>NW_027395667.1:1218743-1521170 GCF_004382785.1 Trichoderma ghanense
CCCTTTTCCGTCGCCCCCCCCCCCCTTAGCATCCATCATTACCGAATTAAGTCTGTTTGCGTTTCCCTGTTGTTTTTTCCTCGTTGCGAGCAAACGGGATCGCCGTTGTAATAGTAAGTGTCTATGTTTGTCCCGTTAATCGCCCGCCGGTCCTGTCCAATCTATCCCGTAGTGATCCATATTAAGTGTCCGTTCCAGGTCCCAAACCAGTCCGTACCATCTAACCAGTCTGTTTCGCCCCTTATTCACCGCGCTCAAAAAGCAAGTCCAGAAAAAGGAAAAGATAAGAAAAAAAGAGCAAAGAGTAAAGGAAAGGCATCAGAATCCGATGCAGTAAGAGTAAGACATAGTGATCGTAGTATCCGTTCGGTCCTCAGTCATGGAGATGGTGATATTGTGGTTTCGTTCAGGAGGTTTGCATCCATTCGTTCCATCAACTGGATTGCTGTTCTTTGGCAGAGGCAACGGAGAAAGGCGAAGGGCTTCGGTAAGGGGAGCGAGAACGGAGCGACCGAGGCAGGCTGGACGTTGGGTCGGGGTACATGGAGTCCTCAGCCACACCGATTTGACTGGCGGCAGCCTTCTCTCGAAGTATGCTCAGTCTGTGGCGAGCAAGTCATTAGCACGCAGTGCAGATGGTAAGAATTGTGTCAGGGAGACTTACTCTTCCTGCGAGACACCGGGAAGCAGAACAGGTTCCTTCTTGAGGCCAAAAGGAGAAGACTAAAAGACAAACGTTGGTCAGAAGCTCGCTCGAAAACTGAAACATAGAGCACATGGGACGTACAATTTCCAACCCGCGTCTCGGCTTCCGCCTTCCATGGCGCAAAGCCTGCTGCATGCGTTCATACAGAGTCCGAACATTGTTCCTGAGCCGCATGTCGGTGGTTGCGTATGTCGTGTTGGAATAGCCACTAATGCTCTCGGTTTCCAGGTTGACCAGCGAAACACTTCTCGGCAACTGCGCCATTGGTTGAGGGAAAGACAAAAGTTGTTGACTCGATAAAGAACGGAAATGACGACGAAGAATTGAGAATGATAGCCGAAGATGAGCGCTAGAACGATTGAAGAATAATGTTTTGGTAGATGGAGATCAATGACAAGAAAAGGAAGGCAGTGAATGAAAAGAGGATAATAAGACGTCGACAAGAGTGGCTGTATGTGTGTGTAATTGAACCGGCACAAGTTTGCTTCACAACTAGTCGCCGTAATTACAACGATAAAAATAGTAAAAGGGAAAAGAAGAATAAAAGATTGCGTTTGCGGTGGCTCCTAATTCCTCTGTCTTGCTCTACCGGATGTTGTTGGTCGAGTGTTGTTGTTGGTGCAAGAATGGAACCTTCGATGAAGATACGAGCGATTGGGTCGAGACGATGTGGGCTTTTTCAATTAGAACAGAAAGAGAGGCGGGGGAGAATAAGAAGAAAGATAGAATACGAGCAAGACACACAAAAGCGAACAAACAATTAAATGCGGCTGTTGCTGCACACTGCCGAAGGAAAGACAAGGGGAGGAAAGAGACGAGAGAAGGAATGACAGGGGGGTGAAAGAGTGTGTGGGCTGGTGCTGATGAGGCTCCGAGCCGCCTGGATGCAGAATGAATGGAGGTGACCGGCTTGAGATTCACAAACCCAGCACGTTGCCGACGGATGCGGCGCTGGCCAAATATATATCCATCACCTCGCATCGGCATCTATGGGTGTCTGAGCACCATGATTCGACAGCCCTTCGGTCGGTGCCGCTCATGGGCCTCTGTCGAAATGGGGTCTCATTAGACACACTCACACACACGCTCGCACGCGGCTGCGCGGAGTGCAACAACACTAGGGGAGCAGGAGGGCAACAGATGCCTGCCTGCAGATTTGCTGTCTCACATGCCGGCCAGAGGCAAAACCTGTGCATTCGCTCACGGCTTCAGGTGGAATGCGTGAGGCCTGAATTGGCATTCCAGATGCCGGCACCCTGCCGCAGCACCCCCGTATGCCGTAGCATTCTCCAGGATAATGAGCTGTCGGTAGGCGAGCGCGGCGACAACGACATGAGGCCGTCATGTCACGGGCGGAGCAACGGGCGGAGCTGCGAATGGACGTGCACGGCCTTTGTTTGCTTCCTTTCCTGCACAGAACGAATATGGGGGTCGACCGGCGGCTTGGCCGATCCGCCATCATCACAGCCTCCTTGCCTTGACGAAGATTTCTGTTTCATATCAACACGGCTTCCCGTTCGTCTCTGGCTGGGGCTTAGGCTTCGATTTGCAGGCCGCGGTGGGGAAAGCGCCCGCCTCTGCATGCATGCAGAACGTGAGATGCTGCCGTGTTCCCTCGCGAGGAATCGAAATCGAACCTTGAAACCGTGAGACATGGGAAACCCTTGTCCGGTATAGTAGAGTTTAATGTCCTCGCGTTATTCGTCGCGCGGGCGAGCCAATCACAGACCCGACGCTTCGACGCTGAAAGGAGCCCAAAGGGAGATCTCTCGCTAATCTTTGGGGCTGGTGCGGAGGCACGGCTGGCACTAGGTTCAATTCGGTGATGGCAACGGTCTTTGCTTTTCAAGGTTCTTTCTTTATGTACCTGATTAAGATTAAAATCAGAGCCACAGGGCGCTCGTCTGACGCTTATTTGGGGTAGTCCTTGATGTGAAAGCTCTTGGACTTGACGAAAGCGTCGAAGCCAAATCTGCCAAGAGTCTGGCCTCTGCCCGAGTTCTTCCATCCTGTCCAAGCAAGGTCCTATTTGTTGGTGGAACAGTCAGCAAATGGGTCGTCCGCGATGAATTGATTCAACATTGATTGCCTGACGGGGTGATTGTCTCCCAGAATTGCTGCCCGGGCGGGTACATGCGACCACGGGCCACCTAAGGGAGAGGAAGAGGGGAGGGATGCGATGCGATTATCGGGATGCACGCGTCGTCGTCGACTTACCGGGCTGGGGTAATCGCAGCGGTTGACAAAGACAGTGCCGGCGTCAACCTGCTCACAAAGGTCGTAGCCTCGATCAACATCTTTGGTCCAGATGCTGGCCGTGAGTCCAAATTCGCTGTCATTCATCAGCTTCACGGCCTCGTCGTCGCCCTTTACCTTCATCACCGGAATTACAGGTCCAAATGTCTCTTCCGTCATGACCGCCATTGTGTGATCCACATCCGTCAATAGGGTTGGTTTCACAAAGTTGCCCTTGGGCGGAGGGTTTTGGAAGCTTTCGTTTTCCGGCGTAACATCCTTGGCTCCCTTTTCCAAGGCGTCCTGAATGTGTGCCTCTATTGTTTCCTTGGAGCGCTTGGAAACGACGGGCCCAATATGGGTCGATTTGTCAAAGGGGTCTCCCAGCTTGTATCCCTTGAGCACCTTCTGAACGGCCGCCACGAAGTCATCGTGCACCTTTTCATGTACATAGACTCGTTCAATGGAGCAGCAGCTTTGACCAGAGTTGAAGATGGCGCCATCGACAATTTCTTCGGCGACCCAGTCGATATCTACATCGTCTCTGATGTATGCGGGATCCTTGCCGCCTAGTTCGAGGGTCACGTTGACGATCCTGTCTGCGGCAGCTTGTTGCACGGCAAGACCGCCAGCAACGGATCCCGTGAAACAAATCAGCGAAACCCTAGGGTCTCGAACAATAGTCTCCATGAGACTAGGAGATCCGCAGTGGAAATGTTGCAGAACGCCGTTGGGCAGGCCGGCCTCTGAGAAGAGCTTGGCCACTTGTTCTACAACAGTTGGCGTCTGCGGCGATGGCTTCAAAATCACACTGTTTCCGGCCAGGATTGCTGGAATCAGTGCATTGACGAGGATCAAATAAGGATACTTTGAGACAACAATGAGTTAACAAGAGAAAATTGAAAGAGAGAGAGAGCGCGAAATAGCGCGTGTAGCAGTGGCTGGCACAGGATAGTGGTGCTGCTTACATTCCAGGCAAAGATGATGAGAACAGGGCCGACGGGTGCTCTCCGAATGAAACGCTTGAATCCTTTCTCGGCTTCGCCCTCGACATCCTGTAAGACCTCGTTGCTGATTTTCAGGAGATACTCCGCCCTCTTAATGGCCGTTGTGACTTCTTTTGCCGTGTAAGCGATTGGCCGGCCCATCTGAGTGGTCAATTCCAGGGCAAGGTCGTCCTTGTGCTTGTCCAATGCGGCGAGGAACTTGCGGACAATGTCTTGCCTGTCCTTGAGCTTTGTCTTGCGGAATTCCAGAAAGGCTTCGGTGGCGACCTTGGGAAGCAGCTCCAGATCGGCAGCCGAGGCGCCATTGCGAGTGATGACCACCTCGTTGGTGCTCGGGGAGATGGTTCTGATCACCTCAACGGACATGTTTGCGTGTCTTCTAAATCTGACCGGGGACTTGTTGATGGAATAATATTCCGAGGGTTCGAAAAACGAAGAGAAGATAATGGAACATGTGAAACGCGAAAGGGGAGGAAAGCGAGAGGGGAAGTGTGATACCGGTCTCAAGGCCGCTCTTGCCCGTTCATGATTTGCCCCACGTCACCGATATCGTTGCCCCGCCATACCTATCCATTTGATTTCAGTAATACGCCAGAGATGTATGACTGGATTATCGCCTCCGAGCCGTGCTGAGAAGCTACCCGGTAACTGTACGTAAGAGGGTCGCGTTACTGGAGAATGGGCTCGGCGCGTCTGTTGAGGCAAATGATGAGTAAAAAGCCTTGTTGAATCAGGACTGGAAAAAGGTATACGAATTGCCATCGAAAGAAGCTTAATAAAACTAGCGCTTCCTTCCCATTCAACCATGTTCCCGCGGCATGGCTTTTGGTTCACATCCGGTTTGATTCGCTCAGCCCATTAGTGGGGGGAGTGATCCGTTTATAGCGATGCAACTCGGTAAATGCAATACAGCGATGCCTTATCGATAAGGGACTTTTTTTCCTTCTCGCTGCAGCCATCTGCTGAGCTCCGAGCCAAGTTTGGAGTAATTCTCAACAAAGGTCACACACAATGGCTGCCACAAAGGCCAACGATTTCTTGGACGTGTCCGACAGCGAAGACGAGCGCTTGAACACTTACGACTCGGACGATGAAGTGAAAAAGGGTGGACGCGGTCCCAAGCGGCGGAAGATTAGCAGCGACGATGAGGACGACGATGCTGAATTTAGCGACAAGGAACAAGACGGCAGCGATGGAGAGAAGGAGACCTCAGAACAGACGGAAAAGGATGGAGACTCTGCAAAAGGCGACCAAGACAGCGGCAACAAGAAGGCAAAAAAGCTCAGGGCCAAAGATCTGCCTGGTGTTGTCCGGCCGTTGACGAGGAAGAACCTTGTCGCGACAGACGAAGCAATCAGAAAATCCGGCGTCGTATACATCTCCCGCGTGCCGCCCTTCATGAAACCGAACAAGCTGCGCTCTCTCCTTTCTCCATATGGAGCCATCAACAGAATATTCCTCGCCCCCGAAGACCCAATCGCACGAGCGCGACGTATCAAAGGCGGCGGCAACAAGAAGAAGACGTTTACCGAGGGCTGGGTGGAGTTCATCAAGAAGAAGGACGCAAAGGCTGTGTGCGAGCTTCTGAACGCGCGGCCAATCGGTGGCAAGAAGGGCAGCTATTACCACGACGATATCTGGAACCTGCTCTATCTCAAGGGCTTCAAATGGCACAACTTGACGGAGCAGATTGCCGCCGAGGATGCCGAGAGATCAAGTCGCATGCGGGCTGAAATCAGCAAGACAACACGGGAGAACAAGCTCTTTGTCCGAAACGTCGAGAGGGCCAAGATGCTGGATGGCATGGAATCAAAGGCTAAGGCGAAGAAGAGGAAGGCGAGCGACGCGGCGGACAGCGAGGAGCCGAAGGGAAGCGTGCGGACCTTCAAACAGATACCCAAGATCACCAAGAGCGAGAATACGACCGCGGAACCGGAGCGGGTGAGCAGAGTGTTGAGCAAGATCTTTTAGCTGTTGGAATCGTTCACGGTTACTATATCCGTTCTTGCTTCCTGCGTCTGTTGAATGTATATATAGAAGGTCCTTGATTGTATAAGACCAAGCATAAGAATTGTCAATACCAGCCGAATTTCGAAATTTAACATAAGCTGATGTCCGATAGTCTAGATATCTGCCTTGCTCTCCGCGACATTATGCTGTAGAAATGCCCACGCGACCGACTCACTGCTGCGAATCCACTACGACAGATCCGGCAACAAGCGTTGCAGGCAAAATTGCCAGCGATAAGCCCGACCAGGCCGCTTATCAAGCAGCGGGGCAAAATATTTTTCGAACTTTCTTCGTCCATGTTGTATCAGAGGCGACTCCCGTCTGGTGATTCCCTCTCCATACCTAAACACCCACCACATCGCCATCGGCCTCATCAAACAAGATGTCTATGGACCTGGATGATGCCATTTCCATTGCGCCTGTGTCGCAGCAGATGCATACGGCAGCAACGTAAGTCATTTCACACCTTTTCCCACGGCTCGTCTGCGGACGAACGTCGTCGCTTCGTCGTCTTCTCGCGACAGCCCGTCCATGATATTTGGTGAAGATCAAATGCTAAGACTCGTCATCCACAGCATTCTCTGCCACAACTGCGGTGCTCCGATCGACGGAACAACAGCCACGGGCGCCGCCTGCTACGACTGCATCAAGTTGACCAACGACATCTCCCAGGGAATCCAGCGAGAGGCCACCATCCAGCAATGCAGAGATTGTGAGAGATGGTTATTGCCACCCTCAAGTTGGATTTCCGCCATGCCCGAATCCCGCGAACTCCTAGCGCTCTGCCTCAAGAAGTTGAGGGGCCTGAACAAAGTGCGAATCGTCGATGCGAGCTTCATCTGGACCGAGCCTCACTCCCGGAGAGTAAAGGTCAAGTTGACCGTCCAAGACGCCGTCCAGCAGGGTGTCCTGCTGCAGCAGAGCTTCGAGGTCGTATATGTTGTGGCGCATCAGCAGTGCCCCGAGTGTGCGAAGAGTTTCACTCCTAACCACTGGAGAGCCTGCGTCCAAGTCCGACAGAAGGTCTTGCACAAGAGGACGTTCCACTTCCTGGAGCAGCTCGTCCTGAAACACGGTGCGCACAGAGAGACGCTCAACATCAAGGAAGCCAAGGACGGCATCGATTTTTTCTTCTCAGTGCGAAACCAGGCAGAGAAGTTTGTCGACTTCCTCAACTCGGTCGTTCCCGTCAAAGTCAAGTCCTCACAAGAACTGATCTCCATGGATACCCACACCTCGAAAAAATCATACAAATTCACCTTCTCCGCCGAACTCGTTCCCGTATGCAGAGATGACCTGGTTGCGCTGCCGATAAAGCTTGCGAAACAGAGTGGCAACATCTCCCCCCTCGTCCTCTGCCACAAGATCGGCACAGCAGTCTACCTCATGGACCCGCAGACTCTCCAAACGGCGGAAGTCAGCTCGTCCATCTACTGGCGCGCTCCCTTCACAGCCCTCGCCGACGCGATGGAGCTGGTTGAGTTTATCGTCATGGACATTGAGCCCACCCCTACTCGAAGGGGCAAGTGGGTGCTCGCCGAGGCGACCGTTGCTCGTGCTTCCGATCTGGGTGTCAACGACAAGACATACTTTACCAGAACACATCTTGGAAACCTACTGCAGCCGGGAGATTCAGCAATGGGTTACATGCTGAGCGGCACCAACTTTAACAACCCGGAATTTGATGCCATAGAGGAGTCCAACACGTATTCGTCAACCATTCCGGATGTGGTGCTGGTGAAGAAACACTACCCCAACCGCAGGAGGAACCGTCGCCGCAACTGGAAGCTCAAGCGCATGAATAAGGACGAGGGCGACCTTCTGCCAAAGAAGGCGGACCAAGAACGTATGGATAAGGAATACGAGATGTTCTTGCGCGACGTCGAGGAAGACGAAGAACTTCGTGCGGCTTTGGCGCTTTACAAGAACCCCAAGAAGGCAAATGATGAGGAGATGAGCATAGCCGAGACGGAGGACGACGTAGACGATGACGTTCCCGGAGTGGATATGGATGAGCTTCTAGACGACTTTGATGAGCTCACAATGGAGGATTAGTGGTAGAGGGGTTCCTGATACTCACATGAATGAATTTAACGACGTCATGTTTGGCCGCCACGAGAAGTGCACATATGCCTCGAAGCATCTAATCAGTTACCGTGATAGGTCGTAATTTTCTTCATCCTCCTGACGTGGTCGAGTTCTCACTAGATATCTATAAGAATGAAGGGATAGAGGTCAGGTCGATTGTGTTCGATTCGCCTTTAACATCCCGTCTGGCGCCCGACCGGTTGAACTGCTCTCGGGACTTCTTTCTGCTCATCCTACGCTCGTGCAAACCGAAGAGATCATCATCGTCGTCGTCCACAACGTGAAGCCTGGGTCGTTGTTCGGGGATATTATTGCGCTCTGTCCGAGGCGGTTCCTTCGGACCTTTTGTGGCGGGTGAAGACGTGGCTTGGACGTCCGACTTGGAACCGCGAGGATGTTGTGACGTGCTTCTGCTTGGCGCAGAGCTTGAGCTTGAACTGGTGGGCGGTCCGAACTTGGCCCTCTTTACTGATGAAGGTAACGGTGGCAGTGATGGCGACGGCTCTCGACTTCGAGAATCCTGCTGCGGTAATGACTTGCTCGAGTATCCCGCGGCCGCTCTCGTCCTAGACGAAGTAGACGAAGCGCTCACAGCGGGCATGATGTTCCTACCCTCACGCCTCGGCGCCTCCATCAAGCCTCGCAAGCCCGTTGCCGCCACCGGCGACTTTGCTCCATCGTCTTTCGCTTTCCGATCCTCATCGCCGCGGCCATCCACCGCCAGCGCCTTGCGCTGCTTCAAAGCCCGCTGGCGCGACGCTCTTCTTTGTCGCGTCCTGGCAGTTGGAACCGTATCTGGTACAATTGGACGCTCAATCTCGCGGATGGTATTCGCGTTTTGAGCCTTGGCGAGGGCTTTGAGGCGGTCGTATTCTGCGCGGTGGAGATGCGCTGTGAAGCGCTGGGCGACGTGCAGCAACTCGTCTTCGACCATTCTGTACTTGTCATCGTGTAGCGCCCCTGGAATCATGAACCTGAAAGAAACACAGCCAGTTAGTCGCAAACTAGTGAGAGGAAGCTGCATGTTGAACTGAGCAATTGTCATTAACGGCAGTATCTCAGATGGTGCGGATGTACTCTTCATGAGGCCTCTCGGGCGGAGGAGAAGTAGATAGACTTCGAATGGGATCTTCAAAAGCAAGTTATCAGTCATCAAATCACAATCTCCAATTCTCACTGTTTTCAGACTACTGAAAAGCAGATTTGCACTCATTCATACCGGAATCCAAAACGCGCTGGACGTGCCTGCGCGATACAGGCGTTCGCACGACATGCCGACGCTCGGGTTGCGCCGCTGGTCTCGATGCAGGCGATGCTGGACTCCGAGTTGCTGATATTCTCGCGCTGCTGCTTGGCGAGGGCTCTGAGCCTCTCTGTTCTTTTTTCCATGGCAATTTCCTTGCCATGGTTGCTTGAATCTTGGTCGTGAATGGTCGTTGTTTTGGTGGTTGAGTTTGGTCTCCAAGGCTCAACTGTAACGTCAGAAGTGTTTAGTGCGCAGGCTGCACTTTACCTTGCAATGTGCACAGTACAGTCCATATCATCCCCTAACGATTGACAGGCACCAGGTCCGCATTCCTACCCTACCCAAGGATATATAAGTTTCTAGATGCGCGTAGTATCAATTTCTCGGGATTGAAATTTGGGGTTCACGCTTCAACCCTTCTAGAGGAACTTGTCATAGCTGAATGAGGCGTTGTTGTTCTAACAAGTTCCCATGCTTCCCATTTCGGCCATTGAAGCTCACATGAAGTAAGTGAATGACTTGCCCGTTAACCCAGCCGCCTCAGAGTAATAGCTGACAATTCCGTCAAAATCAACGATAAAGATTCGCATGTAATAGGATAGAGAGTCAAACATGTCCCCTTTTAGTCGACATTGTATTCATTCCATGGCGGCATCGAGGTGAACCACTTGAGGCTTAATATTCCTTAACCTAGACCAGGTGCTTCTCATCCCCGGATCTCCATAAGTGCCGCCTACAACTGAGTATCTGTCGCTCGTAGTGCATTTCAACAAAGAACATACAAGAGCTTCCTTTAATCTTATTTTCCTCTGCAACCTGGAAGGTAAGTGACTGGCAATTCATATGACGAAGCTGCGTTGAAGCATAATATCGGGTATAGACATATTTAGGGATAAGTGCATGTCTGCAGAAGCTCCAGGCCCCGCTGAGTTGGAAAGAACTCCATCGATACCTGAGGTATCACTAACAACATTCCACGCCGAGCTTCAAGCTCTCCCAAACTTTAAAATTGCCGTTCAATACACCTTGAGTTTTGCTTTAATCCCTCACAGTTGAGTGCTGAGGGCACAGTTCTGATGGATTAGCGGTTCAGCCGCCATTACTGCTATTTTTCGCAGGGCGTCGCCTCTAGATCGACTCGCCATGATTGCTGTGGCTCTCCTTCGCCGAGCCTCAGTGAGGAGGAGACAATGCGGCTTCCTGACGCGGTCGGTCAACAGGGCCGTGACGGGATCTGTTCCTCCTAAAAGGCCTCTGTACGGCAATGCAAGTGGCACGAGGCATATGAGCTCACTGCTTGAGAATACTCGCAACATCGGCATCATTGCCCACGTTGATGCTGTAAGGCTTGCACCTGCATGTCATTCAGCCGTCCTGACCTTGATGCTTACCCATTGTGTAGGGCAAAACAACAACAACTGAACGCATGCTCTACTACAGCGGCGTGACGCAACGAGTAGGAGGTCTGCAGCAAAGACACTTACTCCCAGAACACCCTAGCTGACAGACTTAGATGTGGACTCTGGCAACACCGTCACTGATTTCCTGGAGCTCGAGCGGGAACGTGGAATCACCATCCAGTCGGCGGCTATCACATTCCACTGGCCACTCCAACAAGATTGTCCGCATGGAACATCACCAAAGACCATCAATCTCATAGACACTCCTGGTCATCAGGACTTTAGGTTTGAGGTCGACAGGTGCCTACCAATTCTTGATGGAGCGGTCTGCATTATCGACTCTGTCAAGGGCGTGGAAGCACACACAGAAAGAGTCTGGGCCTCTGCCCAGGAGTTCAAGATCCCACGGATTGTTTACTGCAACAAGCTGGACCGTGAGGGCGCGTCCTTCAGAAAATCCGTCTTGGAAGTCGGCTCTCGACTCAAAGGATGGCCGTTGGTTTGTCAAATTCCATGGTGGGAGAAAGAGGACTTTGTTGGTGTAATTGATGTTATTGATGGTGTAGGGTACCGATGGAAGAGCGAGAGGCAAAAAGCTCGGTACGAGCCGGCTGAGCTCAAGGAGTTACTCTCAACCTCAAACCAGTCGTTATTGACGGAGATGCAGGTGGCGCGTCAACGCTTGATTGAGGGCCTAGCGGATTTTGACGAGGCTGTGATGGACGAATTCTTGGCTGAAAATGAAAGCATTCCTGCCTCTCTACTGAAGCAGGCCATCAGGAGAAGCATACAAAGTGGCGATGGCAGTGTCATACCTGTATTCGCGGGCTCAAGTTTTCGTCACATCGGAGTTGAGCCGCTGATGGATGCCATTGCCGACTACCTCCCAAATCCGGCTGAACGGCCTCACGTGGAGGTCAGGGTCGGGAGTACCAAGACTGAGCTTCGCGAGGCTCTCAGGGGGAAAGGCAAAAAGGCTATTGATCCGAACGTCACTTCCGTGGCATCTGTTTTCAAAGTATTCGACCATCCAAAAGAGGGCGTCATCAGCTTTGTGAGAGTCTACCATGGCACCTTGACTCGCAATGCGCCGAGCTTCAACACCCATATGCTGATCCAGGAACGCCCGATGGGGATCCTGCAGATATCAGCATCGAAGACTGAAGACATTCAGGAGCTTTCGGTTGGCCAAATTGGAGCTTTGAGGGGACTCAAGAAGGCACGCACCGGAGATACCCTGATCACCATGGCAAGCGGCAAAGCGGTTCCCGAGCATTTGCGACATATACAAATAAGACCTCCCGAAATCCCGCCACCGGTCGCCTTCCTGCAAGTTGATCCATATGGCAATGTCGCAGCCCAGCAGTTAGAGGCCGCCCTGGAGAGTGCTTCGCGAGAAGACCCAAGCCTTCGGTGGAGCAGAAACCCAAAGACCGACCAATTCACCATCCAGGGCATGGGAAAGCTTCACCTGGATGTGTCTCTTTACAACATGCGACAGAAGCACAAGATAGATGCCGAGTTTGGTCCGATCGAAGTCGACTACAAGGAGTGTGTTACTGCTGCGACTTCTCCTCAACATGCAATTTTCGACCGCCCAGTGGCTGGCAAATCTGGCAAGGTTACCTGCACGGTCACCCTCAAGCCGATAGAGGAAGGGGAGCATGACACTTTGATAGAAACTGGTCTTGAGAAGGATGGCAATGTTGTTCAGATCGACATTCCCATGCACGGCGAAGCCAGCGCCGTGCTGGCTGATGCGGATGAGGCGCGTCAACAGCTGTTCAATGGAGCTATAGCTGGGTTGGCGAGAGGGCCTCGCCGTGCGTCGCCCATTCACGGTTGCCATGTCCACATTACGCTCGATACATCTCGCGATGCGCTAGAAACACCAACGGGAGGGCATTTTAGTGGTGCGGCAAAGACCGCCGTCCAAGCTGCTCTACGGGAGGCATTCGACAAAAGCCAGATTGGTATTCTAGAGCCCATCATGTTGACGCACATCGTCTGCCCCGAGGCAGCCGCCGGAACAGTTCAGCACGACATAACAGCCGGCGCAGGCGGCCACGTACTCGAGGTCAACGATCGTTCTGCAGAGTCTGCCAGCGAGGAGCTGATTGATGTCTCCAAGATCTATGCGCCACCTGATCCATATGACTCTGTCACTTCCCTCAGAGGCAAAAAGTCCACGGCTCGGATGGTCGAGATCATTGCCAAGGTTCCTTATAAACAGATGCTGAACTATGATGAGCACCTACGAAGCAAAACTGCAGGTCGCCATTCCATGACAATGTCATTCGACTCGTTCGCAAAAGTGGCTGGCCACCGGGAAAAGGATATCTGAAGGCAATTGGCGCAAGCATGCCACTACGGCGAGCGTGAAGGCGACCATCGCCTTCTGCTAATACAGTCTATTACACCAGATCGAATGTGCTCTTCGGATGGCGTGATACCGCTTTGTTGGTCTGAGCCTCTGGAGTTGCACATGCATTGTGTGTGGAAGGTCACTGAGCACAACTCGCAGAGAAGATATAGCCCACCAGAAACATGGAAACCCAGGCAAAGTCTTTGCAGGGTGTGAGTCAGGTCAGTTGTCTTGGCTACGGATCGGGCATTCGGTTCATTAGATCTATCCTCGAATTGACGGATCACCTCAGTGCCAAGGCGGCAAGCAGTTTGAGGAGCCATGGGACAAGATCAGATGGACACTCGCAGTGGTGCCAGTTTTCAATTGAGAAGAGGTAACGCAAGTATGGAAGAAAAGAGAAGAAATCACATTTCATCACTGTTCCCTGTTTGAATATGGCCATCAGTGGCGGCACTGGCGGAGCTTATGATATCGCGACGATGGACGGCCGAGATTTGGACATTTTGACGGAGCACAAGGGCAAAAGGCAGAGGGCAGTGAGACGGAGGCAAGACGGCATTCTCTTCCAGAATTCGCCAGATTCTTGCTGGCAGCATTACGAGCAATTACCACCTTGCCCAACAGGCACTCCTTGTTGTGCGCAGAAGCACAGACGTCTTTCGCCAGGGTCGGCGCCAGGCAACACTCGTGCTGCTCAAGGTTGGATTGAGCTAAGCCTTCTTATGCCTGGCCTTCTCGGTACGAAATGCAGGAACAGAGGAACCTTGGTTCAGCCGGTGGATGACAAGCTCGTGGGCGTTCTCCTCGTGTTGAGTGGAGCATGTCGGTTACGCAAAATTTCTCTCCCTGCACCCCCGTGCGGAAAAAAGGAGTCCCCCCATGTCTAATCCCAACTAGCCTTGTTTCCAGGGAGAACAGCTCGACCGCCACGTCTTCTACGGCAACGGCAAACGGACAGATGCTCAGGAGCAAGACCTGTCTCATCAGCTTCGCTTCGAGTGTCGCAGGACCTCCAGTTTGGCGAGAATTACCATGGCTGCTCAGGAACAAGCGACGGGTGGCTTATTGGATGGTGTTGTGGCAAGGCGACCGTTGAACCCCTCGATGCTAATTCCAATTCTATTTATGATCGCGGGGTGACACCTCAGCCTCAGCTGTGCTAAATGGTGAAGTTGATTGGGGGATCAGCAAGACGCAGCGATTCGGAGCGTTCCGCCAAATCTCGTCTTTTGGCGTCGCCGATCAATTTCTTCTTCTCGTTGCTCTCAACGTTGTCATTTCGAGGCGGTAATGTGCTTGGAGGAGCACTATGTCCGAATACATGCACCTCGTCCAAGCAAGTATGAGTATTGCAATCGCCCCCTTGTGGTGCGACAGACGGCAAACATGTTGATATCAGGGGGGGGGGGTCACCGATGGCCTTCTCTCGTTGCTCTTGGAAAACGCCGCGCCGTTAACAAACAAGAAGTCGAGATTGATGCTACTGCCACTACGGCGGCTTCGAGGACTTGCTCCGTACTTGTACTGTTGGCGATTACCACCACAGTACGACCAGTCGGCTCCTCGTCTTCCTATGAGCTGCCTCGTCTACAACAAAGCACAGCACTGACAGTGCCTCGACACCGAGCCAGGTCTGGCTTTCGAGATGGATCTGGCAGTTGTTCCCTTTGCAGTTAATGCAGTCTTCGATGCGTCTCTCACACTAGGAGGGCCTTAATTTCCTTTGACCCTGCTTGAGTGGCTGGATTGGACTATGGTTTCCCAGGGGGGAACAAGGCCGAGTGCTGATTGGCTCCCGTCTGTTTAATTTCGACGCGCTCATCCCACGAGCTCCACTGAGCGAGGCAAGCATCACAGCCCATCTTCAGCAGAGCGGTCGAGGCATTATTACCAGCCATGAGCGTGCGCTGCAGTGTTGCAGCAAGCATTTGGACCTCGTCCCTTGCGAGCAGCTGCTTTTTGAACTAACTACAGTCAATCCCTTCCTTTACTAGCCCGTTGTCGCCCTGCTCGCCGCGGGTCCATCTCACTCTTTTCATAGAACCTCGACCGTCACCGCCGTCTCTCTCTCTTCCCTTTCTTTTCCCGTTTTGCGCTGTGTCGTTTCGTGTCGTGTCCGTGTTGTATAGACGAGCTTTTCGTCGCTCCTGTCGCTCCTTGGTTGCTTGTTCGCCGTGACACGACCCTCACTTTGTTCTGTTTGTTCGAATCTCGAAACACGAGCGTTGCACTCGTCCTCACTCGCTCTCTCTCCGTCGCAAATACCACTAATACGACTCACACTCTCGTTTTTACGCGACACCATGAAGGTTACAGACGTCCAGGCCGCCCTCGCGTCGGCGGTTGTGCTTCTCTCTCTGCCCGCCGGCACAGTCGCCTCGTCGCACAAGAGGTTTCACCAGCTTCCCAACAAGAAGCACACTCACCTGCGATCACACACAGTCGAGAGCCCCAACTCCATTGTCAAGCGAGGAACATGCGCGTTCCCGACCGACGATCCCAACCTGGTTGCTGTCACGCCCGATGCTGAGAATGCTGGTTGGGCTATGAGCCCTGATCAGCCTTGCAAGCCAGGCCACTACTGCCCAATTGCCTGCAAGCCGGGCATGGTGATGGCCCAATGGAGTCCCGACTCTTCATATTCCTACCCGTCTTCCATGGTAAGTGGTCGGTGCAGATATGGAGAAGACAGATGCATGCCCGCTCCACAAGTTTCAGCTGCTAACAATGTTAGGACGGAGGATTGTACTGCGATGAGGATGGCACGGTGCACAAGCCGTTCCCTAACAAGCCCTACTGTGTTGAAGGCACCGGCGCTGTCGTAGCTGTCAACAACTGCGGTGAACCAATGTCGTGGTGCCAGACAGTGCTGCCTGGCAATGAGGCAATGCTTATCCCGACTCTTGTCACAGACCAGGCGACGATTGCTGTTCCGGATACAAGCTACTGGTGTGAAACGGCAGCTCAGTAAGAGGCCCCAAGCAACTCACCGTTCACCTACGCTGCTGACACGATCTGTGTAGCTACTACATCAACCCTCCTGGAAGCTCTGTCGCCGATTGTGTCTGGGGTGTCGCATCTAAGCCCGTCGGCAACTGGAGCCCCTATGTTGCGGGCGCCAACACGGATGGCGATGGCAACACGTTCGTCAAGCTGGGCTGGAACCCTATCTGGCAAGATTCAGCCCTGAAGAGCACCTTGCCCACGTTTGGTGTCAAAATCGAGTGCCCCGACGGTGGCTGCAACGGATTGCCCTGCGAGATCTCGCCCAACTCTGACGGCAGTGTCGATAGCAAGGAGTCGGCGGTTGGTGCTGGCAATGCTGCCTTCTGCGTCGTCACGGTTCCCAAGGGTGGTGTTGCTAACATTGTCGCCTACAACGTGGATGGCAGCTCCGGCAGCTCCGACTCCGACTCCGGATCTTCCTCTTCAGCCCTGCCCAGCTCCACTGCTCACGGACTCAAGGCTGGTGGCTTTGCTGCCCAGGTCGAGAAGGCTACTTCGACCACGGCCGCGCCATCATCTACCGAGGTGTCCACCACTGCTGCTGCTTCAACGACCGAAGTCTCGTCGACCACTGCCGCTGCCGAGTCTACCACCACAGCTGCTGAGTCAACAACCGCCGAGACGACCGACGCATCGGCCACGGCCACGACCAAGGCTGCCCACTCCACCACCGGCGGCAAGGCATCATCAACGGCTCGCGCCCGCCCATCTGTGAACCCCGGCATGTTCCACGAGAACGGCACATCACCTCGCCAGACAACCGCAGCACCCTCAGGGCCCTCTGCCACTCAGGCCGACTCTGCCCCCGTCACCACGACTACGAAGAAGGGCGAGGCTGGTCGTCAACAAGGCAGCACCGCCTTTGCCGGCCTTATTGTTGCCTTTGTCGCTGCGGCTTGTTTCCTTTGAAGAAGATGAAGATGACGGCGAGCAGCCCCGTTGATTGTATCTCTGGCAGACCCTGTATTCACACGTCTACTTCAGTGTCTATGTCACCTTTTGTCGGCTGCAGCTTACATATTCTTGTTCATATGCTGCTCTAGACTTTATATCACTTGACGCGGTTCTCTGTCACTCTCGCTCTCGCTCTTTTCGCCTCGTCTACCCGGGCCGTCTAACCCTGCCTCCTCCCTCCCCCCGCCCCGTCACACCTTTTTTTTTTCTTCGACCTGATATTTCATGCTGCCGTATCTGTATATGGCTTTATTTTTATCTACATAACGCTTATTATATGCTTTACATATCAGCCAATATGCTCTGTCGGCGATAGTGTTTACTGTCTTTTGGAGGTCTCCAGAGTTGGTGTGTCCCGGATACGGGACGCCCTTCCGGCTTTAGCATCTCCCCGCCCCTTTTCTTCTTCTATTTTTCCCTTCTTGGATTACCATGACGCCAGAATACGGGTGGCAGTCCTTTTCGTCCCTTATTTATGATCTTTATTATCTGTTTGTCTTATATTTTTTTTTGTTTGATTTTTTGCCTTTCTATGTCGGCGATACCCCTCTTCAGCGGTAAGAGAAAGCTTTTCAGGAAACAGAGAGCGAGTCGGGACTCAAGGATAACACAAAGGGGAGGGAGCGGAAGGGGAAAGGAGCGAGCGAAATTCTTCTTGGGTTACAGTTTTATCTTAGCAGACCTTCTTAACGATGTATGTCCAACAATGGAGGTGGGAACGGAACGGATTATTATTTGCAGTGGTTGTTTGTGCTTGGCTTTGATCTTTCGCTTTGTCTGATTTAATGTTCATCTTTACTGAAGATGGGATGCGGAAGTTTACCAATTACTGCACTCATCGACCAAAACAACAAAAAAGGAAAAGAGAAAGAGACACTTTTGGAGATATAGGATAAAGACTGATTAGCGTCTGATAAAATCTACGTGCTTGAATGTAAATTTCCAAGAGAAATGCAAGGTCTGTCTTTTTATATACCCCAAAGTCTCCAAACATGTGTGTTGCCGTAGTTAGCGATATTTGGTGATTCAGGGGGCCCATCATTTCGTTTTCTTCCACAGAGTAATTAGCTTTCCTGATCTAAACGAACGCCGTGCCATGGAATGATTAGCGCCGGTAGTTCCAAACCACCTTGTTGCCTCCAGGATGTTTGTTTGCCCTCATCTTCTTTATCCAATGTTGCATTTGCCGTCGTAATTAACCAATATCATGCGTGCTTTGTATGTACCAAGCAAACCCCAAGCCTTCCCCTCGCTACCTTTCACACACACATACACACACACACACACACTCTCTCTCTCTCTCATAAAGTAACCCAGCCGGGAACTTGGTCGATGCCAAAGTCATCTTCGTACCTCCTCTCCTTGATCGTCTGCCAGACATTCGGCCAGCCTGCCAGTACGGGGCTTCCCTTTGCCTTTGCTCCGATGATGGCGAACCGGCCCTGGCTGTGGGCGATGAATCCATGCATGAAGCCCTGCTGGACGAGGGTGGCAACGGTCATCTCGATGTCTTCGTAGCTGACCATCGCGTTACCCCATATGAGCCCCTCGTTGGGGCGGAGCTTCCGGGGGCCGCCGGGGGGAGGGGCGAGCGTCGTTTCGGCAAAGGGCTGGACGTTGTTCCGGAGGGCCTGCATGAGGAGGGGGTTGGCCTGCGAGGGCCGGTGCAGGGCGGTCGGGTTGCCGGGCAGCCAGCCCTCGAGGCGGCGCTGGATGTACGTCGCCACGGTGAGGAGGTGGGAGAGGTCGAGCGTTGCTGCTTTGCGGGAGGAGGCGTCCTGCGGGGGGACGTACGTGAGGATGAACGTCTTGCGGGCGAGGCTCCTCCAGAGGAGTGGCCGGAGGCGGTTGGATAGCGATAGGAGGAGGCCCTTTTCGAAGAGCCAGGTCTCGTGTGCGGCGAGGTGGGATTGGAACTGAATGAAGTTGCCGGAGCGGATGGCCATGCACATGGGAAGAAAGATGGGCTTGAGCGATTGAGCCTCGGGCCGCGATAGGAGTGTATCTGAGGGGAATTTCCCGAGGAGAAGGTTGGAGGGGATGAGGTAGGTGAGGATGTTGCAGCGATGAGAGACGAGTGGAGGAGGGGTCTGCAGGTATGCCTCTTGGAGACAGAGAGCGGCGCGGTTGTAGTGGTGGTTGGAGAAGTTGAAGCGGCCGAGGTAGTAGAGGAAGGTGACGCGCTGGGCGGCGGGATAAAGTGACAGCGGAGGCGATATAGACTCGATGTTGACAAAGATCATTTTCGCTAGTTGAGTTCTCCGGCACTTTGAGAGAGTGAAGTTGCGATTAGAGGCATGGTCATAGTACGAGCTGCAGCATAAAACAACAAGCTCTTGCCTCCAAGGAATGAATTGGAGACATCGGAGAGCGAACGAAAGCAAGGGCAGACATACTGCAAAGAGAAGTTTCAGCACGAGGTTGGCAAACATGTATACGCCAACTCGCTTCCCCTCCGGCTTGCTCGTCCGGGTGCCTGTCCTGTCCGTCAGGCACGTCGTGAAGATCTTCTGGATGATCTCGGCCGAGGATTCGGCAACAGACTTGCGGTTGTCGTCGTCGACGACGCGCAGCCGCCGGGTCAGGTCGGGCCGGCGGTTGAGGTTCATGGTGAGGCGAGCCAGGGTCTCGGACAGAGACATGCTGACCTGGAGGAGCATCGAGCCGTAGGTGGGATGGGCGAATGCAGTGGAACAAGAGCTAATAAACGCGGCGTTTTAACATGGGAATTGCCGAAGATAGGTTTTGTCTGACCCAGAATTGCAGACTGCTGTTGACTACATCTTTTTTTTTTTTTTTTACTGGGCCTCAACATTCAGACAAAAAGAAACTCACTTGACAAGCCCGCTGAGAAGCTGGTGTGCCCCCAGCAAGTCCGTGAAATCGACATCCCGCCAATACGTCAAGTAATCCTTCAGAAAAGCCAGCAGCCCCGGCCAAGCAGTTGCCTGGCCCTCTGGCAGATCATCCAGCTGCGGAAGGGCATCCTCGACGACCTTGTCGATGGCGTCCTGGCGGCTGAATCTGGCGCGCAGCTCAGCGGCCAGGTCGTGATACTGCTTTGGTGATTCCGGCTCTACTTGGAGCCATGACCGGAGGAGATCGCCTTGCTGGTTGCGGACTTGCTGATGTATCTGGGAGAGGAATTGGGTGACGAGAGACATGGTATATGGGAAGTGAGTGGAAGGGTAAAAGAGAAAATCAAAGACAAAGGATATCACCGTTTGGCGGCGAATTGAGTCTTTGGGGAGAGCTGAGGAGTGAGACAGGAGAAAATGAGAGTGAATGAGAAGTCGCGTTTGGGATGAGTGAGGGCTGGCGTTGAAGACGGGTGTGGCGCAAGTCTGGATGTGGCGGTGATTGTGTGGCGCGTGCTGCTTTCAGATGGCGACTTGGCCTTTTACTGTGCGACTTTCCTACCAAGCTTGGATTTATCCTTGGAGTTCCAAGTGTGATTGATAGACAGTCTGTTCGTATTATCAGATAGAATGTCAAGATTATCATGGCATATGATTGAAGTCCAAAGAAATCAGGTAGTTCGTTACTCTAAAATACATGGCAGAGCTACTTAGAAGCAGCTACATGATTGCTTCATTTCGCTATATATACAAGTTTGGTTTGCCGAGCTTCTCTTTCGTTCCATCTTGACCTCTTTTTGGTTTATACGGACTCAATCCTCTGCACAACCATGGCCGTAGCAGCACCTCCGCCGTTGCAAATGGCCGCAACACCATACTCACCAGGCTTCAGCTGGTGCAGCAGCGTGGTGAGGATTCGGGATCCGGAGCTGCCCAGGGCGTGACCAAGAGAAATGCCGCCTCCCAGAGGGTTGACGCGGGCGTTCTCAATGCCGAGAATCTTCTTGTTAGCCAGGACAACGCCTGCAAACGCCTCGTTGATTTCCCAGATGGCGACCTGATCCTTGGTGATTCCGGCGCGCTCCAGGGCAATGGGAATGGCCTTGGCGGGAGCAACGGGGAAGTCGACGGGGTCGACGGCAGCGTCGGCATGAGAGACGATTCTAGCCAGGACTCGAGAATTGGATCCATACTCCTGTGCGATGGCCTTGTTGCCCAAGACCAGAGCGCTGGCACCGTCGTTCAGCGTCGAGGCATTGGCAGCAGTCACAGTTCCCGTTCCGTCGCGGACAAAAGCAGGCTTCAAGGTGGGTACCTTGTCGAACTTGACGTCGAGGTAGCCCTCGTCCGCTTCGATGACGATATCGCCCTTCTTAGACTTGACGGTCACGGGTGTGATCTCGTCAGCAAATGCCTTCTCAGCCCAGGCCTTTTGCGCGTTCTTGTACGACTGAATGGCGTATTCATCCTGCTGCTCTCGCGTAATGTTGTGCACCTTGGCTGTGTTCTCGGCGCAGTTGCCCATGTGGAACTTGTTGTAGACATCGGTCAGACCATCCTTGATCAGTCCGTCCTCGAGGGTCACATTGCCGAACGCAGGTAGGCCACTGGCGCGGGGCAAGTAGTAAGGGACTCTGGTCATGCTCTCCATGCCACCGGCAATCTGAGCCTCGGCTAGACCCAGCTGGATGTTTTGCGCCGCAAAAGCGACGGCCTTGAGGCCCGAAGCGCACACCTTGTTGATGGTGATGGCCTCGACGGACGTGGGAAGGCCGGCGAAGATGGCGGCTTGGCGGGCCGGTGCTTGACCGACAGATCCTCCGAGAACATTGCCCATGTACACGTCGGAGATCTTTTCTATCGGGACCTTTGACCTTTCGAGGGCGGCCTTGATGGCGGTGGCGCCGAGCTGGGGAGCGGGAACGGTGGTGAATGAGCCGTTGAACTAGAACGGAGAACCAGCGTGAGCAACGAAACAACACAAGAATGATGGGTCCCAGTTGGTGGCGAAGTTGACCTACCTTTGCTGTAGGTGTCCGAGCGGCACTGAGGATGTAAGCGTCCTGGATTTCCTTCCTCATCGTAGCGCTGGTCGAGAAGTGGCGAGCCGTTCTCACATGGCTGGCCAACTGGCCGAGTCGCCTGGCGGTTCTAAGCTGAGCCTCGGACATTGTGATGAGAAGGAGGCGGACTGAGGAAAGAAAGATATATGCAATCAGGGGTATCAATAGGATCAAAACCAGACGAAGTTCAGAGTAAATACTTGGATGCAATACATGGGCTGTGATTATGCTTTATACAGAATGCCGGCTGGAGAGGAGCTTCTGGGCCGTTTCGGTACGCTTCGGCTTGGAGCGGAAGGAGAATCAGCCGAGCCGTTTAGGCCGATATTACGGCCTGTGATGCTTTTTGCGGGGACGTTGAAAAAAGCCGGGGAAGGACTGTGTGAAACCATAAGTAGTACCTACTATATCAGTTACGACATGACGGAGTATGTGCTTTGGCTCTAATATCTGCCGTCTCGTATCACGTCTGTACTAGACCACAGACCCCTTCCTCACAAGCATCTTCGATTCTCTCTCTCAGTGATGCTTCGTAATTCGCAACTCACGTCATGATACCGAGGCTACGGCAACGATTGAGACGGATTCTGGCAGACAAATCACATCGCCCCGAACGCGGTCGAGTCTGTGGCGTCGCTCCACCCAATGACCGCCACAAGTTCTTATCCGCCACGCCTCCCCGCGACATTGGTGCGGTATCACATGACCATGACTAATTATTCAATGCTCGCCCCATTATTGGCCCATGTCCTGGCGCCGATTCGTCCGTACCCGGCTGGCTATCAAACGCTCCCGTTGGCTTGCTAGTGCGGCCATCAACTCTCTTGGCTCGTGGGCAGGTTCCGATCTTGTCTCTCAACTTCCATCATAGCATCCTGAAAAGCTCACAAGAACAGACCTGTTTTGCTCCTACATCGCCAGTTTTGAATTCCCTCCTCTACTCACCCTATACTCAACCGGCCGATACATCCGGGTTCAAGAGTACCAGGCCTCCGTGACCCTTACAACCTGCTGCCGCGCCCGAGTCGGTCCTCGTACGATTCCCGAAAAAGGCCGTTGCTCGACCGTCACCATGTCAACAGCTGCCCGACGTCGTTTGATGCGCGACTTCAAGGTTTGTCTGCATCTTCCATCTCCTTTTGTTTTTCCAGTATCTAACGGTTACTCCAGCGCATGCAGACTGATCCCCCTGCTGGAGTCTCAGCGTCTCCCATCCCCGACAATGTCATGACCTGGTTGGTTTTGCCCCTCACTCCTCCACCGCAGCGACTTCGCATGCTGACCACGTCTCGTCATCCTCGCTTCGCAGGAATGCCGTCATCATAGGACCAGCCGATACGCCGTTTGAAGATGGAACATTTCGACTCGTCATGCAATTCGAAGAGCAATATCCCAACAAGCCGCCCCAGGTCAAGTTCATTAGCCAGATGTTCCACCCCAACGTCTATGCCACCGGCGAGCTGTGCCTGGACATTCTTCAAAACCGATGGAGCCCTACGTATGATGTCGCTGCTGTGTTAACCAGCATTCAGAGGTATGGTAGCCTTGAGATTGGACCACAACGTCTTACCGTTATGGTTTATTCGCTGACGACGTCTGTTCTCTACTGTAGTCTACTCAACGACCCCAATACCGGCTCGCCGGCGAACGTGGAAGCCTCGAACCTCTACAAGGACAACCGGAAGGAGTATACGAAGCGCGTCCGAGAGACCGTTGAGAGGAGCTGGGAGGACTGAAACAGAAGAAAACCCACGTTGATTACAATTTGCTGAAGACATGTGTATAGGCGACACTCGGGGCTGCCACTTCTTCCCTTCAGGATACTGAGGCGGAATCAGGACGTTGCTAGCAGCATTCTGGTGCCCTGTGTACGAAAACGGGATCCGGCAGACGGCCGGAATGGATTCATTGCAGGCGTTTTGGTGCACGAGATTGAACTGGCTATACCAAGGACGGGAGTCATGTCATATTTTTTTTCTTTCTTCTACTTCCTGCTCTTTTCTCTTCGCCCTACGGGAGGAATTCCTGCGTCGATTTTTTTGGCTTCACCACCACACTGAAGGGGGACAGCCACGACGGACGACAGATAGGTAGCGATTTAGTATGTAGCTGCGAATGACTTTGGTGTTTTGCTCATCTTTATGGGGCTTTGCTAAGTGCTTGATTCGATTGTGATGGTGATGCAAGGCACGGTCCCGCCTTTGGTGGGTGGTACCTGATGTAAAAGGTTTAGTAAGGTACCTTGCGATCAACTGCCAGTTGGTACACCGCCTTTGCCGTTAGCAAAACAATCTGCCCACTTTCCGACGACTGTAACAAGCGATGCCTGTACACGAATCAGTTACTATGCGAGGTCCTGTGTGAGTGAGGCCATTGAACAAGGTGTTTATCGATCAAACAGCCCGCCGTCTCTGTGAAAGTCCATTCTCCCGCATGCCCTGTTGAGGGACCTTGTTGAGCCAGCATACAATCCACTGCCGGCGTTAGCATCTACTGAGCACAACTGATGATACATTGCTGACCTTATTGTCACGGCTAATACGCCTCCGTATATGCATTATAGGTAGAATGTGGGATAGTCCTCATATGCAGCAATCCAGTCCTACCCCTGGCGTGGCGAGACTCGGCGATATTTTTGCCTCTACTCGGACTAGAAACGATCTGACAAGCAGAGGGACGAAGCAGAGTCAACAAGTGAAACCAAACACAACAGAGAAGCACAGGCCAAGATCAATCCATGCAGCATATAGTACTAGGGAGAATCACTACCCGCATCACAGTTCGTGCAACAAACTGCGTGCCTTCTTTTGTGGCTGGCCTAGCAGAGCTTTGGAAGAGCTTCCATCTCCTTAGTAGTAGCCCGAGCTCAAGCTCAATCCTCTAGTCAGGAGTTCCTAGGGGGAGCCACCGGCGCACGTCCAGCGTGTTCACTGCGCTGTAGCCACCTCCTTCAGCGGGTAGAGGCGCCTGATCTCCAGCCCCCCCTCCCCTCTGGGTGGCCTCTAGCGCCTAGCCTCCAGGGCCCTTCCCACCACCCACGCGGCGGCTGCTTTTAGCGCGCTTGTCACCTCCAAAACATTCAACTTTTTGGGGGTCCCTCCCCCGCCAGCCCTTGCCAGACCGCCGTTCCTTTTGCATCCCTAGAACCTCTCTCGGTCTTGTTCTTGGATCTTCTTTTCCTTCTCTTCCGTTTCCTTTTCCTTCCTTTACCCCCCTCCGTTTCTCTCTTGTAACCGATCCTGCGGCGGGGTTTCGTCTCCTTTCTTGATCTCTCGCAGCTCCGGTTAGGATCGACCGTCTGTCTGGTCTCGTTTCTCCTCTTCCGCCCCTCCCTCTCTTGTTTTGCCCTCCTCCTGGTAGGGCGAGATATCGGAGCCCGCCATTTGGGTGAAGAGAGAGGAAGCTCCCTTCGAGATACCGTGTCTCACCACCAAACGGCCGCTTCTCTTGTCATCATAACCGGAATCCCATCGCCGTCTGCCCATCATGTCCAACAACAGCATCAAGGTCGTCGCCCGGTTCCGGCCTCAGAACCGGGTCGAAATCGAGTCGGGCGGCAAGCCAATCGTCCGCTTCGACTCGGAAGACACTTGTACTCTTGATGTATATACCCTTCCTCCGCCCTCCCTCTGCAGAAAGCAGAGCTCATAGAGATATGCGAAAGGCTTGTTGCTGACCGTTGCCGTGTTTTTCTTATAGTCCAAAGAGGCGCAAGGCACTTTCACGTTTGACCGAATCTTTGACATGTCATGTAAACAACAAGACATCTTCGACTACTCCATCCGCCCAACCGTCGACGACATTCTCAATGGCTACAACGGCACCGTCTTTGCCTATGGCCAGACCGGTGCCGGTAAATCATACACCATGATGGGAAGCAACATTGACGATCCCGAGCAGAGGGGTGTTATTCCGCGCATCGTCGAGCAGATCTTTGCTAGCATCATGTCAAGCCCCAGCACCATCGAGTACACCGTCCGCGTCAGCTACATGGAGATTTACATGGAGAAGATTCGTGATCTGTTGGCTCCGCAAAATGACAACCTCCCCATCCACGAGGAGAAGAATCGCGGAATCTACGTCAAGGGTCTTTTGGAAATCTACGTCTCCAGCGTCCAGGAGGTGTACGAGGTCATGCGGAGGGGAGGAAGTGCCCGAATGGTCTCTGCCACCAACATGAACGCGGAGTCGTCGCGATCCCACTCCATCTTCGTCGTCACAATCACCCAGAAGAACATCGAGTCCGGTTCGGCCAAGAGCGGTCAGCTGTTCTTGGTCGATTTGGCCGGTAGTGAAAAGGTTGGCAAGACTGGCGCCAGCGGCCAGACGCTTGAGGAAGCCAAGAAGATCAACAAAAGTTTGAGCGCCTTGGGCATGGTCATCAATGCCCTGACAGATGGCAAATCCCACTACGTCCCTTACCGAGACTCCAAGTTGACCCGTATCCTGCAAGAATCCTTGGGTGGCAACAGTCGAACCACTCTCATCATCAACTGCTCGCCAAGCAGCTACAACGATGCCGAAACCCTGGGAACGCTGAGGTTCGGTACCAGAGCAAAGTCCATCAAGAACAAGGCGAAGGTCAACGCCGAGCTCAGCCCCGCAGAACTCAAGGCTCTGCTCAAGAAGGTCCAGGGCCAGGTCACCAACTTCGAAAGCTACATCTCGAACCTCGAGGGCGAGGTGCAGCTGTGGCGATCTGGAGAGTCTGTCCCCAAGGACAAGTGGGTTCAGCCCGTCACGGATGGTGTTGCCGCAGCCAAGGCCGAAGCAAGAGCACCGCGGCCGTCGACTCCTTCACGGCTTACAGAGTCTCGCTCAGAGACTCCCATCGCTTCTGACCGTGCCGGAACTCCCAGCATAACGCTGGAGAAGGATGAACGGGAAGAATTTCTTCGCCGCGAGAATGAGCTACAGGATCAGATTGCGGAAAAGGAGTCTCAGGCTTCGGCAGCCGAGAAGCTCTTGCGTGAGACTAAGGAGGAGCTTTCGTACCTGAAGGAGCACGACAGCAAGATGGGCAAGGAAAACGAGAGGCTTACGACTGAAGTGAATGAATTCAAGATGCAGCTGGAGAGGCTAAACTTCGAGGGCAAGGAAGCCCAAATCACCATGGATGCCCTCAAGGAGGCCAACGCAGAGCTCACTGCCGAACTGGACGACATGAAGCAGCAGCTGCTTGACGCCAAGATGAGCGCCAAGGAGACGGGCGCAGCTCTCGATGAGAAGGAGAGGAAGAAGGCAGAGAAGATGGCCAAGATGATGGCCGGCTTCGAGCTCGGCACTGATGTGTTCAGCGACAACGAGAGATCCATTGCCGAGACCATCAAACACATCGATGCCCTGCTCGAGCAGAGCACGATTGGCGACCACATTGCGCCAGACGAGTTCAAGGCCCTCCGAGCAAAGATGGTCGAGACACAGGGTATCGTGAGGCAGGCAGAGCTGTCCATGTACAGCGGGCCATCCAACGATTTGGATGCCCGACGGAGACAGGAGCTCGAAGCCAGGCTGGAGGCGTTGCAGCAAGAGTATGAAGAGGTACTGACCCGCAACCTGAGCGAGGCCGACGTCGAGGAAGTCAAGGCACGACTGGAGGCCGTCTATGCCAAGCGCGAGAAGTCCGAGGTGCAACTCGTCGAAGAGCTCAAGGCCGATCTGGCCCAGAAGGCATCGGAGAACGCGAGGATGAAGACCCTGATTGAGGAGCTTCAGCAGCGCGTCAAGGCGGGTGGCGCCGGTGCCATGGCCAACGGCAAGACTGTTCAGCAGCAGATTGCCGAGTTTGACGTGATGAAGAAGAGCCTCATGCGAGACCTGCAGAACCGCTGCGAGCGCGTCGTCGAGCTCGAGATTTCGCTCGACGAGACCCGCGAGCAGTATAACAACGTGCTGCGGTCGTCCAACAACCGCGCTCAGCAGAAGAAGATGGCCTTTTTGGAGCGCAATCTGGAGCAGCTCACCCAGGTCCAGCGCCAGCTGGTCGAGCAGAATTCCTCTCTGAAGAAGGAGGTTGCCATTGCAGAGCGCAAGCTGATTGCCAGAAACGAGCGCATCCAGAGCCTCGAGAGCCTGCTGCAAGACAGCCAGGAGAAGATGGCTACCGCCAATCACAAGTATGTATCCCCCCTGGTCCTCCCCCCTTTCACTGCCTATGACTGTATCTCAACAAGGTGGTGTCACCTGTCATCGACGTGGCACTACGCATAACACAAACGTGAGACCAAATACGCTTGGTGCTGACCTAGACTCCTTCTCCCTAGGTTCGAGGTCCAGCTTGCTTCCGTCAAGGAGCGCCTCGAAGCTGCCAAAGCTGGTAGCACCCGCGGCCTGGGCGGTGCCGGCGGCGGCTTCAGCTTCACAAACGCTGGCAGCCGAATCGCCAAGCCTCTCCGTGGCGGCGGCGGCGACACCCCTGCGACTCCCACGATCCAAGGCGGTGACGGGACTCCCACCAGCAGCAAGCGCAGTAGTTGGTTCTTCAATAAGTCGTAGATTTGCTGCGCGCTTTTGCTTTCTCCGGGCGGCGTTTTGAGCACACTAGACGCGGTTTTACACTTTTTGGAACCTCCATACCCTCCCCGCTCCCCCCTCGTCTCTCTCTCCCTCCCTCTTTTTTCCATAGTTCCCTCCTTTCTACTCTTTTTCTTTTTTTTCCTTTCATGTTCCTCTTCCTTCCCATGCATATGCCCTGCTGACTTGCTGGTTAAGGCTATATCCGTTCTTGGTTTCTTCCTTTGCCTTGTATCTTTTGATATGCTTTGCCCTTACTGCTTCGTCCTCTCCGCTATCTGCATTTTGAAGGAAAAGAAAAACAGAAACGAAGAAAAAAATTTAAAAAAAGAGATTGGAACAAGGAGGAGATGGAGGAGGAGTACGTGCATTCCGCGCGCGCCACATGCATTGTGGCGGGAGCAGGGCGACGAATGATGATTGTTGGATTCTGATTTTTACGACTTTTGATGGTTTGTGTATTGGAAGGGAAAAGGAGGGGGAGAGAGACAGAGAGAAAGAGCCTTGACACACAAGGCGATGAAGAAGCAAACAAAAGACAGGTGGAATGAGTCAAGAGCGAACAAGAGAAATGGGCCGTGGGCAGGGAGATGGATTTCTACAGTTGGAGTTACGCGGTCGGGGAGGGATATATATGATATAAAGACGTCACGCATGAAAGAGTAAAGAGTTAAGACTTAAAGATATATGAGATACAACAACAGAATCTTGTTTATGACGAGGATCGAAGCCATGGAGAAGGTGGTGTGATTTCAAACAATCTCTCAGTCCGGCGGGCGACGACGCTTGAGCTGTAGAATCACAGCATCAGTCGTCAGTGGGCATTATTCGTTATTCTTGAAGATGGTTCTGCCAGCGGGCAAGCAATCAGTTATTCTTGGTGCCAGCCTTGATGATGGCCAAGCAAGTGGGAAGCAGAATGGCCCATGACAGAATAGACACGGCCACAAAGATGGCCACAATCTTGGCGTAGAGGATCACCACCCGTCGCCAGGCGGCCTTTGAGAAGGTGGACCAAGCGTCGCTGATGGTTGCGTAGCCCAGGCCGCCGACGATTGCGGGCTCGACCTTGCCAGTGAAAGATCGGTCAAAGGGGATGATGGGGTCTTCGTCCTCGGGGAGCAGCGAGGCCTGGATGCGGATGACGACAACGCGGGCAGGAATGATGACGACGACCCACAGCAGTGTGCTCAGGAGGATATAGACCGTCGCCTTGATCAGGTAAGAAATGTCGCCGTCGCGAATAGCGTCCGAGGCACCGCCCGACTTCTTCAAGTTGGCCATGGTCGGGGCATCAAAGCCAATGAGCTCAGCAAGCAGGAGGGGAACCCACTGGTGCACTTGGGTCGCAGCCCAGTAGAGCACGATGGCCTTCCAGGTGGCATCAAAGGCGCGCTTGAAAGGAGGCAGGCGGCGCCAAAACCTCCGAGGAGAGGGCTGCGAAATGACAATGTGAACCCAGGCAGCTCCAAACTGAACCATGACCAGCGAGGCCAGCAGCTCGGCAAAGGGCCGGACAGGTCCCCACGAGAAGATGGAGGCGACGATGCTGATGAGCACGGACTGGGTGAGAGCGCACATGAATCCACGGAAGTTGGCTCGGAATCCACCGTAGGAGGTGAGAAGACGGTTGATGGAGCGAAGGGAGGATGTCACCGTCCGGGCGGCACCATCGGTAGGCTTCGTGGTAGAACCAGCGGTCGCCTCCTCGTCAAGACCATCTCCGTTGGTGGGCATGGCGAGGGGCTCGTAGGCAGGAGGATTCTCATCTTCAATGATGGCGAAGACAGGGTAAATGTGGAACAGGGTGTAGTTGACCTATAAATCAGCGTTGGTGAGAAGGACATCGACCACGATCGCAGAAGCGAACACTTACGAGAAGAGAAACGGGCAGCAGGATGACGGCGTTGAGAAGCACGAGAGGCCAGCCCCAAGCGGGCATATGGAACTCGGCAGGTTCGCCTTCTTGAAAGACGGTCCAAGCCATGGTGATGGATGATCCGACGGATCGCTCGGGTAACGTGCGAAAGTGAAGTCTTCAAACTAGTAGCGGGTGCGATGAAAGAAGCGTGTCCCGAGAGCCAGCTTTTGTTTGCTTTGCAGATTGCCAAAGGTGGAAAAAAAAAGTGATGGAAGTATACAAGTGAGCGAGGCTAAAGAAACATCAAGCCGCGCTGATGGAACGGGGGAGGGCGAGACGCTTATAAGGCAAAGACGGGCAGGATTCTCGGTGGGTTGTCGAGGCGAAGGGGCCCCAGCTCCAACAGCCTAGGCAGCACTGCCCTCCTCCACGGCGGAAGCCCGTCTAGTTTGCACTTTGTCAGCCCGAACGATTAGCAGAGGCGGCAAAAAGCTGTCGCTGCTCTTTTCTCGGCCACTTCTGCTTTGGGACAGCAAGCTGGATCTCGTCTAAAGAGTCTTTTCCCGAAGCAGCGCGGATGGATTGATTCTTTTCCGCGCACGCGAATCACATTACTTACCCAGGACGGTGCTTGCGTGTGGCTGCATAAGGAGTGCATTGCAAGACATGTTGGTGTGGACGAGGCACATTGCTGTTCCATTGTTGTCCTCGTGAAGATTTCTTGGAACTTTTCGACGTTCGGCATCTAATGCATCGCCTCAACAGGGATTATCGATTCGTGCCTCGTAACTGTTTGAAATGTTTGCATCAATGAACTGAAGCTTTCGCGAGTCAGCGTCTATCGTGTTTCGGACTTCAGGCAAGCGCTGCCTGTATAAGTGGATATCAGTCAAGATTCGAGATGAAAGAATCGTCGGTAACAGTGGACAAACGGTCCTAGATCGATTGAAAGCGAGGACCGACAGAAATTGAGGAAAATAAAATAGAGGACAAAAGAGAGAAGCGAGATTGAGGAGAAATCAAAAAGAAGTGGTTTTGGCATGTCGTGCGTGACTCCTTCCTCCTTCTGGTACCCGAAAGTCAAGCACGCGGCAGGCGCTGCCCAGATGCCCCGCGGCTTCTTGAAATAGCGGAAGGTGGGGCGTCATTCGCCGACTCTTTGGAACGGTCTGTACCTTGCACGGAATTCAGACTGACGGGATACTTGTGCCCTTGACCTGCCCGTTTAATCATCGCTTTATATCCAGACGTTTGATTTCTTTTGTTGATATCGCATCCTCATCAGACTTCAACCTTTCAAAGCACCTCGAAATGAGGTAAAGCCCCGATCCAAGCAATGTCAGCGCCGTCCATCCCCAATCTTCTCTCTCTCCGGGGCAGAGGCGGTCGGGGCCGAGGCCGAGGCCGGGGACGCGGAGGCTCTGAGCCCGGTTCCAAAGCCGCTGCTTCTCACGATTCCATCATCCAGGGAACGGATACCGATGCCGCCGTATCCAGGCTGAGCGCCGTTGACTTGGGCTATCTGAGCGATCCGTATGCGCGGTATTTTGTATCCGCTCTCGGTGGTCCGCCAGCAAGACGGTTTCCCATCATCAACCGAGGTCCGTGTCTCACTGAACGGAGGCTTCCTAGTACCTACCACCACTCATTACTCCTGGATTTCTTGGGGCAACAGGTGGTTAGGCTCCTGGCTCTCTTTCTCCTCTTCTCAGCCTCTGTTTGGAAAGATGATATGGCGGCTCAGCGGCTCACATCTACTGCAGGAACATACACGCGCACAACAGCCATAGATACCCTGGTGCACTCGTTCCTTGAGGGAGCTCAGGGCGAAGGTCAAAGAGAAGGAGTCACGAAGCAGATCGTGTCTCTGGGTGCCGGCACCGACACTCGGCCCTTTCGGCTCTTTAGCCAACAGGGCCATCCTCAGCTCATCTACCATGAGATTGACTTCCCGGTAACAAGCGCCAAGAAACTCCAGACGGTTGAAGCAGTGCCGCCCTTGGGCAGCATCTTGACAAACCGCTCAGTAGGAGACAGCGGTGTGGACTGGTCGGGCCAGCCACCCAATGGTCAGTACTTCTGCCATGGGTTAGATATTCGCCGCTTGTCGCCCACGAGCACGGAAAATCTACTTGGCCTTCGCACCGACGTTCCTACCCTCGTTTTATCAGAGTGCTGCCTCTGCTACCTCTCCCAAGAAGAGTCTGATGGTGTGCTCGCGTATTTCTCTTCCCGAATACCCAACATTGCTGCCGTCATCTACGAGCCGATCCATCTGGGGGATCCTTTCAGTGAGACAATGATATCGAACCTGGCGGCAAGGAACATTCATATGCCCAGCCTCGACCGACGCAGAGACGAAGGAGATGAAGCAGCTCGGCTGAAGCGGTTAGGCTATGAGACCACCCGCCAGCTGACTATTGAGCGCTTGTGGAGCAAATGGGTCAACGAGGAAGAGAAAGAAAGGGTTGACAGGCTTGAAGGACTGGACGAGGTTGAGGAGTGGCAGCTGCTTGCTGGACACTACGTTGTTGTCTGGAGCTTCAGGGGAGACGGATTTGAGGGATGGAGGGGCCTTGGATAAACCACCTGTAAGCAACACAAGAACGAACAAGGCTGTTGCGATTGAAATCACTTGTGCATATGTCAGGGACCGTCGTCTTCCACTCATGACTGGATGCCGGAGCCTGACCCATGTTTGCTTTTTAGTACCGCCTGCAGCCACATTGTTTGCATGCATACAATCAGAGCCTCCGTTTTCCACCGCCAACGTCAGTGAAAGCAGATCTGCATTAGCTAAAGATCGTGACGTTTTGCTTGTAACCAAGTTGGGATGCGATGCGAACCAACATTGGACCCTCAAACAGTGAGACACATGTCACTCACTCAAGTCTGTCTTGCACCTTTGTAGAACGCTCACGTGATTGCAGATAAGCAAGGCGTGCATCTAGCGTACCAACAGCGCTCCCTTAGGGGGTGCGCTTAGCATACTTTGTTGCTAACGACATCCGACTTCTGTGTCGCGTTCAAGCCTCACCAACTTTTGTCTCCTCCTCGGTTAAAAAAAACACACTCATCGTCATCCTTCATCCTTTCTTCCAGCTCGCTCATCTCTCTTCTTGCTTCTTCTTTTTTTTTTTTTTTTGGAAATAATTTATTGCTCGAATCATTGCTTCAGTGAATATTGCTTCTCCGCTTCTCTTGTATGCGTCTCTTTATTGGGAGTCCCGAGGAGTCAAAGAAGGGAACCCCCTTGTAAGCGGACGGTTTTCGGTGTCCTTTTTGGAGATCCCTTGGCTTCTGTATCGCCTTACGCTGCGAGATCGCCGATATACTACGAGCTACTCCTTCGAATATCCGTACTTTTGCATACTCAAACGCCTCTGGCTACACGATACACGGCATCCTTGGGAGCGCTTTGAAGGGGGGTTTCTCGGAGCCTACACGGCTGGGGCTTGTCGCAATCAAAGGGAGACAAAGGCGGTTGGACGCGCGCTGTGACGGCCAGGCTCTCAAAGCGCCGATTATTGAGAAAAGAGGAGGATTTTTTTTTTTTTTTTATCACTTGGGCGGGAGACATCAGGCGCCGCAAAGATGGCCGAGTCAAGTACCGTCAAGACGTATAAATATCGGCAGGAGATTAGCCAGGTGAGATACCATTTTCATTCTACCTTGGCCGCTTTGTTCCCAGGAGCGATGGGTTCTCAGAAGTCTGAGGACAGGTTTGATGAACTGTTCAGGATGAGGACTTACAATGCACTACCTTACACTTCCCCGTGTCATCTTTGTCACACCTCCTCATGAGCTACTCATTCTTTTTTTCATGAGTCTACAGCTCAGTGAGCCTGATGGATGGTCTCGAGTTTTGAGCACCCCCCAAGAAAGGGACGCTCTATGTTCTCTTTTCTTCTAAGAAACAATACGCAGTTCATATATCGGCTCTCTCATATCCACTGCAAGCCTCAGATCCAGCGCTTACATCACGATCCTCATGGAGAGTCCCCCGCCAACACCTGGCAATGCCAGCCCCCAGCTTCATCGCACAGCTGCCAAGTGGCAAGGCATTCAACCAAACTGAGATTTGGCCGTGAAACTTCACACAACTTTGTTGATATTCTTCTCTCATTCTACATACCATGGCCTTCACCTACTCTTCACTCCCTTCGTCCCCCTCAGGGCGCTCGCCTTGCCCTTCCCCAGTCGTGAACCCGGAACAACACATCTACCTGAATGGCCAAAGATATCGAATGAAAGCCGGATACATGTCTCGCCTTTCCCGACGCGCCATAACCATTGACTCTTTCCGACAGATGATGTACGTCTCTGGCGAGACTGCTGAGCCGTCCGTCGAAACCACCGGTATCATCGAGGATATCGTCCGGCAGCAGGTCATTGAACTGGTAAGCTCCCCTCCCTATACGTTGTTCAGTGGTCATTCGAGTGAGATAGCTCACTGACATTTTATCCCTCCAATAGCTGCGCAACTGCACTGAACTTGCCGCCCGGCGCGGTTCAAAATCCATCAGCACAAACGACCTCATCTTCCAGATCCGCCATGATCACGCCAAAGTCTCTCGCCTCCGCACATTCCTCTCCTGGAAGGACGTTCGAAAAAACGTCAAGGACTCGGATGACAAGGGCGCCGACGCAGACATTGCTGCCGGCGATGACGCTGTCGGCGGTGTCGTGCCAGGGGGCCCCGTAGATGAAGCCGCCAAGAAGAACAAAAAGGCCAAGGTCGGCCTCCCCTGGGACCCCTCGTCCTTTTACTCCGTCGAGGTCCCCGAGCGCGACGACGAGGAGGACGAAGAAGAGGAGGAGATGAACTACATCACGCTCCAGCGTCTGCGCAAGGCCGACGAGCGCACAAAGGCCATGACCAGGGAGGAGTATGTGACCTGGTCGGAATACCGTCAAGCGTCCTTCACCTGGCGCAAGGGCAAGCGCTTTCGCGAGTGGGCTGGTTTCGGAGTTGTTACGGACAGCAAGCCGTCGGACGATATTGTCGATATTCTCGGCTTCCTCACCTTCGAGATGGTCCAGACGCTGACGGAGGTCGCCCTCAAGGTCAAGGAGCAGGAGGACATCTGGCGCGCCCAGACGGGTGCCTCCACGGGCGACTCTGGGACCAGCAAGAAGCGCAAACACCAGCAGGGCCTCTTTGACCCGCCCAGCGAGGGTCGTTCGCCAATTGAGCCGCGACACGTCCAGGAGGCTTTTCGACGGTTCCAGCAGAGGCCCAAGAAGACGCGCGCTATGCTCAACGGGACAAGGCTGGCGCAGCATACATCTCTGAACATCATCTGAACTTGTCTTCTCTTCCAGGTTACATTTCAACCTTTTTCTCCTCTAGTAATTTCGTTTCATGCTTCTTTTCCTCTTTCCATAGAGATTTGTTGTTTTTTGTTATTTTTTTTATGGCTCGCATGGTGCTGCTCCCGTCGTCTATACTGGACCAGCAGAGCCTGATTAATCCTACCTGCTTTCACGTTTTCCAAGTTGTGTCACCATTGAGGTCCGAATTTCGAGGTACTTGTGACTGTCAGAATCACGTCCCCCTTGACCTTCCATGTGTAGATGCCCGGGACTTCCATTAGTAAGCAATCATCGCATGTTGGAAACTGTCTGCGATCCCCTTCTAGCAGCTGCATTGCCTTGCCAAAGTCGAGAGTTAACCCTCTGCAAGCTGATGGGCATTTCCTCCGCCTCGGCCTCGTATATACTCGGTTTTCTGCGGCTGGGCCGAGGGTCCGTGTACCTCCGTGATCTCTGATATGAAAGCTCTGGGTGAATGGCGGTCGAACCGAGTCGGTCCAGAGCAGAATCTTGCATCTCTTCCGGCTCTTCTTGTATAGCAACGCTGCTTTGGTGCGCTGTCGATGAGCTGCCAGATGCGTTTGAGTAGGCTGTGGTCAAGGACTCTTGTTGAGGATCTTTCATCTGCACATAGCGCGTGTAATTGGGCTTCTCCAGCATTCCAGAACGGAATGCATTGACGCCCACGAGCATCTTGACCAGCTCGACCAGCTCTTCGAGGTACTCAATGATCTCCATATGGCCAGCAGCGCTGGCATTCCAAGAGAGGAAATTATGTTTGGTAATTAAACGAGCAATCTTCTCATGGTCTTCATACTCGCTCGTGCTGCTGTAATGACTGGCATGGCTCACCGTAGGCGTTACAGGAGCCGAGCCTGAAGCTTGCGACGTGATAATCTCTCGAACCCGATGGATGAGCCGAAGATGCGCTACACGAGCCGAGGGAATGAACTGCGGGAGTGGGAGCCAGGTTGTCAAGGCCTCGTTGACGGAGAACAACATGAGGGCGCAACTGGCCACCATGCTCCGCCGGTACATGTAAGCTTGCGGGTTGAGGGTTTCTAGAACGGAGGAGCCATAAGCCCTCCGGAGTTGCACGACGTTGTCCATCCGATCGATGATTTGATGAAGCACGTACACAATCTCGGCATATATAGGCGCGAGCTTCTTAAAGCTGCCTTTCAGCCGCGGCTCAGACGAACAAAACGGTAGAAAGGTCTCGGCTGCTGCAAGTGAGGCTTGGGCTTTATCCCGCCATCGATCGAAACTGCGATGCAGCCTTGGAGAGCGCACATCGAGAACTTCGGGTCCATCCACACCCACGGCCATGGCGCCCTGCATGCTCTGGATGTGCTGCACACAGGCAGATAAGGATTCCACCAACCGATCTCTTGCACGCACAGGGTAAACCGCAATTTCCACGAATGCCGCGGTAATGCCTCCGGCCAGGAAGGCTACGAGTCGCTGGTAGTAAACCTGTTGTGGCCGTTCCGTGTTGACATTTTCAGAGGCTATTTGCACCTGGTCAGATATTTCTGGTCTTGTCATAAAAATTGAGGACAGAAGGGAGGGCTAAGTGTACCTATGGCAACGACATTCATCGATATAATCGCTGCCGCACCAGCCTTGACATACTTCGTTGCAACGTGAAAATATGCAGCAGGTAACAGTGTAAAGGCGAGAACCACGACGATGATAGCCCTGCTCCCCCCTGCAATGACGAAGGAGACATAGCCAGCTGTGCAGCCAAGGACTAGCCCGACAAGTCGAATAATAAAGGAGACCACGGACGTGCCGATGGCCACCTCAAAGATAAATATCAACTGGAGTGGTGCCCAGCTGCCGTGGACACTCGCATACCATGCGTTCCAAGACGGTACGAACGCTGGCCAGCTAACAAGGAAAACGGCAGAGGACAGCTTCAGGGCGTAGAAAAGATCGTCAGAGTCTTGAGCCCATTCGAGGACATCTGCCAGCTTTCCTCGAAGCTTTGAAATCCAAGTGTCAGGGTAATCTGCCATTCCGCCATTTCGTCTGAACTGTGGGCGCTTCTCTTTTTCCTCCTCTTTCTTTCGGCGATTTGCATTTCTGTTTCTCGACACCCTCTCGGCTTGAGGGACGGATAGAGAGCCTGCTTCTTCATCAGAAGCTCTCCCTCTCGGCTGCTTCTCGCTATCAAGACCGCCGGCGGGATCTTTCGATCCGGTGTTCGGCGGGTTGTCCCCTGCCAAATCTCCACGGCGAGCCGCTTTCCTTGCGCCTTCAGGGAGGACCATTGAATCAAGCTCGCCAGTGGTACGTAGCCACCAGCGAAGACTCGAATATTGAGGCATCCAGATGCGTGTTCTATCATGGCGACGCTGTCTCTGTTCTACCAATTGGCGAGCATGACGAAGCATCTTGAGGATGTGTGTCGAAGACTGGCGAAAGGCTAAAAGGAACGACGAGATGAGAAAAGATTCCATACGCGGCATGAAGTCGAGCGACTGGCCCGTCTCCTGCATGGCAATCAGCTTGAGTTGCTCAGTGCATCGTTCATCAAACACTGCCAACGCATCGGTGAATATGTCAATCCGTAGGTCAATCTCCTCCAATCGAATGCCTCGAGGTGTACGGGCGCCAGAAGGGAGAGTAGGAACATCGTAGCAATATGCCAAACAAGATATGAGCACAAGCACTGCTTCGTTTGTAGCGATTTGGAATTCTTGTACAGGAGCTCTTATTCGCATGACGATTGACTCTAGGAGCCTGGCACTGCTCAGCCGAATCTGCCTGTTCAGCTTGATATAGTCGACCTTGCTGGAGTGGGCAACAGAGTTTCTTGCTCGAGATCTAGAAGCCGTCCCAGAACTGAGATTGAGATTGATGTTCGCTTCTGGGGCACTGGAGGATGGCGTGGCAATATCCAGAGTATTCAGACACTTGGGCGATTGCCAGATATCATCCTCCTCCTCCGTTGCTAGGCCGCTGTCTTCCACGTCATCTTCATCAAGAACGATGAATTTGTTCTCACAAGCACCAATCAGTGTTATGACGCTCTGCGACAGACGGCTCATGAGGTCAACGCTGATGGGTTTCATGTCAGCCGGGGCAAGGGGCGAGATGGAAACCTCAAAGTTGACCTCATTCTGAGCCTTTTTGCAAGCCGCGAGTTTGGTCCGGATAGGGGGCTTCCTCTCCGTCAAAAACGCAAGTGTAGTCGCATGCAGCGGCGGCTTGGCTGCTCTGGCGCTGGATTTGGCTGATGGAAAGGGGTTTGGAAGGACAGCGCGTAGGTTGCTCCAGTAATGGATGATAAGCTGCTGACAGCGCGTAATTCGGGGCTTCTGTTGTTTGGTGCCCTGGCATTCGGATACGGTGTTACTCTGGAGGCTCCCAATGTTGTGGGACTCGACACGATCGCCTCCGGGGGTGACAAACCAGTGGGTGGCTCGTTCAAGTGTGTCGACCATTTCTGATAGAGCACTGATGGTAGAAGTGCCCAGGTAGCTGCCCGAAAACTCTCGGAATATGCTGACGTTGACGAAGAGGATGACGCCGACGCCAATGAGAATTGGCACATAGATTGTCGTGTACAAGGTGGGCGTGGCCTCGGTTGGAACATTGAGCACGGTGACGGCGGGCAGAATCAGGGCCAAGACAAACAGAAACAAGCGAGGGCTGGAAGACCTGATATATCCATGAAGTAAAATGCATGCCAGATAGAAGAAAGCACGAATCGTAAAGGCACCAGCTTTGTTGGTGTCATAGACCAAGCTCCCCAGGTATAAGCCCAGGATATTCCACGATAAGCCTATGCCCGAGCCGAAGATGATCATGATGACGTTCTCAATGACAACGCCCATTCGTTGTCCTGGGTGTGAAAAGGCAACCACCATTGGCGCCAGGTAGGATGACCAGCTCCGGATCTGGGGGAGGATGGCAATGATGGTTGCAATAACACAGGCTATGAAGTCCTTGAGGATGCGCTGCCAAAGGGTCTTGGGGCCGCAATCGCCCCAAACCGAGGTGACGAGCCTGCGTAGAAGCTTTGCCATTGCCGTGACGAGTAGAGAGGCTTCCGTAACCACATTATCCTTGGTTGAACGGTGCTGGACTATATCGAGCTGTTGTTGCGCGCCTCTCGACAAGAACACACCCGGAGCAAATCGGAGAGACGACCGGAAGTGTCTCGGGAAGTCGACGAGATGTGAGAGCCTCTTTATCTGACAATGCCGTAGGAGGATGCAAGGGCCGAATATCGATCAGCCTATCTTCTCCCGCAATTGTCTGAAGCTTTCAATTGGGGTTCAAGCTGTTGAGTCAGGAAGAGGAGGTGAGACGGGAGAAAGGCGGAGAGAGAAGAAGGTGCCGAACAGTGATAGTCATGAGGGCAACAGAAGACCAACTCAACTGATGGGGTTTGAAGGAGGGGAAGTTGAAGTCTAGGCAGATCGACAATCGATACAAGGTCGTGCTCCTTTGCCCTTCCAGGGAAGGACGGTAGTAGCTGGTCTCGTGAGGCAAGCAAGGAAAGAGGTAGAAGGCCGGATCGGATCAGGTCGCAGCCCGCTTGATTTTGAGGCTTGAAGTTGAATACAGTGGGGTCGAAGCGCTACAAGGGCGCTATAAGGGCGCTAGAAGCAGCGCAGCAGCTCGTCTGGTGTTGAACCGTGCGAGGACATGGATTGGTGCCAATAACATGTACCTCCATGTAATTGGATCCATCATCATGCTTCAATGACTGCCTTATGAGGCGGACAGCATCTGGCTTACTGGTCGCTCCATCACGCAGACAGACAGAGATGCTTTTCATATACCCAAATTTATCACCATAGCCCCTACAAGGTGATTCATGTTACATCTGCTCTTCTCTGCTGAGTCAACCACAAACATTATCTCTTTGAGCAAGGTATCAGCAGCAACTTTTGAAGCTGGTATCAAGACCGCACTGGCCCAAACAGCGCTTCTTTGAGGAACAATAAGCTTCTCTTCTCCGTCGCTAGACGTCAGAAGGTCAGGAATGCAATACAACCCAAATATCAACATCGTCATCATCCTCCGCCAGTCCTCAAGTCCCCCAACCTTGTTCGGCTCCGTCCGTCCATCGCCATCCGTGCGCTCCGACCCCGCGATTCAGCTAATAAACGGACGCTGTAACGCTCTACATGTACCTAAACTGCCCTGGAAGCACCCGACCCGACGACCTTGAAACCTCCAACCAACAACGCCAACCCAAGCCCCAATTATTCATCACCAGCTTGACCCTTAATCCGCAACCAACTTCCTCCCCAGACAGAACCCGCAACAACAATCGCACTCGCACCCGCTTCCCCAGTCGCAATCATGCTCTCCTTTATCCTCATTCAAAACAGACAGTGAGTCTCTCCCCCCCCAACCCCTTTCCCGTCCCCCAGACTCTCCAGCGCAAACGCGCAAAATCCACTCGCGACCGCAAAACCACCAAAGACAGCAAGAAAGCTCACCCGTACATTTTAGGGGCAAAACCCGCCTCGCGAAATGGTACGCCCCCTACAGCGACGACGAAAAGATCAAGCTCAAGGGCGAGGTCCACCGCCTCGTCGCCCCCCGCGACCAAAAGTACCAGTCCAACTTCGTCGAGTTCCGCAACAACAAGATCGTCTACCGCCGCTACGCGGGCCTCTTCTTCTGCGCCTGCGTCGACACAAACGACAACGAGCTCGCCTTCCTCGAGGCCATCCACTTCTTCGTCGAGGTCCTCGACGCCTTCTTCGGCAACGTCTGCGAGCTCGACCTCGTCTTCAACTTTTACAAGGTCTACGCCATCCTCGACGAGGTCTTCCTCGCCGGCGAGATCGAGGAGACGAGCAAGCAGGTCGTCTTGACGCGGTTGGAGCACTTGGATAAGCTGGAGTAGTTCGGAGCATGGCGGAAACGGAAGACGCGTCTTTTTTTTTTTTTTTTTTTTTTTTTTTTTTTTTTTTTTTTTTTTTCTTTTTTTTTTCTTTTTCCCCTGCTCTGTTGGTTCCTCGGCGTCGCATTTGCATCGCCCTTGGTATTCTCGCGAAGAATTAGCTCAAGGGGGGGACGCAGCGAGTGCCGATTTACATCGCATGTATATTTCGCTTTCTCAGGTTGGAGTTCTCAAAGGGGGCATTTGATTGGGATTGACCTTTTGTTCTCTTACCGTCATATCGCCATCCTACAGCGAACGCTTCTGCGTTACCAGCATTTGTTGAAAAGGGTGCATATAGCAATGGCGTTCTGGGCGTCTTGGAAACTGCGCATTGGAGCGCTGGGAAGACATATTAATACCATGATGCGAATACCATTTACTTTCTCAATATCTTGTTTGTACGCGCCTTGTATCAATCTCCTCCATCATTCCTAAATCCCACCCTCAATAATGCCCCGGTGGCCCCTACAACACCACACCAACTAATCAACGCACACATCGTCATGACAGAGAGTCACATCCTCGTGTACCTAGTAGACTGCATTTTTATTCAGCTCCGCAGATCTGTATCCAGGTCTAACTTTTCTTTCCCGCAATCCGAGACTACCTTCTTCGAGATCAAGCGACTCCTGCGAAATCAATGTCCTCCACTTCCATCAATCAAGAAAGCGAACCATGGGCCAAGTCGGTCGACCCAAGGAAAACAAGAAATGTCGTCATCGTCAACACCATCGTGAATAGCAGTCTGCCGCCCACGACTTTGGCAAGAGAGAATCACTGCGCGTAGTCACGACGCAGACGAAGGCTGATCTCCGTCTTTCGTGTCTGAGCTTTCAGAGGCATCCCACATATCAAGAGCAGTGGGACGCTTTACTTGCTGAACCCAAACGTTGTCTCGGTCCTTGAACAATTTGTGGACAAAAGGGCTGTATGGGGGATCCCTGCGCATCGGCTTGATGCAGCCAATCCGAATGTCCGCCGTGAGCCCTGAAGGAAGGCTTTGTACGTCGCCCTTCTGCGGAGAGCCGTCGAGCAGAGAGACTTCCATGGCGGGCTCCTTGTCCTGCCTTTCTCCGTCGTGGATTTTGTCTTCGACTTGCGGTGCTGCAACCGAACTCTGCTCTCCTCCTTCGGAAGAAACTCCAACGTCTGCCAAGAAATGATCAACTTCGCCCACCCCAGTGCCATCGTTATCAAAACAGATCAGTTCACATGAAGATGCACTCTCCGCACCCCGAGTCGTTTTTTCCATATTGCCGTCATGTTCCTATGTGCAAATAGTCACAGTCGTTAGCATGTCTCTCACTTGGCGGAAGTCGAAGGGCGGTGGCATGAGGACTTACATCTTCCTAAGCTGACAGACGACACTCGACGTGACTTGCCACTCCCAATGCAGGGCCGTCCTCAAGAAGATGGCCGGACTCATTGTTATGATGAGCAGCTTCCATCTCATCATCACTAGAGCTGCTAGAGAAGATGATTAGACGTGGATTGGCATCCTTCCCCTTCTTTCCTGCTGGATGTGACACTTGCGGTTGTTTAGGTCCAAATACGAGGGGCTTCGGGTCCTGTGTTCTCTCGTCCTCAGAGTCGGTTTCGGTGAAGAAAGGATCGCGGTGACGCTTGGCAAGCCGGTCAATCTTGGCCATCAAGTCCGCTCGCTGCGCGTTCATGTCCTTATTTCCATTCCTGCTTTCAGGGCGACCTAAGGTACTGGCGTTTGAGTCATGGTCATCAGCTCCCACCTTGGGTATATGAGAAAGCCAACCTTTGACGTGGCACGTTCTGCACACGCAGTCCTGGAGTCGAGTGACGCATGTTTCAGACTGGTCTGGTTGAGAGCCCCAAGAGCTAGCGCGTCCGAGATCATAGGGGGGGCAGTGTCCAATGGGTGCTCTGTTTCCATACGAGACATCACCATTGCGATGGCTGGGGGGCGGTTCCTGGTCCTTGTGTAGCTGCTCGAGGCCCGCCTGGAGGCGAAGGTTATACTCGTTCGTGGACAGCCGGACAAGGTCGTGGTTGTAGGCAGGATAGGGCAGCTTGCCATCCTTGGCCTTTTGCTGGATGTCCTTCGCGGCAGAGAAATGACCCGATGCTCCAGTGACAGCAACGTTCTCGCCAGGAGCTTGCTTTGGGCCTGCAGCCTCCAAGAGCCACTGGTACCAATGATCGTACACATGGTCGACGACAGCACGGAAACTGGTCAATTTAATGTCGCCGACTCGCAGCGCAACCTTGTTGGCGTGGCTTGGATCAACCTTCTGGAAGGCCTCCCAGAAGATCTGGCAGCACATGTCTCGCGAGCAGCCTTTGCTGTCGAGGAAGAGACAGAGGTCCTTGAGCGAGGGCAGCGCCATAGTCGCGGAAGAATAGGCACGGCCGATCTTCTCGCGAAGCCAGACGGCACTGAGAGAGACGATGCTGTTCAGGATAATCTTCTTGCCTGCGGCGTTGATTCTCCTCTCTATCGTGTCCTGGCGCATGAAGCCTAGACTGAAGAGGTCTCGTAGGCCGTTGCATCCCAGGGTGACCTGGGCGTGGTAGAGGACGCGTTTGTCACTGTCCATGGCGAATTTGGACGCAGACATGTCGGCGAAGGGATCGTAACCACCGTAGGAAGCGTAGTAGAACTGGTCAACGGGGAGGACGTAATCAATGTCTTGCTCTGCGGGACGACGATAAAACTGCTCGTCATCTCCGGGTCCGTCGTGCTCGTCCGGCAGAGTCCCGAGGGGGAGCAGAAGAAACTTGACGATACTCCGTCTGTAGACCTCGAGGGAGTCGGCGAGGCGTGAGACAAAGGTGAAGAAGGCGAAGCAGAAGAAGAAGAAGAGGAGGGGGGCAGGAAGGGTCTCTTGCTCCTGCTCCTTGTCCTTATCTGCTCGCACAAGCACGTGAGGGGACATGCCGACGGCTGGCAGCTGGCAGCTGGCAGGAGCCAAACTTGCAGCTGATGTGGTGAATTTTCTGTCAGGGGAGGGCGGAAGCAGCCAGCTGGCAGACCGGCAGATGGATATCGTAGTACCTTAGTAGTAGGCAGATGAACCGCTGACAGACTGGGTTGATGGGCAAGTACCGCTCCAGCAACGTTGGGAGCAAGCTGGAAGTACTTGAGACCAAGAGGCAAAAGTTTAAGCAGTGAATCAATGCATCACCGATTGAAGGAGAAGCAAAGCAAAACACCAGCCTAGATCAGCAAACATTAATCTGCTTGTTCAGAAAGATAAAACACACAGACCGACACAAAGGACACCGGGAGAAGCCAACAACAAAAGGAGATAGACGGAGACGAAGGAAAAGGGAAAGAGGGAAAAGGAGCCGGACGGGAGCACGCACAACAATGGCCAGCACCTTAAATACCTACCTACCTACTAGGAACATGCCCGGCCAAAGAGGGCAAATATGCCGTGTAACAACAGCCAGTCCTCGTGACTGGTCGGATTTGCGGCCGGAGCAGCAGCAGGACGGGCACGAACAAGCAGTGGCCCGGCATAGTAAGGTATTGTGATTGATTAAGGAGGAGAATTTGGCACGCACATACACACACACACAGACACACACACGCACATACACATGGACTAGGTAAGGTAGGTAGGTAGCAAACTCAATGCAGGAAAATCGGCCGGACGCCCGCTGGCACGCGGTGACTCTTTTTCTGTGCTCGAGTTGAGACGGGCTGCCGGACAGAGGCAGGCTGCAATTAGCCCACCAATGAGGAATAGCTGGACGATGACAGCACGGCATGAGGTGCCATGGTTTGAGGTAAGGTGAGGGTAGGTATGTAATACAAGATGTAACTCGGAAGCTGTGTTAAAAGGTACGGCAAGCCGTGGAGGTGGCAGTAAGAGGCTCGGTTCGCGGCATGAGAGCATGCAACCACACGCGCGCACAAGCATAACAATGTGCCCTTGAATGCAACTTCGCTCGGCTTCTGGCTAATACGTTCAACGATCGCCACAGCTCTCGACTTCCATGCTTGAAGCCATCATCATCATCATCATCACCATCACGCCACGGACCACATGTCCTCTCCTCGTTCGTCCCTCACCTCTTCTTCAACGCCGCAAACCTCCTTTCCAGGTCCCCAATATCCGGTATTGATCCTTCTGGCTCCGCCTTCTTCTTCCTTGTTTCTTCCGCTTCCTCCTTCTTGCTCTTCAGCTCCACAGATCCCATCATCACCTTGGGGTGGACATTGTCCGTCGTCATCCGCGGCGGTGTCACCATCAGCGGGCTCTTGGGCTCGCCCAGCCTCGCGCTCGGCGGCGTGGCCCGGTCCAATTGCTCCTCCCCAAGCGAAAGCTTCCTCTCTGCCGCCGTCAACGGTCTGTCGGGGGCGTTCTTCTGTGCCTGTCCTCCCGATGAATCGCCGTCATCCTGGTTTCCAAACTCGTCGCCATCTATCAAATCTGGGGGTGGCGGCGAAGATACCATCCTCTCCCTCTTGGGCCAGTCCACGCCGTACGCCTTGGCAATCTCCTCCAGATACCCCTGCACCAGCTCCTTCCGCGGCGCCTCCACGCTCAGCTTCTTGACCACCTTCTCGTTCACCTTGCCGTCCGCATTCTCCATGGCCGCCAGCACAAACTCCTTGCCGTACTTTTCCGCCAGCAGCGTCCGCACCGTCATGAGCTCCTTAATCTCCGTCTTGGGCGCCGCGTACAGGATGCTCTTGATGGCCTCCTCCAGCCCCGGGTCGCACACGGGGCCCTCCATCAGCCCGGCCCGCGCGAGCAGCAGCTCGCAGTACAGCTCCAGCAGCTCGTGGAGCTCGCTCGTGATGTCGGCGCGGATGATGTTCTCGACGCGGATCGTGGCCGAGTCGATCTTGCCGGCCTCGAGGAGCTGCGCCATGGCCCGGCGCTGCGTCTTGCCCAGCTGCTCATCCCGCTGCTGCACCATGCGCAGGCGCGCGATGGCGAGCTTCAGCTGGACCTTGAGCTTGGTCTGTCGCCGTTACGATGTCTTCACGTCAGCTCGGCTCAGCTCAGCGTCTCGCGGGGTTGCGTCACCGAAGCTGGCGGGGTTCACCGTCAGATGCAGAGAGAGTGAAATGAACGTTGACTTACCAGCCAGGTAGCTGCGGCGGGGGGCATCGCAAGGGTTCAGGTGCTGTCGGTATCGGTAGAGAGAGAGAGTAGGTTGGTGGCGGAGAAAAGAAGGACGACAGGGTATATGGTCGTAATCCAATGACTTATGCAGAGGCGGTTATGAGGCAGCAATTTAGAACCGTAGATGCCTACGGTCGAGGTACGATGGAAGTCGTAGGCAGACACGCAACCGGAAGCTTTCAAGGTTGAAGCGTCTCCGAGACAAAACGTCACTGACGGCCCGCTGCCAATTCAAGGTACAGGTACGTTGCTCCTTCCGGGTCCTGCTAAGCCTCAGGGGGCTTTAGCGCCTGTCGGATCCACTTTTGGTTGATGCGGGGCCTCAGCTTCAGCATCAGGACGGCAATCGATAGCATCAGCTGAGGTACCGAGACATTCAGACGACAACTCAACAACATCAACATTCATTTTGTTCTTCCTGGTGTAAATCATGTCTTGCGTACCAAGACACTCACACCAACTTTTTCACCACCTGCACGCTCTCCATACCTAACGCAAGGTAATTCAATAAATCCTCTCAGGAACGTGCATCATACATCATCCATCCTCTGCATCGCAGCTCGCAGCACGCAGCCTCTTGCTTCGTACGTGTTGACCCGTGATAGGAGTAGCCGGCACACTGCATCTGGGGCTGCATCTGGTGCGTCTCAGATGCTGCCGGCTGGCTGATACAGTGCATGTCTCTCATCAATCGCGTTGCCTCTCTTACGTAGGGAGATGCCATTTCAGTTTAGGCTTGATTCTGCACCAAAGTACGAAGTAGTTGCCGGCAGAGCAAAAGACAGCTACTTACTATCTACCTCATACTGGCATTGGCGATGATATCTTACGGATACCAAACAGCTTCTGTACATGTCACATAGTACTGTTTAAATCTTTCCGGCTGGCTGCCTTGTGTGTCAACATGAGGGGAGCCCGACGGCATTCCCTCTCCCTAACGTCTCCGCCGACGATCCAATAATTAAGTAGTATGCAGTTGGCCATTTCACGCCGTCGAGTTGCCGAGGGCGGCGCTGCTGCTGTTCTGTCGACTGCCGAGTGTCAAGGGGCATTTCATTCCACCATATACCTAACCGTCCCATCCTCCGTCTTGGGCTCGCCACGGATTCCGTCCATTGTAATTATGAAGAGAAAAGGAAAAGAGAAAGAAGAAGCAGATAGAAAGAAACAAGTAAGGAAGAGCAGATGATGATGAAAACAGCTCGAGAAAACTCCCATGTGAAATCCTTCATAGCCGTTGAACGCCCCTAGTTGTTCCGTTTGTCCATCCATGTGTGTGAGTTTTCTGTAGTTTGTGCGAGTGTGTGAATATTGTTTTACAATCCGTCGTCATTGCGTGCCCTTGTTCCAACGGCTGGCATCAACCGCTCAACAACCAGTCAGCAAAGTGCGATCCTAGTCCATCTCGGAGTTGCCTGCAACCGGTGGGATTCCGTCGGTCGCTTCTCCTTCGAAGACCTGGTTACCCTCGTACGTGACGCGCCGCCAACCGCAGGGCTCGTTGCTGTCCTTGATCCATTCCATGGTGGGGAAGTAATGATCGTTCTTCTTCATTGTGATCACCCAGGGCACCGAGTCAAAGGTGACTGCCTTGAGGCGGAAATCTGTGTAAAAGGTCAGCTCAAAGGTCTCTTACAGCAATGGCAACGTGGGCTGAGAGGGGGAGGGGAAAACGTACAGGTGTTGTCGGGTATTTTCCGCGTCGCCGCAATGAATGTATCCAGATCTGGCGTCGGCTCGCCGTTGACGTGGGTGATGAAGTTGGTCGGGGCAACGCCGTACTGGTACGCCGGCGAGCCGCGAATCCTGCTCGAGACATAGACTTCGCTATGAAGCTTGCTGATCTGCTGGCGCACGGCCAGGTGCGGGCGGTGGAAGATGGCTCCGCAAAACGACACAGCGTGGTGCGTCTCCATGTCGTCGGCCGGGACGGTCGGCAGCTGGAGATGCAGCTCCTCGCAGTTGCGCACGATGACGGCGTCCAGCACCTCGTTCGAGTACATCACGTCAAAGTCGGAAATGGTGGTGCAGATTTTGCCGTTGAGCGTCAGCACCACGTCGCCCTCGAGCAGCGAGACCGGCTGGTCCACCCGCTCGAATGTCCGCTTGCTCACCATGAACAGCTGGTGGTGAGATCGGTTGGCCTGTGTAACCTTGGTGATCCACTCGTCCGAGACGCCCATCACGCGCGCCTGCGACATGTGGATGGATCGGAACTCTACCGAGAGCATATGCAGCTTCGGCGTCTCTCCTTGCTGAATGGCCGAGATGACGGGTAGCAGAGTCGGCGTGCCCAATCCCAAGTGGTATTCCTCGTCCCTCTGGGTGCTTGGATTACGCTCTCCGAGATATTGCAGCCAAAGAGCCTGCACGGTCCCGTCCTCCGCGACGAGCACGCCACTGCCACACGAGGCCCCGAGGTTGCTGTCAATCGTAATGGCATCTACGTTGACGGCGCGGTATCGTGGCGCCCCCGAGTTGGCGGGGATGGCAACCGCGGTGATCTCTGTCACGTTGGTCGACCCATGCACGACTCTTCCGATCCTGTTGTAGCCCAAAAAGTACGTCTTGGCGCCCTGAGTGAGATGCTGATCGCTAAGCCGGGCACTGAGGACGGGTGCGTCCACCAGCGCGGGATCGTACTTGATGATGGTGTAGTTTTGCAGCGGGTGCAGGAAGACGACTTTGCCCTCGACGATGACGGAGTCGGCAATGGTAACGGTGATGTCGCATAAGTCGTATGGCACGACGGCGCGAGAAATGAGCACCAGGCCCTTGTCGGCATCGATGACGAGGCCCATCCCCCATCGTCGATTCTTCGGGAAGCCGTCAAGCTTGACGGGCAGAGTGCAGTTGATGTGCACGAAGCTGCGGATCAGGGCTGCGATGCCGGGGTGCGGCATGTGGTCCAGCTCAATGAAGGCGGCAGACCGTCGAACAGGGGGCACCGGCGGCAGGGGGTCACCAAGGTCGGAAAAGTCCCACAGGCCAGTGACATCGTTGCGGACGGCCAGCTTCATCTTGGCCGACCAGTGTCTGTCGATGTAGATGACGGTCGTGATGAGCGTGTGCAGGTCGCGCAAGTGCTTGTAGGTGACCACCACCCGTGCCTTGTCGGGAATCTGCTTGAGCACTTCGATGAACGTGTCCAGGTCGGGCACCTTCTTCTGGTCCACAGACTGCACGATGAACCCATTGTCGGTGTTGTCAAACCGGAAAGATCCCGCAGCCTCGCAGATGTAGACTCCCTTGACGGCCACGCCGTAGAGCCGGGCCTGCTGGTACGAGATGTTGTGGAAGCTTGCTCCGGCAACGGTCACGAACCGGTCCGGCGTAATCTTATGGAGATCGCCGACCTCGATGTCGACCTCGACGTCCTGGCCTCCGCGCTGCAGGTGGAACTTGATGGTGTTGCCCACGTTTGAATCAAGGATGTCGTCGAGGCGGATGAATTGCGTGATGAGCTCACCGTTCACCTTGATGAGCACATCGCCCTCCTCGATCTTACCGTCGGAGGGTCCAGAAGGCAAGACGATCTCGGCCACCAGCATGTTGGTCTCCTCGGGGAAAGCCTTTCTCATCGCGGACTCCCACTTCGGGCTGAGCCCCAGCCTGCGGCACTCGTCAAAGGGCTTGAGGAGGAACTGGCACTGAACATCGCCGCGGACGACGGGCTTTCCCTGCTGGATGCACTGAAGGGCGCGCAGGGGCCGATCCAGGGGTAGGAAGTAATCGGTCGAGGCACCGTCAGAGCGGCCGCCGGCCTGGAGCGCAACGGCGCAGCCATCCTTGTTCACGACAGGACTGCCGGAACTTCCACCGCTGGCAGCAGCGTTGGCCTGGTAGTAGCACGTGTTGAAGTCGCTGTACCCATCGCCATACTCGGGCGCGTTTCGGTCCAGGCGACTGATGACACCCGAGAGGATACTCAGCTTTTCGCCAGCGTCGTTTCCGACGACACGAATCTCGGTACCCACTACAGTTCCAACATGTCAGCAAACGCGTGTCCTTGGTCCCTGTATCCTCTCCATTTCCCGCTGGACTCTCAACGCACCTTTTGCCAGGTCCGGGCTCAGGGTGAGGCCATCCACATGCATGTACTTGATCGCCTTGGGGTCGTATCGGAGAATGCCAAAGTCGTGAACGGGGTCGCGATAGACGGGGTAGCAGTCGACCTCCTCGTGGTTGTCGAATACGCAATGTCCCCAAAAGGGACCAGATCCGACAACGTGACGGTTCGTCAAGATGTAACTAGACAGCGGACGCGAGAAGAACGTCAGCGAGGTGCATTTCAGAGGGGAGATGACTGGCATAATCAGGGGTTGGGTGGGCAAACACAAAGGCACCTAAGCAGCACGCCAGAGCACATACCCTCTATCCGAGTCGACGACAAAGCCGGTGGCCTCGCTCGTCAAGGCAGGGTCCGTATCGAAGGCGCACGTCTGGCAGAATCGGATCGCGACGACGTTGCGGACCACCTTTTGGATGGTGTCCTGCCACTCACCGAGGCTGCCGGGAGTGCCGATGTAGTGGGCGTGGGGATGGATGTCGCTGGCGGCATCGGATTCCCCGTCGTAGCTCACTTCGTCGATGGCGATGTCGGGGACGGCCATTTCAACGTCGACGTCGGGCTTGCTGCTGCTGCCGTTGACTGGTCGCTTGGCCGGGGGCGTCGTCTGGGGCGACTCGTGAGCTTTCCTCTTGCCCCCCGCCGAAGTCGTTGTCCTGTTCATCGTGTTTGCTTCGATGGCCGCCTGTCGTTCTTCTTCGTCGTGTCTGGTGCTTCACCCCTGATGCTCAGACGGGGTTTGCCGTGCAGTCGTTGAAAGAGTACTCCTCCCTTGTCGATGGGTATGCAGGGCCTTTCTCAGCCTCTTGATCGTCGCCCTTTTTCTGGCTCCGCTGTTCGGGGCAAACCGCGTTTCGGCGGTTAGACGCAAGAAGAAGCCGACAAAAGGGATGGGATGAAGCAAGGTTCCCCAGGTCGGCACGCGCCTCGCTTTATATACAAGTTCTTCTGTGATCAAGGCAGCAAGCAGCGCCTATCGCGCATTGACGGCTAGTGCTTGTGCTGGTGCTTGTGGTGGTGCTGGCGCTCGACCGCGGGGTGGAAGCGACTGGCGGCGGCGCTTGTTCTCGCAGGGCTCGCGGGCGTGTCGCGTAGGGTCGCAGCGCATCAACGACGCGGGCAGAGGCAATGGAGCGCGTGATGTCGGAGAGGAAGCGCGAGGAGAGGCAGCGAGGCAAGAGGAAAAGATGGTGGTGGACGCAGCAATTGGCAGCAGAGCAGGCAGCCCATGTGATGCCGGTTCGTCCTGGGCAAAACTCGTTAATGCAGCCTTTTTGGAGTCGTGGAGAAAAAAAAAAGGTGGATCAGCAGGCAGGCTTCTGCGGGTACGCAGTACGTGGGCGGTACTAGTAGGGGTTTGGAAGTACTGCACTAACAACGCCGGGCCAGGACCCGCGAGAGTCTCTCAAGGTAGGTACACACACACACACACACACCAGGCCCGACCAGATTAACCACAAGGCGGGCCGCTCGGATTCTGGCCAGCCTATCGTGTGAATAGCCGCCTGGTCAAGAAGCCGCTAGAGCGGCCAGCACGATCCATTCTGACGCAGACGTGCCATAGACTATCTGGTAGTGGGCATCTTGCCCCTGGTTCCTCGTCCTGGCCTGTCCCTGTAACTGCACTCTAGATTGTACGGACTAGACGCGACCAAGGTAGAGGTGGCCGAGGCTTGAGAGCAGCATGTAGACTAATCTACACTCAAAATTAGGTACGCAGTGCAAGCTGAAGTAAAATGATGCCCAGGCTTGAGAAATCCAAGTCCAGGGTAAGCCGTCCACACAGCTTCCATCAACGTGAACGGCAAACCAACCCCCCTTTCTTCCCCCTTCTGTTGATCCTGTCTTCAACCAAGACAGGTACAAGTGATCAAGACTCGCAACCTCCATTCATTCACACCATCTTTTCTTGCCTCCCTGCTCCCACAAGCTCCATCTCCATCCAAACAAGCCCTTCGCCCACCGTCACCACATGAACCACCACGAATGTCCGGCCATCACCCCTGCCTTCGTCGTCATTGCTCGCCTTCTCACCTTCTTGGTCCCTGGTCTCCTTCATCACTGGGCGATACAGATGAAACAGACAAAAGTACGTCTTTCGTACTCGAATCACACTCCATCTCGAAAGAGGACAAAAGAACCCATGGATCACCACATCAGGACACCACACATCGTCACTCCATCTCTCCCCAAACTACCATCCAACACCCTCTTCCTCCCTCATACACACTTCACACTCGCACACACCGAAGCCGCAGCTTCTCCGCCCTGGCCGCCCCTTGCAAACGGGTCACAACACCAAGCCTGCATATCGCCCAAGGGGGGCAAAAACTACTTGCTACATACTACATATGCCGCTACTAAATCACGGCCCGGTGCCCTCCTCTAGGATAATCCTCGTATGCACGTAATCGGCAGGTTCTCGGATGGTAGTTCGTCAAGCAGAATCCGGCCAGCTGATCTGCGGGAAAAAGTGGGAGATCGCTCACCTACATGCATACACTTGACTATTACTGTACATGCAGTTACATGGACACCCGCAGCGTTACATTCACTACTAGTATCTTCGTCGACGTGACCGTGTGATTGTGCCTCACTCATCCCGAAGAATATCAGACATGTATATGGGCAAAGACAATATTTCAAGTATTGCTGCGTACGAAGTACTACATGGCAACTGTCATGCAGATGTTTCGTAATCCACCAAGCTCCTTCATCGTATCAATCTCAGTCATCCGTAGCTTACATGTTTCTGTGCCATACTGCCCTTTATCAGTCCCCTGATGCATCTTGACTACTAGAGGGTTCAAGAGCGAGACAATCACCAAGTTCTCAGACTTGCTCGTTCTTGAACCGAACGGCGTCGTCAGCCACGGCCTCAGGCTTGACCTTGGACCTCTTCCTGCCCGGTCCACGTTTCTCGTCATCGACGTCTAATGGCCACCAAACAATATCAGTAATGTAATTCCATGCAAAACAGCCGAATCAAAACCAGTCTTGATTCTACATACCTTCAGCACCACGCTTCTTTAAAGCCACAGGTTTAACATCAAGCGCCTCATCATCACCACCCTCATCGCCCAAACCCGCCTCCTTATTCAAGCCCTTCTTGCTAGCTAGACAACACAACCCATTAGCAAACTACTCACACCCCAACAAGTATCCACCACTATCCAGAGAAACAAGTAGAAAAAGCATTCACTCACGACGTCCCCTCTTGCGCGGCTGAGCGGGCGCGGCCGCAGCCGAGCTCTCGCCGCTGCTCTCGCGCGCTTCAAAGTCGCTAATCTGCTTATTGATCTTCGTCCACATATTTTTCAGACTCTTGACAGTACGGCCGGGGATGTTAATCTTCTCCCACTTGATGCTGGTGCCGCGGCCGTCGCCCTTGAGCTGGGCCACGATGCGCAGAAGGAACTGGAACTGTAGGCGTGACAAACCAGGTCAGCATATTAGGCCCGTGTTGCGATAAAGTATCAACCCGGCTTCAGAGCGCTGTGTACCTTTGCCTCTTCAGTCCAGGCGAGGGCGCCTTTCTCTTGGCCTGCCGCATCCATGTTGGTCGAGTCGGTAATTGGTTGCTTTCAAGGATTGATGAAGAAGAGGGTTTTGTCGATGTTTGTCTAGCTTTCGTCGAAGCATAAAAATGTCGGAAGATGAGAACGGTACAAATTATGACTCTTGTAGGTTTGAGAAAATCAGAGAACAGGGGCCATTGAGGTAAATCTAAAGAAGAGGTGAAGTGAATGACATTTCGCTCAGATAATGCGCACATTTGCACGGAGTCACTCTCTAGCAAGGTCTCAGGTTAGAGTCGGACCTGGTCGCCAGTCACAATTCGAGCGGAAGATATCAGGGGCAATCCAGAAAGTGAGTTTTCGCAAAAGAAAAGCTCAAAATTGGCATCCAAGGTTGCTTTACCACAGCACGGAGTGACCCCCTGCATTGAATTTGCGCACTCCAACATGCATTTCTGAACAAAGGCTTTCTACTGTACACGTATGACCGGCAAACACCCCGGCAGCTCAAATCCATAGCTGCTCTGAAAACCAGAAAGATCGTCTAATACCGAATGAACCGCTTACGTTTCTTCCCTCCATCAAGACCAAAGAAAGATCCATGGTAACCACTGCAATGAAAGTAGGACGGAAACCCTGTGCTGAACAATCCATAGATGTGCCTCAGTCAATGATATGGGTATCGAACTCGTTACTAGGAAAACCAAACCAAGCAAATATATCGTGAACATGAAACATTTCGGCCGCTGCGAGGTGCTCATGGGAAATGTCGACTAGAGTCCTGATCGGAGCAAGGACGAAAAAAATTGCTCGCCGCTCCATTCATATCGTCGATTTCATCTTTTCTCTGAACGCCATAAATTCTCTGAAACGCATTTCGTGCTCTTCGCAAGCTGCCAGCCACCTTTGGCGGACTCCGTTATCCTGCTCTACCCAGTTGTGATACTCCACGATGTCGGCATCACCCCTGGCACCCAGAAATGAATAGCCCTTTGAAGCTCTTGTGTGCAAGATGTTGGATTTCCGCGTGGCGAAGTGGTCGACCACCTGCGAGTTAAACATGTCCCAGAGCCGTAGGTATCCCTCAAACTCTTCGAGATATTTGGTCCACGATGCAACGTTCGGCTTCACGCCGTCAACTGCAACAGTGGGCGGCAGTCTGGGTGCAACCGGGGGCTCAGGGAATACCAGCGGCTGTGCCTGAGGAACATCGAGGTGGAGTTCGCTTGACGCCTTGCTCTCGAAGGGCAGGCTATCTTTCAAATCGGTGAAAGACTTGAGGCCGGCCTTGGGCGGGGCAAAGGGTGCCACATTCTTGAGATCTTCAAACGTCGCTCAAAACTCTTCGCTATCTTCAGAACCTTGCAAGTTGACAGGTATGTGTTTCCTTTCTTCGGCCTGTTCATACACCTGGCCCAGCCCCGTCACGTTTCCAGGTCGCCATTCCGGCCGTGATGGTTCGACAGGGATATTCCTGGCAGCCATGGGAGGAGCATGAGACTGGGATTGGGGCTGGGTAGCAGGAGGAGTTGCAGAAAAGGTCGGGGCGGCAGTCGCCGTAGCGGCAGCTGCGCCAGGAGGCGGCGGAGTAGGAGTATGAGCCGCAGCCGGAGAGGCAGCCAATGGCGGATCGATATCCATTGCCTGGGGGCTATCAACTGTTGCAGACTTTGGATCATTCTTGCGGCCGGTCCAGACGTAGTGTTCTTCTTCTTCGCTGAATTCCTCAACAATGGCGGCATTGCCGGCCAGGGGCCTCGTAGTTCTCGTAGTCTTTCGCGTGTTCGATCGACCCTGTCGCGTGGGCGACACTGATGCTTTGGGAGTGGCGGGCGGAGGAGCAAACGTCTGGGGTCCAAACATGGAGTTCCAGCTTTCCGCGTCAAATCCGTTCTGAGGTGCTTGAGCTCCGGAGTCGGGAACCTTTGAGCTGGGAACCGGCCGGCGTCTGATAGGCGAGCGGCGACCTGCTCTGCTGTCTGACTGAGAGCGGTTCAGAGGAGGGGGTTTGTTATCGCCACTCCCAGCACTGAACTGCCATGTTGCAGAAGACTCGTCCTCGACGAAAGTCGTGTTGATTCCGTCAGCGCTCGTGCTCTTTCTGAACTTGGATGTCCTTGGAGGGCTAGGGGTAAAGGTCTCTTCGTCCAAGTTAAAGCTGAAGCTATTCGGCAAGACACTGTTAGCGCTCGATTTCTCTACAGTGGGGTTCTCATGGTGAGGGGTGCGGTGAAGTGATTCATTTCTTGGTGTTAAAACAGGGGTCTCTCGGTTCTTAATGAGCAACTTGAGGATCTTGTACTGCTCCTGTTCAAAGGGGGAGAGATTGTGAACTGCATGGCTGTTTCCACTTGGGCCGCATTTGGGGCCGACTTCGGCCATCTTGTTGTGCTTTGGTGTAGTCGTTTGGGGTGAATTGGCAGATGGTTCTTTTGGGCACGGTGAAGCGCCATGTGGATAAGTCTTCACGGGTGTTGCGTACATTGAGGGCTCTCCTGTCTCCTTGACTGGGCTGGAACGATTGTTGAAAGCTGAGGAACAGAGGTCAGCCGTCTCTCTGGGAGCAAGTGAAGATCCAGTAGGTCAGTAACACTCACGTGTAGTCGGTTCGTTGGTTGTGGGAGGATTGGTTGTTTGATTGGTGGGGAAGACGTTGCCATTTGGTGCAGCAGTAGCAGTAGTGGATGTCGCCGCCTCTGTCTGGGGTTTGAATGATGCACCAGGCCGCGAGCTTGGGGGAACAGGTACGACTCGAGGTCTTCCTTCGACTCCGGGTCCATCTGGCTTTCTCTGGGATCCATCCGCGCTCTCTTTTCGCGTTATATCAGGGCTGCGACGCTTGGGTGCTGTTGATGGTCCCGCTGACTCTGATGCCTCTTTGGTGTTTCTTGCCCGAGTGGACGGGATACTGTCAAAGGGATTCGTCTTCTCGCCTCCACTGCTGACGTTCGAGGAGCTCTTGGCGGAGCTCTTGGCGGAGCTCCTGGCGGCATCTTCATTGCCGTTCCATTGCCTGAACTGAGCCAAGGGATCGGCCACAGGATCGGGTTTGGGTGCGGGCGCTGTCCGCGCAGAACTGGCGCGCGAGGAATAGTTGTTGTTGATGACTGGGGGCTCGTCGCCAGGGGTGTTTGATCGAGGGTAGTAGCCGGCCTTCTTGGCCCCGAATGATGCCTCGGCTCTCTTTTTGGCAGCCTCAGTTCGGGGAGGAGGCGTTGGAGGGTTGCGAGGCGGCGGCGGAGGAGGAGGAGCTCGTTCTTGCTGGCGGCCCTTAGCACCGCCTTTCCGCATGCTTTCGAAAGCTCGAGCAGCCGTTGCCGCTGATGCCTGCTGCTTGGCGGTTGGCGGCACACCGGCCGAGAACCTCTCGTTCCATCTCTGGGGCCCCGAAGTAGTTGTTCGCGGTGCAGTCCGTCGCGGTGGTACAGGGAACTGCTGGCTAACGTTCGACCACGGGTTTCCCCTCACACCCGAGGCGGTCGGGTATCGGCTGGAAGCGGACCGCAAAAGGGTAGCATCGTACTTGGCTTTAGCCTCGGGATCGCTGAGTATCTCGTGGGCAGCTTGAATGACCTGAAACTGCGAGTTGACTTCTTGTTCTCGGCCTGGATTACGATCGGGATGGTATTTCAGAGCTGTGCTTGACGGTTAGAATAACCGCTTTTGGGAAAGGGGGGGCACGAGACAGAAGAGTGCTGTTACACACCTAGCTTTCGAAACTGCTTCTTGATTTCCACGATATCTGCCGATGGAGTCAGGCCCAAGTCAGCGTAATAGTCCCGCTGGGGCGCCATCGCAGCACTAGATAGGCGGCTTTTGGCTGGCTCCCAGCTCTTGAATAGGCTTTGACTCTAGACCAAGACTCGATATCACAATAACCATATCAGAGCGGCCTCGAGCTTCGTCAGGGAAACCTGCTCGGGGCACAGGGCTCGCCAATACTGCCCAGGATGGGAGCTGATTGAGCCAAAGCTTTGCAGTGAGGAAGATGTTGGATGCAGGGTCGACTGTAATTGTGGTCAGGCAAAGCCGTGTCGAGTCGATAACGAGGCGCTCGCAGACTTGCGCAATTTCAAATTGTCTGTATTCGTGGGACGCTGGGCGAATGAAGGCTTCAATCTTTGGAAGTCGATGCTAAACACACCAGGTGTTAGCAGGGGTGAGGAAGGGAACCAAAACAAGTGGGAAGAGACTGATGCGATACCCCGATGCAGTAGCAGATGAGGAAAAGTAAGAGGGGAGAGGAGAGAAGAGGACAGAAGGACAGGAAAAAGAGAGGTTCATGCAGAACCACCCGGGCAAGAACTATTGGATCTTGACAAGGGCCGCAGGGCTGCCAATCAGGACCAGCTTTCAGCCTGATGATGCCGATGCGCCTGACAACAAAGCAGCAGCTCGCCAGACTGTAAGCTCGTCACGCGGCGGGGCACGGCAGGCCAGCGAAGCAATGAAGAAGACGGACAAGAATGGGGATGTCTGACTGGTATTTGTTCGCCCAGATCGTATCCCGAGGCGAAGCGATGACGAACGTGTGCAGCCCAAGGGAGATCGGATCGTACATGGGTAAGGTGGACAAGGTACCTGTTCAACTCACCTGAAATGACGCCAGTGCTGTGATGCCCTCTGCAAAGGGAGTGGATGTCGGGCAAGAGATGGAAGAATGCCGTGATCCAACAACTCAAGTCGCTTCTAGAACGCCCGGACCATGAAAAAAAAAATGAAAGGAGAAGATACAAAAGAGCTGGAAGAAGGCAGCCCAAGTATGCGATGCGATGTTTGGGACTGGCAATTAGTAACGCGCTCGCTCGCAAAGAAAGGTGGGAGGTTTCACGTCGCGCTGCGTGAGGAATCGAAGGGTGATCAAGGTAAGATGCTGATACAGGCAGTCCGGTGCTTGGATGAAGCAGCGGCACCGTAATGCACAGGGCAAAGAGAAGGAGAAAGAAACGACAAGATGCCGACAGTAAGACAGAAGCGTGAAGAAGAGCTGAGACAACCAGCTGTGGTTCTTCCTTCTTTTTTTTTTTTGCTCTCTTAGCACCTTATTTTGTTTCCTTGTACCTGATATGTGCCTGGTCCCCGCGGTGACGCAGCGCCTTGGATAAGGCAGCAGATACGTACAAGTAGATACCTAGCCGCTGTGGCTGAGCATCCCACATCATGCCTGTGCCCGAGCCTGTGGCTGATCGCATCTCGTGCCCCGCCAAAAGGGTGATGTCGTCTGCCGCTCATTGTCACGAGCTGGGGAGCTTACGAAGTGCATGTCTTACTGTGCATTACAGCGCATCAGATGTACTAATAGATGATTCACTGCACGAGACTGACAGGAATGCACGATGAATAATCATGTCAGTGCGGTCAATGATGCTGGATAGAATAAGGGAAACCCTCCTTGACGTCAAGCCTCTGGCCCTTGTAACCGCGGGGCTCATTGACATCAACATTCGATTGATGAGGCCCCCAGGCGCTTATTCTGGGTTATATTTGACTTGCTGGATTGTGATAATCCCTCAGGTAGAGATCATTCCCATCTGTGCTTGTCGCCGAAGAGGCCGAATAGATTTCGAGGTATGGCGTCGGTAGTTTTCACAACGCCATTGATCATATTCCCCACGAAACACGTTGATAGCCCCAAGGGTACGATACAAGGGCTCAAGGGGCTGTTCCATAGGTAGGTAGGAGGGGGACACGATAAGACTCTGCTCGAGGCGATGCTCAGGCCTTTCCAACCATGTCATTGTCCATCAGAATCACACCACGAAAATCCCCCTACCATTGTGCAAGCTCCCTCTCAACCGCCTCTTGACGTAGGCCAGACAGTCCCCCCTCCCCACACACACACATAGCGGCCTTTATACCCAGAGCATCTTCAAGCATTCCATTATCCTACACTGCCCTTTCTTCTACAGTCATCAAGAACGCCAGTGCTTGCAAGCCTCACCATAACAATGCAGCCGTGAAAAAAGAAAGAGGAGCTTGCCTCCTATTAACTCCGCTCGGTGTCTTTTTCCCTCCTCTTACCATTCAAGATGACCCCTGAGCAGCCTTCTCGGCCGCAATCTTGGCCTCCATCTTCCGTCTCGCCGCCAGGATCATCTCGTCCCTCCGTCGCTGAAGAGCAGCCTGTCGCTCTTCACGGTTGGAGCTCCAGCCCTTGCCCTTCTTGTCTTGCTCACCCTGCGCTCCCCCGTCTTCCGTGGCCGCTGCCTCGCTAACCTTGCTCTTGAGGTTGTATCGCGTGATTAAATCGGGCTGAGCAGGCTTCTCGGGCTGCTTCGCCGCTGGGCCAGAGCTTCCGCTCGGCGGGGATTGGGTTCGAAGCGGAGGTGGTTGGAAAGTAATAGGAGGCTATCAACCACGATTCGTTAGCTCCGTCCACCAAGCGAGCGAATTCCACGCAAGGGAAAGGGCGCATGCAACTCTGTGAAACAAAGGAGGAACACAAAGAGGGCCATACCGTTTCCAGACGCCCTGCCAGAATCCGCTCTGTGGTGCTCTGAATGTTGCCGCCGTTGCGCTGAAGGTCCCACAGGATGCTCCGTCGCTCGACCTGCGGAAACATCTGCTGTATCCTCTGCACCGCTACCTCTCTTGACCTAATCATCTGCTCAGCCGTCCTCACGGGCGGTCGTTCGGGGCGCGGGCCCGAGAAGAAGAGGTACCGCACTATCAGCCCCGAGACAAGCAGGACAATGGCGAAGAATGGCAGCGAGATCTGTTCGTCCGACATGGTGTCTGGTTTGGAGCCCGCAATTGCGGCGTCGCTCGGCTGGCGTGAATCACGCGGTACAATGGAGAAAATCGATGAGCGTTGCGGTTTTTCTTTTGTGAGTCGTGATCTTTGGGCTTGTGAAGAAACGGCGAGCAGTCGGTGAAGCGCCGGGGTTAGAAGGGAGACCGAAGCTTAGAATGACGCAAAGATGAGGGTTAATAGAGGGCAGACATGGACAATCCGAATCGGCGTCGCCAGATGGCCTGTATCCTCAAATCCTGGGAACAGCCAACCTTAAACCCGTTGTCGGGTAGGTATTGGATCTCTTCAAGCGAGGGTTCGTGATAAGGTGAGGTAGACACGCAGAACACCCCGTCAGGTCACTCCGAGCAGTTGTATCAAGCAAATGAGCGATACGCCACCCATGTCCGTCATGGTGGAACCTCGGCTAATTCGCCAGCGGCCCGTCATACTACAGTAGGTACTTATCCTGGTAGCTCCGCAGCCCGTTACTAAGCAAGTTGCCGTGAACAGAAACTTGAGATCTCACGCGACAGGGAGAAAAGTGCTATTGGAGACTCGAATGTATTAGTCAATAGAACAAGTAGTCATCAGAGCTAGAGGAGGGACGAGAAGGAGTCAAGAAATGAGCGAAGAAAAGACGAGAAGCAGAAAAAAAAAAAAGAGCGAGAGAAAAGAGAGGAAGCGAAGGGAGCAAGGTTGAGAGCGGAAAAAGGCAAAGGGGGGGAAACATGCACTTAGATACACACGCAAGCGCAAAATATGACCAGGTGATATCCGCCAGCACTGAGCAGTGCTCTTCGTCTGGCCAGCCTTCCTTCATTTGATTCATGAATCGCAAGCTAAAGAATATCGGCCTGCCGTTGAAAACCGACTCTGCATTCCAGGACCGTCATGATACCGAACCCATTCCTTAAAAAGCAAGATGAAAAATCCTCAATCCTTGCCCTAGTGGCTGAACGCCAAAACGATGAAGCAGCTCGACCAAGCTTCCGTGTCTCTGGTCAGCAGGAAACCCTCTCCAGGCTCAAAGGAGCACCCCATCTCCGTTCCCAACAACCCCTTATGACAGAACTGGCGGTGGCTGTCCGAGAGACGTGTCCAGATCTCCATAGTGTAGCGTGAACTCTCTCTGTGTATTGGGTAAAGGAGGAGAAGTCGTCAGTTTCTTGTTCATACAGTAAAGACAGTGAAGGATCGCCTATAAGACTTACTCGGTCCTTTCGCCACGTGGCCGTATCCCACACAATGTAGTATCCTCGCTCGTGGTTTGGACTCAGAATTTGAGGCGTCATGTGCTCATCCTTCGTTAGCCAGACCTGCAGTTTCTTGTGCCATCGCCAGTTCCGAGAATGCCTTGTGCGCGTTAGCGGTAATGTCATAACGAACCCGGGTCGGGTACACTCACAGCTCAACTGCGGCCATCTGCTGCTTAGCGTCCAAGGGACAGCTATAAAAGATCCAAAACAGAGTCTCTTCGTTGAAACTTTGTATCTTGGTGTCTATCGGCTGGACATTCGTCACGCTGTAGCACTCGGGCAGTCGAAACTTGTTAAGGTTCACCGTCGGCTTGGGAGGAGCGTCGTCGAATAATGAGTAGACTTGGGTTGAAATGAGTCTAGCATCGTGTGATTAGCAAAAGCCTCGCTTCGTCACGGCCTCGCACCACCAATGCGCGCCTTCCGATCATCACTTACTCGGGAGAACTCAGATCGAGACCAATGGTGTTGGGATCCATGCCTATAATCATGGCATGGTAATCGGGGTAGGTGTTCATTAGTGTCCGCAACCCCTTGATACCCCATTTGTCAACCGCAGGCATACCAGCTAGCGGATCTACGACCTCTGCAGCCTGGCTGTCCTTGCGCTCGGCCGATCGCCCATTCGGTCCCTCACTGCCAATAACACCGAGAGACCCTCGCCCATCAGCGGCTGGCGAGGCTGCTTCTGACGCCTTCGCCGAGTCGTCTTCCCGAAGCGTTGCCGCCTTCTGCTTACTATCGTGCTGTTGCTGCTGCGGCTGCGGCTGAGGCTGAGGCTGAGGCTGTGGCGGCTGTTGTTGCTGTTGTCTACCAGGACCTGGGCGGTGTTAATAGACGGCTCAGATAGACGGGGGAAGAGGAAGGGATGATGAGAGTAAAACCTTTCTTACCGTTTGCCGTGCCAATGGCAGGCGGCGATCGTGCTTCGTTTGCACGGTTTGTCGCCGTCAGAGCGTTCAGCAGGCCGTTTCCACCGTTGTTCTGCATAGGGCCTGAGGAGCCAGGGTTCTGCGGGTTGAAGCCCAGAGAAGACATCAGGTTGGCACCACGCTCTGAGCCTATCTCTCCGTTGGATGTCCGATTCAACGGAGGGAAATCGTCGACGCTACTAGGCTGGACCTGCGTTGGCTGCGGCCCGAATCGAAAGGGGCCCTGGTTTGACTGCTGCATCCGCGAGGACGGGGGGCCAAAAAGGTCATCTTGGCCGCCCTGCTGGGAGGGGCCTGGCGCCGGCTGATTCCGCTGCATAGGCCCGCTGATGGTTCTTGAAGAGCCCGCCGTAGACCACATCGACCCCTGGGTAGTACTGGGGATTTGGGAATTGTTCGATAGAGATGGGAATTCCCTGTGAGCATTCGTTAGTGCCTGCGACAGTAGAGTGCGCCGCCGACCGTCTTCATCAACGTGCCCGAGAAATGAGGGAGAGTCCGTCGCCAGATTCGCAGGGCCCGCGGCAGGGGGGCGCTTGAGAACGTCGGAATAGGCCAGGCCAGAGACGGAATGCGGCTCCGGCTCCGCGCTCGACGATTGCCGAAGCTTGTCGGCCTGCTTGTGTTTGCTCTTCTTGTACGTGTAACGTATCATGATGAAGCAGGGTGGTTGACGGAGTCGTGGCGATGGGGTGACGAGATGAAGCGTGGTGGAGGAAAATTGGAGGAAATTCAGAGTTGGAGTGAATGGGAAGAAACGTACGAAAGGTCGAGCGGTGTTGCAGGTTGTGACCCGCTCAAGCTCTGCGCAAAGCTGACATTGCCGCCCAGCTGGCGAGCTTGGTTCTGAAAGGCAGCACTGCCCATGGGAACAGCTGCGTTAAACGCCCAGCCGGAGGTATTGTTCGCTATATCGATCGCATCGAGCCAGCTGTTAGCACCTGGCAGCCCAGATTCACCAAACACAGCACCCAAGCCAAATCCCTCTCCGTCCATGGATACAGCTTGCTGCGGGTCAAGGGCCAAGTACCTAGTTTACCATTTGGTAATCGAGTTGACACCGATCGGCCTTGCTGTGGTTGCTGTTGGCCTCCAAAAGCGCCAGGCATTCCGCGCAACGACTGCGGCACCGCTCCTGTCACGAAGATTGAAGCCATTAGCATCTGCGTGTCAAAGAGTATCCGTCCGTTATATTGATGTTTGGAACATCCAACGTCAATTGACAAGACTCCCATGCTCGCTCGAACCAGTGGCCATGCTCTGATCAGAACCGCCTTTTGTTTGCATCCATCATGGTCGTTCGTCGGCGGGGCATTGACGATGTTGACCGAGTCTTGGTTCGTCTCCCCTTCGAGAAGCAGCCGGCCGCGAACCGTCGTATTCCGTCGCTTGCAGCATCAAAACCACGCCTCTTCAATAGAGTCATCTCTTATCGACCTTGGCGGATATCATGGGCGGCTCATCATGCGCAGAGTTTGGAGAAAGAGGCCGTCGAGCCGCAGTTGTCGAGGGGGGGAAGCGGATTGGACTTGTCCTACCTGGTCGATTCATGATTGCTCGAGACTGCGCAAAGGCACCGATACGAGGCTGCGAAAAGTGTGTCGCGAGTGTATCCAGACCGTAATTCGAGGCTCAATTCCGTTGTTGCTGGTCGTCTCGACTGATTATCTCCGTCTTGAACTCTTTTTGATCTGGTGTCGTCCTGGAAGGCTGGGCTCTGGCGCGGAGCACGCTGGCCGGATTCAAGTGGGTCCGTGCCGAATCTGCCTCTCCAGCCAATCAGCTGCCCCAAACGAGTACGAGGCTGGCCGATGACAATTTCAACGTTTGCACCGGTTCCGGAAAAGAAGGTCTTGCTAAGGTGGTGAGAGAGAGGGAGAAGTATATATGACAAGAATCTCGATGCACAATCAAGGAAAAATCATGTCATGAACAAGAGATAGGCCGGAATTTCGTAGCCAAGTGCATGGGGCAGGCCACCAATTAAGGTGATGAGGCTTGCTCTCTATCAAACAAGATCAAAGCCCCAATCTGACAATTAATTCGCTCCATTTTCAACTGATGATTCGTCTAAAATTCGACTCAAAGTCTATGTCCTTCACTCCTCTGCCAATCAAAATGATTTTCCCTTCCGTCGATGAAACTTCCGCGCCATCAGGAGCATCAATGAGCTCGAATATCTCCCTAACGCCCTGCAATAGCTTCACGTCACCGTTGTCAAACACGAGGCGACCCTTTGACCGGTGGATCTCGAATTCCACGGTTGTTTCGGCATCCGGTAACTCGTGATCCCATAGAACCGTCCGGAGCCATCGGTCGACATCTTGCAGCTGCTCCGGGCGAAGCGCTGGTACCGGAATGGCAACAGTGGATATTGTCTGCAAATTTCGCTCGTCAGTTGGTTCGTCATCTCTCAAAGGCGAAGTCTCTGCCTCCCTCGAACCACGGTACTTACGGGATCAAGATGACTATGTCCTTTGCTTTTGGCCTCGGCCACGTTGAACTGATCGTATGCATGAAGGTCTAGGAGGAACCCCTCAAGCTGGGGAACGACGCTCCTTTCCGTCACATGTATTCTCGCGGCCCCGTTGATAGACTCGATCCGCTCTCTGACTGTCCTCAGGTGATCCTCGCTGACCAAGTCGGCCTTGTTGAGAACAATGACATCTGCGTGCGATATCTGTACGTGAGCCGTCGTCATCAAAGGGCCGTGGTGATCATGCTCGTTATGATCTTCAATCTTGCCCTTTGGATCGTCCAGGCTCTGTAGGATATTCTTCGCGTCCACCAGAGTAACCACTCCGTCGAGATAGATTGTGCTGCCAAGGCCATCGTCGACCCAGAATAGAGGCGCAATGTTACCAGGGTCTGCCAGCCCGGTTGTTTCGAGCAGAATGTAATCGAACGCTCCCTTTTTCTCCATGAGACTTTCGATGGCATTCACGCCGGTATCTCTACTCTCCGTTAGCATCTACAGAAACCGAGAGCAAGGCGTGACGGGTGTCGGGGGTGGAAAGAAACTACTTGACAGAACAGCATAGACAGCCGTTCCCAACTTCAAGCCACTCTTCTACCCTCTTATCGCCTTGGCTAACCGTGAGAGACTTTTCAATGTCCACAGCTACACAGATGAAGGGGTCAGAAGCCTGCTGTAAACGAGAGTGGTTCCCGGAGAGGTAACTTCATACAATCCCCGAATTCTTTCATTTTGGCACATAAAGTCAGTATATGAGTACACATAGAGACGCGAATGAGAAGAACGAGGCGCCACTCACCATTCATGATGACGGCAATTTTCTTGCCATGCTGCGCCGTGAGGATATAATTGAGTAACGTCGTCTTTCCGGCACCGAGATAGCCTGGTTTGGCTTGTCAGCCTCAAGCTTTCATAATCCTCTCCATGCGAACCATCTACAGCCTCACCTGTGACAATGGTGATGGGCACTTTTACACTGGCGCCCTCCTCCGAGTCCTTCAACCCATCAGTGACCTCCACCAACTCCGGAGGGGCATCGTCGTCGAGATCCATGACGTCTGGCTCTGGAGATGATGTTAATATCCTATGTGCAAACTAAAAGATGATATAGAAATGCAGAGTGAATGCTGAGCATCTAGAAGGATGCGTCAGTACTGAGAGCTGGACTCATCTACGTTCAGAGTCGACATTGTAATACGCCCTGGACCCACCAGACCGGCTCGGTTACATAAGGCTCTAGCAAGAACTGTATGCACGATGATGTACTCCGTCCGTGCCCTCCTGCCTGCTGAGGGAGCCAGCGCCCCGCTAGACGCCGCTATACTCGTTTTAAGTCAAGGCCAGGGGTGCCTCTATGGGGTATATGCGTCTACGAAGCTCTCTCGAATCAGTATGCACCTAAACCGTATGCCATAGCTCTAAACCTGAACCACACACGCCAATTGGTCGACAGCCAGGCTGTCATCGCGACTGAACATATCGAGGCTGTTTCTGGGTTTCCTTTCTCTCTCTCTCTCTCTCTCTCTCTCTCTCTGTGTTCTTCTGCATTCGACACCACGCCGCCGCGCCACGCCTGTACTCTTCATCATGTCTCTGGCGCCGAGCTCCCCTCGTCTGCCCAGCCCCCCGCCGCCAGCAGAGATCCAGATAGCGCCAAACTCGCCTTCGGGAGGCCCTGCAGCGATTCTGGCGAACACGGAGATGGAGCAGTCGCATTTGGACGCCAGCTCTTCTCGGCGCATTCACCCGGGGACAAAGGCCGCAGACATGGCCGCCGGCCCTCCATTGGTGCCGCTGAGCGAGGTATGGCCGCTCTCCGGCCTCACGAGCCGCGAACAAGACTCCAGGGGCTAACATGGGAGACGGGGAAACCAGCTAGATTCGCCATTCCAACTCCAGGAGCACCTCGCCGCCCTGCACTACCACAGCACCGCCTCCGGCACGCAGCCGCTGACCCGCGACTCGGCCCTCCAGCTCGCCCAGCCTCCCCACGGCATCGACCGCACCCTCTGGCTCTACGAGCTGTGCCGCTTCCTCATCTCGCAGTGCAACTCCCTCATCGTCGGCTTCCTCTTCGACACGCCGCCATGCAGCGCCAGCACGTGCCCCGAGATGCGCGCGTCGGAGTGGCAGTTCCTCTGCGCCGTGCACGAGGCACCCAAGAGCTGCTGCGCCATCGACTACTGCTGCCACACCCTCGACTGGGCCGCCAACGTCGTCTCGGACCAGAAGATCTTCCCCAGCCGCTTCGTCGTCGTCAGCGACATCCATAGCAAGAACACTGGCGTCAAGAACTTGGTCAACGTCTTCCGCCGGCTGCACCGCATCTTCGCGCACGCCTGGTTCCAGCACCGCAGCGTCTTCTGGTCCGTCGAGGGGCAGACGGGACTCTACGTCTTCTTCAAGACGGTGTGCGACCTGTACGACCTGCTGCCGGCCGAGAACTACAAGCTCCCTCCCGAGGCAGAAGGCCTCGAGGCTCCGCCAGATTTCGAAGCCGTGGCCAACAGAGCGCCGCCGCCTCAGATCCTGAGGCCCTCGACCGCTGCCGCCGCCTCGCATCCAGGGGGAGGCGAGCTCGAGGACGACGGCTCGCACGGCTCGGTCAATCGCACAAACACTCGCAGACACATCAGGAGCAGCCCGTCCACCGGAAGCTCCGTAACAACCGTCCTGGAGGCGGAAGAGGAAGATGCCGATGGCGTCTCGCGGAGGCTGAGGAACATGCACCTGGCAGCACCCGACCTCCTGGAGGAAGAGCCTGAGGTCGCCGAAGTACCCGTCATCGTCGATCAATCAGTAACCGGCGGTCCACCGCCTCCCATCTATCCGCCGTCCTCAACAACAGAACCCCGGCTGAGCGAAGCCGGCACCACATCTGACCTGTCAGATGCTGGCCCAGCAGGGGTGTCCGCAAGCGTTGTGGAGATTACAGATGAGGATGACATTACTAGCGTTGTTGACACTTCCAATGATCTTGACGCTGAGCAGCCGGGCGAGACGACTACCGCAGCAGCAGCAGACAACGACAACGACAACAACGATGACGACGCGCGCGATACTCGCGAAGTCCCAGAGGCCGCTGCATCGGAGGAATCATCTTCACCTGTGCATGCTGCGGAATCCTCTGGGGAAGAAGAAGCAGCAGCGCCGCATCAACCAGAGTCTACGACAGCAGACACGGCGCCGGCTGCAGATGCGGCAGAACAAGAAGGGACCCCAGAGGAGCAAAAGTAGACATCTCGAATGTCCGTCTCCGCTCCTGGCTTGAGTTGAAAAGGAGAAATGAAAGAAATGAAAGAAGTACGAGGCCAAGGACTACATAGTTTTAATGCCCGGGCCTGGATAGCCCGTTTTGACTTTCTCCACGGTGGTCTTCATAGTGCATCAGTTCGGTATAGGTATAGGTAGTTTGGGCGCGAGGAAGCAGGCGAAACGAAGCAATTGTATAGCGTCGAGATCAATAAAAGCAACGCGATTCACGTTAGAGAGGGCACACAGAAACACCCATGTCTTGTTGGTTCGACAGCCAAGCATTAATGGCATCACAAGGGCAAAAGAAGCTCTGCAGCCTGGTGATTATGCGTCGTTTATATTAGAACAGAGAGGTGTGTCTGTGTGTGTGGAAGTATTACCCAAGCCGGATTAAAACCACATTGACAAGATGCCTAACCACTCTTACTCTTCGCTTCCTCCGTCAATTATCTCCTCCTCCCAGAGCGGTTTTGCTTCCCAGCAACGCCAGACCCTCTCTTTCGTGACGCCTCCATGAGATTTGCTGTCATGTTCCGTAGTCCTTGGTGGGGCTCGCCGTCTCTTCCCATGCCAGGCGGGAAGAAATGAGGCACGTCGAGCTGAAAACTTCCAAGTCCCCCCTTCCGTCCCCCCTGATGGCCCAGCAGCCGCTCACCCGTGGCAAATACCCATGTTTTCAAAATCAAAGATTAGAATTATGATGACCCCCTCACATTAACCTTTCGTCAGCAGCAATCCCCGAAAAGATTCTCGACAGGATGGCCTCGAATTAGAGCAATTATATCGGCATCGGCGTCCTGCCGAACGTCCAAACGTGAAACATCAGAGAGAACATTAGTGCCTTCCTGGATCTGTTCATTTTCGGGTGCTTGGCTCATCTCCTTGGCCGTTAAAGGGAGAGTTTATCAAAGAGGTGCTTCACGTCGCGTATTGACTTTTGCTGCATATTCAGCGCCTTGGCGTTTCGTTCGTCTGCAAAAGCTCTAACGCTCTGAAGAACTGGCGTATAGAACTCGTCGTTAGGCAGCCACCACCGGACGCACGAAGGGTCTTTGAAGACCTGGGCCATCTTCTCACGGCGAGATACAGGATTGATATGTCTGTGTTCCTCCAAGTTAGCCCGGCGTCGAGACGAGTCAATGGAATACTTCCTGCACATGAAAATAATAACAAAGAACGTAAGGGTGAGCGTTGCGAATGACCAGCTGCATACTACTGGTCGTATGGGCCAAGGAGCCAGGAGGCTGGGCAGCGCTGGATAATGAGACGGGGAGAATGCATCACTTAGACTTACCCCTGAGTTTCTAGAAGGGCAAACTTCCGCCTCAGCCACATATTGTTGTTCGGCTCATGTGGCAAGAAAAGAGCTGCAAGCGCCAAACAGGGCTGCACCGCTATCAATGCTCCGGGTGGTAAATCCGGCCAGAATTCCAAACACTCAAAGATCTCGCACACGGTGAACGCATGACTTCCCACGTCCGCAAACAGCTGCTCTTTGGAGGTGCTGGGGTGCTGAGTTTTGTGCATGATGAGAATGCTATGCCATTCCATTGTAATAATGGTATTGTTGAAAAGGGGGTGGTCGTAGAGCAAGCCGGGACGGTATGGATCGACTATGTCATCCGAGTTCAGCGGTAGTCGCCAGTTGAAATCGGTAACGAGATACTGCTCGTCGCAAAGTACCGGATCCCAGTTTGCCTTCCAGTTCTCGAGCTGCGCGCTCAGGTAGTTGTGCTCGACGATGTAATCTGGAATTGAGATTTCTTTTGCGCTCCCACGCGCGTACAAGCTGGACATGTCCCAGGAGATGAGGCGCAGGCGAGCGGAGCGATCTTCGATCCTCCAACGCAATTCCTTGGGGTTGCATGCAATCTGACTTTGATAATACGCAATCATGGTTGTGAACCATACGCGGGGTATTTCGGTGGGCATACGACCCATGAGAGCAACGATATTATCGAATCGAGCGTACCAGCTCAGACACATTCGGCCTATCGACGTCTCCATCACCGTCTGCGGGGTGTAGACCTGGGTTAGAACTTCATATGCGGCCTTCTGGTGCCCCATGAGATTCACCCAGTCTCCGAGATACTCCTATCACGAGGTTAACTGGCGCCATTCTAGACAATTGCGTCCCGGGATCCATTTTCCAAACCCACCTCGATTGTTGCGAGCTGCAAGATTGTCAACAGCACCAGTACGTTGCACGCCCCGTCCTTCAAAAGCTTCAGCAACTGAGTCACGCCCCGGTTATAGTATTGGAGGAACTCTTTAAGCTCTCCGTTTGGGTTTCGCAAGGTAACGTGGTACGCGGCAAACCCAACAAGGGCGTTGAGCAGTGGCTCGCATTGCATTGCAACCTTCGGGAGCTCAGTATTGAAAAAGTCGTCTTCGTCAACAGCCAAGCCATAGTGGTAGTTTGTCATATTTTCCTGGAAGTACTGGAGATAACTTTGAAGATCTTGCTGCACTCTTAGCGCAGACGAAGATCCGCTCCCCAGCATAATGGCCTCCGTTCCTTGATGGCCAGCAGGCGTCCAGCTCCCTGTCGTTGCGGTAGAGGTCGAGGGTGATGCGCTCTTGTGGCCCTCCTGTGAAGGCGATTCGGAGGTCTGATGGGTACTCGCGAAGGCCATGTTGGGCGTTGTTGCACTTGCTCTTCTGGGCTGCGGTAGAACAGACATGGACGTTCGCCTGGGTGGCGCATCGGGTTCATCGTCGTCGGGAATGGTCCCCAGCCTCGCTTCTCGCTCCGTATCTTCTTCTTCTGCGTCGTTAGAGGATGTGGGACTTATATGCTGCGCGGATGACCCTTCTCTCAGTCTTGTAGCACTTGAATGGCCCGAGGCCCCTTTGGAACCTGGCGGCTCGGGGTAATTGCATTCTCGGTTTCCTTTCCTGCAACCTGCAAGCCATTAGTTTGATGGAAGAGACGAGTCGTGTTACATATCCACAAGACGGTTTTCGAAGGCTTACGGTCACAGATCGGTCGAGTTTCGTCGCACTACAGAGTGTCAGCCACAGAATCGAAGTTGGATGTCCAGACTCTGCGTTTTTGACTTGCCTTGACTCGGCGGTTCCGGCACGTGTAGCAGCCGGATCGTGTCCTGCGATGCTTCACCTGGTCTGCGTTCCCGCCCTGGCTTGCAGCTGAGCGCCGCCGGCTCTTGCTTGCCTTGGGCACATTGACATTGATAACAGTGGGTTCCCCGTAACCCGCGAAGAATCCTCCGATGTTGGAGGGATACGGAGAGTGTATTGGAGGGGTTGATAATGGTAGGGAAACTCCGGGCACGAAGACCGAGTTCAGCTCATCGGGGCTCGTAGGCAGATAGCCTTCTCCCGACATTGTAGTCAGAAACTGATGGTAGTAGTCGCCCATTGTGACAGTTATGTAGGAAAGTCGAGGTGGCCAAGAGTGTCCTGAAGATATGCCGCAAAGAGATTGTTGATAATGGACAATGTCTTTCCGGCTTTTCGCATGCTCGGCGGATAGCTCACGGAATATGACAGTCGGCGTCGTCGCATCGAACACCAAGCGAGCAGTAGTGTTATGAGAGGATTTGTTGCCGTGACCAGTAGAGCTGCCCTGCTATGCCATGAGGGTCATGGAGGGTCAAGGGGAGAAGGTAAATGAGGAAGGAGAAGTTGTCAAGTCGTCAGTGAAGACTTATGTGTGTCGCTAATCGAACCTCGTTGTGATTCGGTTACCTTTGTTGAGCTCAACAATGGCACTTTGTCCTAAGATGCATCCGGAAATAGGTAGTATTGATAGGGCCCGCGAAGTCTACGGAAACCAGAGATGTCGAAGTCCCGATTGGGGATTTTTAGTCAGTCCAGGAAGAGAGACTGGGATGTCGCGTCGTGAACGGTCGAAGAGTTGGCGGAGGACACGAGGGAGGGCGCACCCCAGACCACTGCACGGCTCTGGCCTGCGAACGAGTTCGTGATTCTTGCCGATGAGATCGAAGATGGAGCGGAAAGGCGTCGGAAGTGTGTGATTTGTTATGCGCTCTGTCCTCGAGATCCGCTAATAGTAGTTGTTCCTTCCTCGTGCCCGCTCAGGAGGGGATGAGAGGAACGCGAACCGGTAAATGCTTGGTAGTCGTAACGAGGAGACTGTGGGTATCAACCCCCATGGGCCGCTATGCGCAACTTCTCGACCTCGAGAGGGCCGCTCGTCCCTGCGTCTCGCCAGATCGGTCTCTGGCTGCGGCGAATAGGTAGCGTACAGATATGCAGCGACAGCCGGAAGGCAGCAAGAGCAGCAGCGGGTGCAATAAGAATGGCCCAACGCTGCGGGGAGCTGGTGGCCGGTCCAATTTGGGACACGCAACTGTTGTTTGGGGGAATCCCTAGTAGATGAAGAAGGGTGGCTGTAACGTGAAGATGTATCATGTGCTTCAGTACGTAGACGGTAAAGAACTGCGAGTGTAGCCGCAGCCCAGACAGCCTTCGGGCAGATGAGGACGAACAGTCGACGCCCAGGAGCAGAACTCGCGTTTGGCGTAAGAGGCGCAGAAAAGGTGATCGGATTTCGTTCTTGGCTTTGGGAGTAGCACCCGAGATGCCTGCTTGAGAATAAGTCGGGTGCGGAACGCCTCTTGCGAACCACCCCCCCCTTTTTTTTTCCAATTCTTCTCTTCTTTATCCCTCTCAAGCCAAGAGGATCCCAACAATGACAAGAACACGGAAGGACGTAATCACGCCGGGGAATTTGAATTTGACAAGATTAGATCGTTGGAGGGAGGATCAACCAGACGAATCACCTGCATCAATGCTCGGACGACACCATTTGAGCTTGTGAATTCCGAAAGAGAAGCAATGCCTGGTCCACAGCGGAGACGACCGGTGGGAACTGGCCCAGCACATTCCCACAGGGCACACTTCGTCGTCGATGGAGGATCCCGCAAGGGGAGAGAAAATTGGGAACTGGGCCAGGAGAAGATGAAGCTCTAGCAACGGAGTAGAGGCGCGGGGCAGAAGAAAGACGGTTAGACGGCTCCCCCTGGGCGGCAATACACATGGGTCCTGCCGGGTGTTTGGCTCCAACTGGGACGCAAATCTATCGATGAGCACCCGCCATCAACAGGGTGACTCGACAGTGAGCAACCCCAAGAAGACTGAGAATTGCCCGGGTTCGCAGCTGGGGCAGCCGTGTGCTCAGCGCAGCGGTGATCGAGGATGATGGTGGGAATGAGAGTGGTGGCGGGCTGGATCTGGAAGTAATAACTTATGGGGTGACATTGAAGCCGCAGCCACCGCCGCTGCTTTCTAGATCCAGGCCAGGTGTATCTTTTTTTTTTTTTTTTGGGCCATCGACTTAAGCATATACGCGCCCTCAGTGGGAAGTACAATCGGGATAAATCATGGTCCCCAGCTGACAAGAGGGTTGTTCATGCTCCAAATGACAAGGCGTCCCGTGGCGGTATTTGATAGCGAGGACAGGCATTGTGTTCCCGCCCTGCCGTTCCTTGGTACCGTTTCCAAAGGCAGTAAGGTGACCAGGGCCAGCTCGACGAACAAGTATTCACAGTGATGCTGCTAGTCGTAGTGGTGTCAACTTCCGTTGACGCATTGTGGACGACGAATAACGTTTCGAAGGGGGGGGGGGGTGGCAGCAGGCACCAAGGCCCAGCGAACAAAGCCAAGGCTGCATATGCTTCCCCCTACCCCTCGTAAACTGTAGAATCAGAATTGAGTCTCCGAAAGAGGGCCTCCACAAGGTCTGAGCAAGCCAGGTGGCGGCGGCCAGCCCAGCAAAATGACGGGGAGCAGAAGCCAGGGTCGCTGCAACGGGTTTGGAGCACCCCACGCCAACCTCCGGTCTCCTCCTCCTCCTGCTAGCAGCGGCACTAGCAGCTCTGCCAGGAGATGGCTCCTCTGATCCTCTCAGAGGTATACCAACAACTTGACGGCGAGAGGAATCCGTACCTTGGCGTGTAGAGAGGACTGGCGTCAAACGGCGAGACTGTGCGCTTCCGCGGTGTGTTCGACATCCTTTCGTTGGTTCGAGAGATGCTCAATCAGGGCAGGCCTGACACACCAGGTCATTGACGTGAGAAGTGCACAACAAGCACCCATGTCGTCGGCAGCTTTGGAACCCCTAAAAGCAGCACCTTGGCCCATTTGAGCGGACAAGCAACAATCCCTATGTCCCGTCAATGCTGGTCGGTACGTCGCGACCTGTATTATGTACCCTGTACTCTTACATTTGATGTGGTGGAGAGGCTCATGGGCCTAGGTAAGGTGACCTGGGAACGGCTGGCTTGGGAGGAGAGGGAAAAGCAACACATCAACCCCAAGCCATTCACGCAGCTCTATGCCGCCCATGGCCGCAGCCAGAGATCCGTACCTGCCCCATCTCTCTCGTTCACCTCCTCATCCGTCTCGTCTTCCGCCTTCTCGTCTCATCTGCCCGAGTTGCAGTTCGTCGGGACAAGCGAGGCTGGCCGACCGGACACTCTCCGTCACTCCCGTCCTCGTCCCCTTGCAACGTAAGTCGGCGATAACAACGGCACAGAGTGACGGTCCCGGTACCTGTACTCGGCGCGGGCACATGCCAGTGCTAAGGCAGGCCCAGCAGCAGCGGTAAAGGAGAATCCATTGGGCGATCGCGATCCATCCGGACAGGTACTCGTACATGCAGCCCAACCAGCAGCCAGAAGCCATACCGTCCAGCCCTTCGCCGTCCAGAGCTGGCTGCACACTGAGTTTTCTCGGAGGAGCTGCCGGGTCTTGGACCGGACTGTAGCGTGGGGTTCGACGATGTTTAGTCTCCGGCCCGTCCAGGCGCTGCTCCGTACGGTGCGAAAGTCTCTTTCAAGCCTCTTCCAAGCCCCCAGGAGCGATTCCAGGCTGAGCTCCAGTCTGCGACTTGTCTGATGCCACGATGGCGTTCAAACGGCGAGCAGGCGGTGGGAGGTAAACCTTAGCACAAACTTGAAGTCAGCAAGCGCAGGTACAGGCACGGGTCGGTACCGGTACGTTCGATGGAGCGCTGGGAGCTGCCAGGAATGGAGTCACTCCTACAAGGCCGTACTAGCACACGGAATTGGGGCTGCTAGCTCGAAGCTTGACGATTCCGCGTTTCGCGGCCAGAGAAGGAGCCTGGGGCGCTCGGCACTAACTTCTGCACGAGCAGGAGCTACTGCTGCAACTCGCTGGCCCTGGCCTGCCCTACCAACTTCGATTCCATTCACTGGACTGCGACTGCGACTGCGACTGGGCAGTTGCCAGGCACCTTGCCTTCCAATGGAAGGCTGTCGACCGCACACGGAGTACCTGGGAAGGCAGTACCAGCTACAAAGTTGGCAGCAGGCATGTGCAAGCATCAGCTCTGCAGCGCCGGAGGTACGAAAGTACCGGGTACGAGTTCCTCCCATGCACTCTGGGCTCCCTCCCTCCTTCCTCTGGAGAAGGACGGGAGCCTGGCCTGCAGAAAGTCATTGGGAATGCTCCTTCCTCAAGCTCCTTCATGCTGCAAGTCGGTGCTTATGTAATACGCGCTGACGCGCCCCAAAGTCGCATTGCCGGCCGCGGAGCAGGCAGCAGATTCCTCAGTCAGCGCCACCAGCACCACCACCAGCACCACCACCACCATCCTCTGCCCTTTCAACGCAGAAATACGGCCGTCACCTTGCCATTCATCCCTCAGTCACAGCCATGGCCCAGCCAAGCCCAGCAGCCCAGATTGACATTTGCTGTTCACGGTGAGAGGCCAGAAGAGCGTGTGGACCCTTGCTGGCAACAGGGTCCGGCGCCACTCAATTTGCAGCACACCACCAGCCGGCCGTGCACAGACCACGAATATCCCAGAAGAAGCCTCGCACAGATGGGCTTGCAGCGAGAGGCATGAATCGCCAGGCCCGTGATGCAGCTAGACGTGCATTTTCAACTTGTCGAGCTAATAGATGCGCGTGTGGGTTGGAGACTGCGCGCTTGGTTGGCCTTTTCCCCGGCTTGTTGCATGGGGTCAGCAGCGTCAACCGGATCCGCAATTCTCCAAGGCTTTTTCGCCGATGAAGTCGATGCCATTCGTTCACCTTTCATTCACGTACGGACTCGGGATTGCAACAAGCATGGCGGTTTGTACAAGGACAATTGCGGTCATCGGGCACTGCAACGCATCAGGACCGCTCCTTTCCCCCCAGGTTGGCATATGCGCAGCGCCGTTGCTCGAACGATGTGTCCGATGCTCGTACTTTCTCACTTCTCTCTGCTCTCGAACCACGATATCACTTGGTTATTGGCAGCGCGGGAGCGGCTCGGCAGAGGCATGGGTATGGGTATGCCCGTTTGACTCTCCAAGTAGGCGCGAGCCAAGATCCAGGGCCCGGGCATTATTCTCCATCTGGCATTTACGTTCACTCTTATTGAACAATGCTCCGTAATATTGCGCAGCTACTAACCTCCTTGTGTACATCTGGTTGCACATCCATCCTCGACCTCCCGGAAACCGCAGATCGAGCCATTCTCGGAGTACTGCCGCCTGGGCTGTCCGATGCCAGCAAAAGTATGTACACAATGCTTTCGTCCGGAGTCCGGAGTCTCGAGTCTCTCGGATTGCCTGCCAGGTCCAAGGTACGGCTGTCGGTCCTCCAGGCACGGTTCCAAGTGCTGCTAGTAGTATCATATACTGGAAGGCAGTCTTCTCCCCACGGAGGGCCACCGCTGTCTTTAGCCAATCAAAGCCTCACTCCTCGAGCAGTTCCCGCGCCGGTACGAAGTACCGTGTTCTGGCCTCTTCGGAGGGCTAACGCAATTCTAGGGAACTCCTCCGCATAGGACTCGTCAAAGTATACGGTACTTGCAACTTGTGCAACCAGAGACGACCAGTCCATGTCTTCTAATATCAGTGCCTGGAAATTTGCATGTGTTGCTCAATAATGCCTCAGTGGCCAATCGACCGCCAAAAGGCCCAAACCCCATGCGTCGCAACGGATGTGTGCAACGAATCCCCATTTCGAAATACTCCGCCGTTACCGAGCATATGGCGCCAGCCTCAAAATTTCGGGAGCTCTATTATATACAAGGACGATGCAGGTGGCCCATACGGCGTGCTGCGAAGGAGCAGATTCGACGTCTCGTTATGACCAACAAACCGGAGATACAGTAAGCAACAGCTTCGAACGTGGCGTACCGGTACAATGTAAGTGCTTCGGCGTACTTGGGAGCAGCCTTATGTAGGTTCACGGCTGACAGAGCGAGGTAGGCAAATTGTTATCAAACAGAGTCAGTCATAAAGCGAAGCCGCTCGCGAGCAACGATTAGAGCAATCCCGGCCTTGGCTTTGTGTGGCTGAAGATGAGGTCTAAAACTACCCACCGCGGAGCGTTGAGGGATCCAGACTCTGTGCTAGCACCTAGACTTTCAACCCTCTCAGTACTGGTAACCGGGGTTCTAGAAGGGAGACGCCCAAGGCGACGACGTCCACGACCCCGAACTGTGACGGCTTTTGAGGTGGTCCTCGACGACCGCAAACTCGAGTACTGTACGGAGTACATGCTAGCTCGACGCCATCTGTCCAACGGCACTAGAGCTGCAGGTTTTGATTTCCGGGAAAGGATCCTCCCAACACACCACTCGAGAGCTGGGAGCCCACTTACGCAGTTTGGATCAACCTGCATCGATACCAGGGGCAGGGGTGCTGCAGCTCGCTGATCGAATTCGGTCAAACAGGCACCTTCAATGCTCCCCCTGGCGCACCATCCGAAGCTCTTTGAATTCCCAGCGAGGTCACCACAGCTTGGTATGGTCATGTTCGCCATGGTCCCGAGACAACTTGAGAATCCAGCTTGGCCATGTATCCAGAACAACAGCGCTGACGGTGGCGTCTCGGTTCAAATCGTCGTGGGATAATAACTCTAAATGCTCGTACCATCCAAGGTTCATCGCGGCAGCTAGGACGGAGACCCGACCGTTTGCGCTGCACGGACATCCAGCATGTTGTACGTGTTACCGTACAATTTCACTCGGGCCAGGCAGATAAGCACGCACATGGGGGCAGATTTCTGGAGAAGCCAAGTTACTACATGAAGTCGCTCGTACGGGCACCATTGACCTGTTCGTACTTCGTGCCCATGCCTAGTGCTTTACGACGATGGGAGTCTTTTTATGTCTTTGCCAGAGAGCTTCTCCCGGAGCTTTGTGGCATTCGTCTGAAGCACGCTTCGTGCGATAAGGATGGTCGGCATGCCCTGGTTAATACGCCTGGCAGACCACAAATCTAAATCCAACTGCCGGCTACTTAGGTTTCCAGAGCACATGTCCCCTTTTATTCCATGGAAGGTAGCTATCAATTACAACTCCACGGGGCACAAATACTAGGAACTCTGACCGGAAACATAGCTGCAAGCCTCGATGCTGAGTATAACATGGCTTTGCTGACTGCAAATTTCCGTCTTGCATGAGCAATATCCTGCAGCGAGCGAAGAACGGGAAAATGTCCGCCTACGGGAAATCGTACAGTTCCTATTGTTGAGGCTGTCGCCGCGCTCGTACCAAAAGTCTGCGCCTAGGTACTACATCAACAAGACAAGAAAGAAGCGAAGATGGCCGTATGTTGGCCCAACGCCACGCTGGCGAGCCGGTCCGTCCAGGTCCAGGGCTCCTTGGAAAAGCTGAAAGCTCTTTGCAACTTCTATATCAGGAGGAGAGTCCGGCGACTGGCTACCACATGGGAGTCGCCGGTTACCTCTGTGGTTGACTTGGAGCCTGGAGATCGCTCATAAAGAAAGGTGCCGTCTAATCCATTGCATGGGTAATCCAAGGGACGGTTTCCGCGGGCTCGATTTGCCCTGCCAGCAGAAGCATTGATATTAGTAATTTCATCTCATTTCAACAACGGCCAGCTAATGTCCTTTTCAGCAACATGCAAGCTTGCGCATGTCTGCTCTGCCATTGTTGCGCCCGAGCATCTTTGTTTTAGCTCTGGCCCGTGCCTCGAGTTGAGCAATATCGAATACTACAGCTCGCAATCCTCCCCCTCCCTCATACCACGTAGTAGAAATTGCGACTTTGATGCGTGCAACACCGGACTAATCCGCTGACCTAGGTATGGTGACAAACGTCCGTCATTAGGTGTCTAGTACGAAGAGTATGTACAGTAAGCTCGGGCCGGTGTAGAATGTGGGAGACAAGAGGCCAGGTTGGAAGAGGACGAAGACGATCCCGGCAGCAATATGGGGATGACGAGCCAACAAGATCTCCAGATCATATGTCACAATGCCGGGGGCCGAAGGAGGAGGGGAAGAACGCACCACGACATCGAGTGGTCCAGGTTTATGCTCAATCAAACTCGTGAGGGTGAGCAATCGTCGATGCGTTGCATCGGCGGCGCAGCCAGCAATCAATGTCTTTCGGATTAGCCCATGGGATCACGTTCTGTCGTTTGTCGGAAGCCAGTGCCCTCGGCTCCAAACTCGCCTTCCAGATTCTCCATAGACTACTATTCTCCGAAGACTCAGAGAAGCTTAACGGCTTGACAGCCGGGATTCCCTATGAGCACCAAGCACTGGGCTAGTCACGCTGCCACTGTCCTCTAGAGGGCCGACACGTCTTTCGAGGCGATGATTTGCCATAGGGGTTGGCTACTTCTATCTTGCCTCCTTTCTTCACTCTTCTATGTTCTCGATGCAGGCGCGAAGCCCAAGGTGGCGGCGACTTATCTCGACAAGGCTGCACATACAGTACATATCAACTCTCAACCTCTACTGCAATTTTGACTGGAGAGAAGCCAAAAGCGCACCTACGCACAGCCATCATCAGCAACAAGAGGGAACACGGCTATTACTGGAACTCCCAAATGCCCGGTCCACCTAATTAATACTCGTACGAGCTGTCTTCTAACGATGAAGATAGCCCCCCATTCTAACCCCTTTCACCCCCCACCTTGCTGCCTCAGCTTCCGGTGCCACTGGAACCATGCAAGCTACGGCCTAGAAGTGTTCATCAGAGACCATCATCAGTGGTGCCTACGATTACGAGTAATGCGCCAAGTATTGGAAGTGTCTCCTGGCAGGGATTTTGGTCCGTCAAGACGCAAGGCTGGCACTTGAGACTCAGGTCTGGTCTGGCTCTGCAGCCAACCAGGTCGGATGATTTTACGTATCTCGGACACTGTTCTGTTGCGGGCTGCGCCAGATTGACCGCGCCATTTCGTTTAACTCATGTGCGCCGGGCAGGGCTCTGGCTTTTGCCCGACGACGAGTGATTACCATGCCCGTACGAGAAGTGCGAAACCTGGATGGGTAAACTGTTGATCGTACAGCAGCAATACCAGCACCAATCTTCGGCCGGTGCGGCTGAGGCGGCCTACCTACCCTGGAGGACATGCGAGATCAGCCGCTTGTTCGAAACACTTGAAGACAAAGGGACAACCTGACACAACTGCAACTCTCTTGCCCCGCAGGCTGTGACACGGCTCTTCCCAGATGAGGGCATCCGTAGGCCAAAGACTTGCGACACAGCCTGGTCCGGCTGCTTCTCGTTTGAAGCCTCCGTGGCATCAAACGAAGACCGCTAGACATGGAGCCATCGTTTTATCAGGTGGCTTCTCACTTTGATATCCGCGCTGCTCACGTAATACCCAATACGGTCGTGCCTCTTCCTCTGCGGCAGCATCAACTGTGAGCAGCCCCAGGATTCACGGTAGATCCGTAGTCGGCCGGAACTCCCAACGCCTCCCACGAGAAATGAAGAACTAGAGGACACGTCTTTAGACACTGCTGTTGTGTGCTGCTGAGGGCATCCATTCGCGTTCATCAAGCGAGCAACACAGCACGGATCTCTCACCCAAGGCTGGCCCTTGACGCCGAACTGCTGCAATGCCGTCCGCTGCCCAAGTCATCGCGCTGTTTGACCCCGTCGCCGTCATTCTCCTGCTCACAACCGTGGTCGCCTTCGCGATACCCGTATTTATCCTCTTCCCGCCGATTCCAGTGGAGCGCAGTGATGCGCTGCAACAGACTCACACCAAGGTCGGCATCTCGCCATCCCGCAGCAATCTCCGGACCCAGACATCGCCGGACCACAACCACCAGCCGGGAAAGGCTGCCAGGATCCAAGGCTTATACATCTACCCGGTCAAGTCGTGCCGGGGCATCGAGGTGGAACAGAGCAGAGTGTTGCCCAAGGGCCTCGAGTTTGACCGGCTGTTTGCTTTCGCACGGCAGAAGCCGGAGGCAAGAGATGCCGTCCTGCAGTCTGGAGAAGAGGGAGCACCGCGGGCGCAATGGGAGGTCCTCACCCTGAGGCAAGTGCCGCTGCTCGCCAATGTCCAGGTTGACTTATGGCTTCCGGATGCGGGCAAGACAAGCCGCCAGTTGGGCAGAGTCGGCGGCCGTTTCGTCGTCATCAGGTTCCCCTGGAGGGACTCCGGCCTGAAAGGAGTGATCCAATGGATATCTGCCAAGCTGAGCCGTGGCCTCGGCGGTATCCCGGAGAAGGAGTTCATGCTATCAATCGATTTCCCTTCCCCGGAGGAGATCAAAGCGGCGGGCTACTGCTACGGGGATGCACGGCTGTTCTCCAAGTCCATCCACGCACTGAACCTGAGAAACGAGGTGCCGCCGGAGCTGGGTCGTTACCTGGGAGTCACTGCGCCGGTGACCATCTTCATGATAGACCCGGCCCGACGGAGGGAGGTCTTGCGGAACGCGCCGCGCAAACAAGATGCTGGTTACCAGCCTGTCATTGACTTTCAAGACGCAGTAAGTTCAAGCCCTACGCCTCTTAACCCCTGTCCCCTTGCATCGGCCTCTTGCATCTAACGAGTTCCTGCAGTATCCGCTGCACCTTCTCAACCTAACGAGTGTCCGCGCCCTGGAGTCCAAAGTACAAAAGGACGAAGATCTGGAGTTCCTGGACGCGCGCCGCTTTCGCCCCAATATCATCGGTATGTCTCGAACTGTTCTCTCTCTCCCTCTCTCACCCCAATATCGAACCGAACCTACTTAGAGTTTTCCCCCACATCCGCGGCAGCCGTAAGGTACCCTCCAGCTAACTTGATGTGACTAGTATCTGGCCTCAAGGAGTACGACGAGGACGATTGGCGAAGCATTGAGTTCTCCCGCCCTTTCCAGGGCGACACTGTCAAGGACTCGGAGTCACCGTCCAGGTTCGACGTCTCTTGTCGCACCCTTCGGTAAGTTCCTCGTTGTCTTCGGACCGGTTGTGCTCTTCTTCTGCGGAAACTTTATTCTCTTCCCCTCGAATCAGCCCTCTTTCACATGCCATGCGCAACAACAGAGGCGTGGCAAGAGAACAAAGGCACCAACCAGCCACGCAGCCATTAGTGGAGGCCCTGTCCGTCATCAAAAGAGACCTTCCGCCTACCGCCGGGTGAGGCGGTTTGCTATACCAACTCACTACCTTGCCTACCTCTGAGTCACCCTACTGCCACCTTCTGCCACCCATTCTGCCACTCTACCCAACAACTTCTACTGTGCTTCTACCTTACGTGAGTCGCGTGCTAAATTGACACCCCCTTTTCCCCTACAGATGCAAGTTGCCAAACGTCGATCCAGCCACGGGAATCAAGCACAAGGCCGAGCCCGACCAGTCGTTGAGGAAGTTTCGAAACATTGACGAGGGCGCCCCCAAGAGCGGCTGCTTTGGCATGCAGCTTTGTCCCATCTTCCCCGAGACAAGCGGTCCGGATGAGGAGAACTTGGCTTTGTCCCTCGAGGTGGGTATGGAGCTTAAGGTTCTGCAACGGGGGCCACATCTGGCTCTGTAGGGGGCCCGTTTAATCTCTCCGATAGGTTGCCGATGTCGCTTCGACTGTTGATGTGGTGGTGGCGAATCGGAGAAGGGGAGGACAGAAAAGGGCAAGGGTAGGAAACACAAAAGAACGGAGCGAGCGTTGCACGGAGATGCCTTCGGGTAAAGATGCTTTCATTGTGCTCATCCAGTATCAAAAACAAGGGCGTCCTTTGACGCAACATAATCCAACAAGTTCGCAGGGGGCAAAAAAAGGCAAAACGGCTTGTATCATCCCCCTCCCCTTGCTGTCTCTCGTGCGATTGCTTCGTCCCGTTGTCAGATCAGATTCCACCGGCCCGGCAAACCCATTCATGCGTCTCGTCACATCGTAGCACATAGCCCTAAAAATTAAATAAACAAGATATACGAGAATGTTCTTTTGCTTTGTTTCTTTTTTTTTTTCTTGTGCAATTTCTTCGGTTCCTTCAACCGTCGCCTCGCCGCTTCGATCACTTCAAGTCCGCGGGCGTGAGCGCCTGAACCATACTCGTACCTTCGCTGAAGCGAGTCCGGAAGATACGGTTGGCGTTCTGGAACATGCCGTCCTTCAAACTCACGACGATGAACTGTGAGCCCTTGAAGCGCGTCTTGATCAGCCGGCCAATGTTTTGTGTGTGGGAAAGATCGAGAGCGGCGTCGACCTCGTCGAGAATGTACATGGGCGCCGGCTTGAATTGCAACAGAGCCATGATGAGCGAGAGCGCGACCAGTGACCTGAAATCCCCTCTGTCAGTCAATGTCCGATGGAAGCGATTGCAGCAAGGCAGGCATGAAAATAGAACGGGTGAAAGACGCATACCTCTGCCCACCACTGAGTTCTGTCAGACTCTGCTTCCACACTTTGCCCAAGCACACCTTGACCTCGAGACCATCGCTGATTGTCTTGCCCTCGGGAGGATCCAGTTTTGCGAAACTGCCGCCGGGGAGCAGCTCGGAGAAGATCTGACCAAAGTCTCCATTCACCTTCTCCCACGTCTCCTGAAGCGCCTTCTTCTTGTACTCGTCCAAGCTGACAATGGTCTCTTCAATCTTGCGCTTGTCCCGGATGACTGTCTTGATCATCTGCTTGAGCGAGACCTCCTTCTTCTCAACACTATCAATCATGTTCATCACCTTGGGGTTGATCTTCTTCTTCATGCCCTGGAACCGCTCTGTCAGGTTCCGCAGGGTGGCCTTGCACTCTCCAATGTTTTGCCGCTGGAAATCGTACGGCGTGCCACTGCGGCCAAACATTTCCTGCTCGTCGTGAATCCACTCGTACTCAGCCTCGAGCCGAGCAACATTCTCCGCCGCGGATTGCTGCTCTTTGTGGAACTTTTCGATTTGGTGGCCGAGCTTCTGCATCTCCAGGCCTTCTTCCGTGATTCGTGCGTTCTTTGAGCGCGTGGCATCCTCCAAGGCGCGAAGCTCGTCGTCAAACTGGTGTAGCTTGGCCCTCTCTTCATCAAGTTCGGCCTGCACGGCGGCGTGAGATTCCGCCACCCTTGCTTGCTGCTTCGCCAACTCTTCAACATCTCGCTGCTGAGCCTTGATATTGACTTCCACTTCCTGAAGCTGTTCCCGGGCAGCTGACAGGTCTCCGCCAACTTGCTCCAGATCGAGCTGAGCACCCTGTAGTGTTTTTTGCAGGGTCTTGACAGCTGCTGAGTTTCTCTCGAGACTCACCCTCAGCTTGTCGAGGGACTTTTGAAGTTCCACCAGCTTGGCATCCTTGTTGTTGTCAAAATCTTTCATGTCCTTCTCGATGCGCTTGATGTCGGCATTGGCCTCAGTCTGACGTGCTTTGGCGTCCGATATGCTCGCCTGCAGCTCAGCAATGGTGGCCTTCATGTTTTCGACGTCTTGGATGATGGAAGATGATGAGTTGCCGCCAATCTGGTCTTCAGCAAGCTTGATCTCGTGCCTCTTCAAGTCCAACTCTTGCTGCACCTGGCGGGCTTGATCCAGCTTGGACTTCTCTCTGGCAATGTTGATCTGCAGTTCTTTCAACGACCTTTCAGTCTCGTTAAGCTGATGGGTGAGGTTGTTGAGCTTCTGCAATGTGACCAACACGCCGCTGGAGTTTGGAGAGCTGCCACCCGAGAGCGTTCCAGAAGGATCGTACGAGTCTCCTTCCAACGTTATGCTTCTCATTCGGACATTGGGGTCAAACGTAACCTTCTTCGCCGTTTCGGCGTCCGCGCAGATCAGGGTGTTGCCAAAGACGTATTCCATTGCAGAGGTCACTTCGTGGTCATAGCCAACCAAGGATAGAGCGAGATCGACTTTGCCAGGCGCAAGTCTCTGTGCTGTGGCGACGGTTTGTGCGGATGCCTTGAACGCGGCGATCTTGTTCAGTGGGATAATGGTCACACGCTTCCTCAGCTTTCCCCTTTGGAGGAGCTGTGTGCCCGTGACTTCCGAGTCAACCACGACATTGTACAGTCGCCCACCAGCACAGATCTCTAATGCCGTTCCAGCTGGGGCCTTTCCTTCGTCAATCGTGAACAGCTGCGCGACGAGACCTTTGACCTTTGACCTGTCAAAGTTGGGCACGGGATCGGAGTAGGTGAAGTCGATGTTGGCAACTTTGCGTTTCAGGAAATCGCATTCCTGCCGTAGACTTCGGACAGTCTGCTGCAAGCTAGATTCTTGCTTGTACATTGCTTCTTCCTGGCCAGGCTCGAGGCCGAACCTACTCAGCTCCTTTTCCAGCCTCTGCTCCTGTAACTTCAAACCGTCCAAGTCGCGCAGCAGATGGGCGTTCTGCTCCTTGGCTTTCCGAGCACGAGGCTCCTCTTCCTTGACTCGGCCTTGCAAATGTGCAATCTTGATCCTTGCCTGCTCCTGCGTGGTTGCGGCAGCAGTGGCGCGGCTCTTTGCCTCTTGAAGCTGCCCTTGGTATCCGTTTTCTTGTCCTTCTCTCGAAGCAACTCCAGTCTGTAGCGTTTGCAGGAGCTCTTCTTTGGACTCGGCCTCTTTCCTCTGCCTCTCCAGGTCATCTTTCGCTTTCTCGTAGTTCGCTTTGACGTCCTCGAATGTCGCCGTCTTTTCCATGAGAGCAGTTTCCAACTCCGACACCGCTCTCTCGGCAGCGGCCTTTTTCTCCTGCTCCTCTCTCAAGCTCGAATTCTTAAGGTCCATGACTGTCGTCAGTCGCACCAGCTCGTTGGCGTGCTTTTTTACCTTGTCTTCGAGGTCTTGAGCCTTGCCGCCTTTTCTGAGCTCCTTATCTCGCTGCGCCCGCACCTTGTTGGCGTCCTCTTCAAGATTTGAAATCTCGTTGCGAAGACGCGCGACTGAGCTTTCCAGGCTCTGTTGCCGCTGCTTCTTGGCTTCGAGATCAGCTGCGGACTGTTTCAGCTTCTCCTGACACTTGGTATAATCGTATGCCACCACAACGCGGGAGAGCCGCTCCAGATCATTCTGCGTCTGCTGAAAGTCCAAGAACGCTCTCTTCTCCCCTCGAAGTTTCTCCAGCTTGGGCTCTATCTCATCTCTCAGGAGCTCACTGAGTTCCTGAAGCTTTGTCTCCTTCTTCGCCATCGTCTTCAGAGCCTTGTCTCTCCTGTCTTCGAACATTCTTGTTCCCGCGGCCTCCTCGATCATGGCCAAGATCTCGACGGGTTTCATGTTGAGGACCTTGGTGATTCGTCCCTGCATGATGAGGAAGTTGGGGTTGTTGATGTTCAGCTGGACAGACTGGAAGAGGTTCTGAACTGTCTGCTGTTGTGCACGGTGGCCGTTGATCAGGTATTTGGATGTGCCGCCCAGGACGATCTGGCGTGTCACGCTAATGGTGGCATATTCTTCGAATCCGATCGGCGACTTCTTCTTGTCCCTGTTGTCAAACACAATCGTGACGCTGGCCTTTGTGACGCCCGCTTGGCCTCGTTTGTATATCAGATCCTGCATCCCATGTTACCATTCGGTCGCGTGCTGGCCCGGGCAGTGTTGGGCCGGCATACCTGAAGGTTCTGCGCCCGGACAGTGGACATGTTTGTGATGCCGAGAACGAAACATATTGAATCGAGGATATTCGACTTTCCGCTGCCGTTGAGGCCGGTGATTGAGTTGAAGCTCTCGTCCCTGGGCTGGTCAGCAATGTTGAACGCGTCCTTTGTCGTGGGATGGAAGCCTACCATCCCGAGATCACAGTCCGCACGGCATAGGACTTGAAGCCCTATTGAAGGGGTTAACAGAGCAGAACTTGCGAGGCCCAGCCAGAAGCACTTACGTCAATGATCACTTCTATCACCCTCATTGTGGCAGCGCCAATGAAGCCGCGATGCAGATGCCGGATCGATGGTACTGTACAAACTTGGTCCCTCTAATGCACAATCAACTCCACCATGAACCAGGGACGCGCGACCCCCAGAGCAAAGTAAACAACCGCCAAAAGCCCCCCCTCCGTGTTTGCTTTCTGATAAGCCGTATCTCCACGTGACGTGATGACGTTAGCACGTGCGGCTGGATTTTCCAGTCATACGGAGAACGAACTGGTGAAGACGCGAAGGAAGCAGCAAGGTTCGAGCTAGCAGGGAGGGCGCTAACCCGATCAGGAGCGCATCAAAACATTGCAACGTTGGAATGGTGAACAGGCCCGGCCTATTATTTACTTTGTACATTCACCACTATACCAACCATCATCAACATCGCCCTACAGACTTCGCCGACAGCAGACTTCACGCCCAAACGTACCGTCGCCGATGCTGTGATAAAATACACAGACGATCCTCATTCGGCCAGCACTGGAAAAGACGACATTGCGGCTCTAGCTGCTGCTCACGCGCGACGCCATGACTGCAGTGCGAGGCCCGCGTCTCCAGGTCGGGTCCGCGGCGTGGGTTGGCGAAGAGCGGGCATCTGCGTTGCAGATTGTCAAGTCGGAAGTCGAGGAGTTTTCATACTCTGCCCACAATGAGGTCGAGTGGCTTAACGAGCACATGGCTGCGATTCTGAACGAAAACGAAGTGTTTGTTTCCCTATCCCACCATTCACCATCCACGGTTGCGTTGCGACTGGTGGTGAGTGGTCCATGCTGACTCCCCTTTCCAGAAATATCACAGAAGCATTCAAGACCCCAGGCAAACTTAGGGGCAAAACACCCCATGCAGCTCGGAAGGGCATCGCAGCAGAGGCGCGAAAGGTGAGTTGTACTGGAAGGTGCCGTGTCCTACGTATGTCACTCTAATGTGCAACAATTAGCCCTTGTCCGATGTATTCGCAGCGTCTCCTACCGATTCGAGAAATCAGTCCTCGGACATAGCCAGCCATTCTCAACCTCATCACCTACACCAGGTCGCCCTGAAGGCGGTACCGTTAGTCACCGAACCCGTTTCTCCCCGGCGACATGTGTTCTCGCCATCGCGACCGCGCCCCCCTCGAGGCATGCAGGATTCTGGCTATTATGGGAGCCAGGATCATATTGCTACTGATCCAAGCGAGGGTGCGGAGCCCGAAGACTTTGCAAATCCCTACAGCGATATAGTGCTACCACCCGGCGGGTCATCCGTGAGAAGGAGCCCAGTTCGAAAAATCGTTTCGGTATCTCCATCCAAGACCTTTCAACCACCGAAAGAAGACTCGACGGCACGTGCTCTGCCAGATGTACCATCCAACCAGGCTACAAATGATGCGGAAACGTCAGCCAAGGAATCTGATACAGACGAGGCGTACTCCGACGCGCCTGTGATATCGCCAGTTCGATCTCCCAAGCATCCGCCCATTTCTGCAGAGCAATCCAACGAGTCCTCGGATGACGAGCAATCAGCGTCCGAAGGATCAAGCCCCATCAGGCCCCTTGTTCGAAAAAGCAGCCTGAACTTTGCTTCCCTGCCGGCTAGGGAACCACTCAACTCGGGCAAAAGCCTTGGTGCGAGACAGTCTCGGAACAGCCATTTCGATACCGGCAATAGCAGCAGAACCAGCTACTACCAAAGGCAAACTGGCGGCAAAAGCCTTGGAAACCTCGCTAAGCGCGACTCTTTGCACGAGGAAAAGGAAGACGGATTGGAAAGGGAAGCGGAGGACCCTTCCCCTGTTCAGGAGACCTCTGAGGGTGACCGGCCGTGTGTGAATCATACCAAGACATATACGCAGAGATTGCAAGACCAAATCAGCATGCTTAGCAGACCACAAGGAGGCTTTGGTCAAACCAAGACGGCCTCTAATGCGGCGGCGCTTCAGCAAGAGGCCCCCGCCGCACGGTCTATCACGAGCCCGAAGCCCGCTTCTCTTGAGAAGGAGCTGGCTTCAACAACACCTCGTGCTTCTCCCGAGGATGATGACGCCGACTGGATCGAATCGCCGAATACAGCCAAAAAGGCCAGAGAATCAAGACCCCTCTTTACAAAAAGCCATACGACCGACATAATGGAAGGCATTCAGGATCAAGACGACGGCTATTCACGTCAAGCCGTTGAACATGCTTCTCACAGTCTTTCCAATCATTTCAAATCATCATCCATATCAACCATGCCTACTGATCCATCAGCACTGGCCAGAGACACTACCGCTCCACCAAATGCAATTCCCATTTCCTTCGCTAACCTGGCGACTTCTCAAGGCGACCTGGCTGACAACCCCTTCAAATCACCCCCTCGGCGGGAAAGCCCTCTAAAGCAAGTTAAGAGCAAGTTATCATCGATTTTGAAGAGTTCCCGCGGTTTACTTGCCAGCAATGCTGCTGTTAATGCTGACGGAAAGTCCCTGATGTCACCCTCCACCACTCGTCTAGCCTTGCATGCCGGGGCTTCTACGGAATCCGTCGCTTTACAAGCTCAGGATGTTGAGCCTCAACCAACGGAACCTACGAGCCCATCAAAGCCGATTGCCCGCCGCACTAGGGCATCTACGGAGCGAGAGAAGGAGCAAAAGCGCCGAGAGAATGAAGTCAAGCGCATGGAGGAGCAGATGGACAAGCTTGACAAGGCACGAGAGAAGGAGCGCGAAAAAGCTCGGGCTTTCACCCAAGAGCAGGAGAAGGTGGCTACTATGGAAAAGGAGATCGCTGCCAAGAGACCAGACGAGAAGCTGGCATTCAAGGCAACCCCGAACCCCCCCAAGGCCGGCCCGTCTAGTCCCCACAAGATGAGAGCCGGTGAAGAATCTCAGTCCAGACAGTTTGACCGCGATGTCGACATGTCTGATGCGCAACGTCCCATGCCTCCGCCTTCTTCTACCAAACCTACTCTACCCGGCCCAGTGGCACGGGGCAAGGACAGCAAGCGACCAGTGAAGCCAATCAAGGACTCGGCTTCCAAAATCAAGGCTCCCCCTACCGTCATCAGGGTCAATACCGGCTCACAGCATTCGCAATACCAGCCTGCTGGAAGCCGCGTCTCCACCGCGTCTCACGATACCTTGAACTCTAACCATTCGACTGCTTCGTCAAAGTCTGGCAAGTCCATTTACCAGGCCAAGTCTTCGGCACCCAACGTGAAGGCCCCTCCCTCTGCTGGTCGATCCAAAGCGGCAGAATTGGCGGCCAGGAAAAAGGAGCAGGACGAGAGGGAATCGCAGCGGCGACGCGAAGCCAAGGCGGAGATGGAGAGAAAGAGAATAGCAGCTCAAGAGGAGCAGCGGAAACAAGACCAACAACGGCGCCTAGAACTGGAGCGACAGCGGCAGCAGGAGGAAGAGAAAAAGAGTGCGCAGAGGCAGGCTGCCCTTGAAAAGGCCAAGCAGACCAGGGCTCCGCCCCCGGCAGTACGATCACAGCCAAGCGGCACGTCCGACTCAGCCTTGCCTCAGCCCAAGTCAGCATCTTCAAGGGCCGAGGGCCAGCCTGCTCGGCCGCCTTCTCGGTTGGCCGGTATGCGCGATGATCCGAATAGGCCGGTCAATGCCATTCTGTCAAACGCCACCAAAGCAGGTGCAAAACGCACTCTGGGGCCGGAGACGACCGATGACACGTATTCAAGGCCACCACCCTCTCGAGGCGGGCCGGCATACCAGACGAAGGACTCTAAGCGGCGCCGGACCAGTGAGCACAACGATGATGAGTCGGAGGTGGACACTGCTCCCAAGATCAAGGGCGCGCCAGTGAGGCCGTCAACGGGGTTCAAAAAGGTACGTATCCACCCATTGTACGCCATCACTGCTAGATTGTCCAGGACTAACAACGAGTAGGATCTGCCGACGAAATCTGCCTTCCAGCCTGGTTATACGGCTGCACCTCACGGCGCCTCTCGAGACTTGTTCAAGGCTGCCGTCACATCCCAGCACCACAGCCATATGAAAGCGGCTCATCCTCTCGATATGGCGCAGATCTCAAAGGGCCCCATTCCTTTTGCACCCGGCTCTAGTGCTGCTGGGGCTTCTCACAAGACGCCGGCTCGTCCAGGGCAGCTGGGTACTGTCAAGGGGAGTGTGAGGAAGGCTTCACCAAGGTTTCAGAACGGCGACTCGATTGAACTTCCCGAAATACAGACTGATGATGATGAAGACGACGACGAGGAAAGTGGAGGGATGACTGTGGCTGCGTGGGCTGACTCCCCTGACTTGCGTCGGGCTCTCATGAGGCAGGAGTCAATGGATCCCACCCAGATCTTTGGTCCGCCGGCGCCCTTGATCATGGAAGAGGTTTTCAGCAAGAGCAAAGACAAGTGGCACAAGTTTCGCCAGAGGACGTCTAGTGCCAACTGGAGTGGCCTGGATCGTCTGACTGAGGATGATATCAGAAAGGACATGGCGGCTCGTGACAAGCTGCGGCGAGATGGTGGCTGGTCTTATGAGATGAGCAAGGACATGTTATAAAACGGACGAAGGCTGTACATTACATTACGGGCAAGGGATTGGTCTGGCAACGGATTTGCGGGCGTTGTGACTATCAAGACTCGAGGATTTGGAATATGGAGTTGGGAATCAGTCACACATGCATAAGGGGGGACAATCACATTGTATAATTGGTAGGCGGTGGCATTATGCGGACACGGTGGCTGGCGTTTTGGGAAAGACATGAATTGCTACCTTTACTGACAAGAAGCGTTTGATTAGACAGTCTATTTAGTAAAAAGGGTTGTTTGGAGGACAAACAGCTTGAAATGCTGGACACACAGCTGATGTGGACTGTGATGCGAACTCTTATTGATTCAATGGCAACGAAGCACTTCGCGACTTCGCCACTTTGTTTTCTAGTGGAGCTAAGGCCCCGATGAGGTTAGCCTTGCTGTAGCCTAGCGGTGCCTCAATCTTATCAATAGCCTTTCCCAACTGGGAACAGCAGCTGGAGGGGTCGAACTTTTTTTTCCGATAAGTGGGCTCAGGCGGGAAAAAAGTAGAAGAAAAAAAAGTCCCAGCAGATTTCATCGGCGACTTGGAGAGAACAAACACGCGACCCTTCCGTCGACTTTTTCTTAATCTTCTTCATTCCGAAGGGCACTTGACTGTGTCGTCGGTTTTTCATATCCCATACTCGATTCGCATTATTGATTGGATTCTATAAAGAAGAGATCTTACAGAATCCGCCATGTTTCGGACCGGGATTCGACGATGCGGCGCCTTGGCTCGCGTTGCTACTTCAAGCACGAAGCTGCTGAGCGCCCGCGCAGCCTTTCCGGCATCCTTCTCCGGAGCCGCTTCTGTGTCTCGATCAGTTGCGCCTCTGAAGAGCTTTACGCAATTCAACCGACTGTACAGCGCTGATGCTGCTGTCGCGGAGGAGAAGACACCCGAAAATGCTGCCGTGGGCGAGATCACGGCGTTCCGGGATCTGGAGGCGATTGGTGTCCATCGCAACTTGCTGGACGCAATCACGCAGGATATGCGATACGAGTCCATGACTCCCGTTCAGGCGAAGACGATCAACCCTGCGCTCAAGGGAACTGACATGTAAGTTCAACCGAGACTTCTCGTTGTTCGCCGTTTCGAAAGACGAAAGTGGCGAACGCTCGTCGAAGAATTTTATACTGACCGTTCCATCAAGTGTTGCTCAAGCCAAGACCGGCACAGGAAAGACGATTGCCTTCCTGCTCCCTCTCCTACAACGCATGATCGAAGAAGACCCAACACTGGCCACGCGAAAGGCGGCCCGGACCGCCAGATCGGACGACATTCGCGGCATCGTCCTGTCGCCCACCCGCGAGCTTGCTGAGCAGATCGCCAACGAGGCGAGGCGACTTTGCAGACGCACCGGCTTGGTCGTGCAGTCTGCAGTTGGAGGCACTCAGAAGTCTGCCATGCTTCGCCAGACACAGCGCCAGGGATGCCACCTTCTGGTGGCCACCCCGGGCCGCTTGAACGACCTCCTCGAGGACCCCAACAGCGGCATCGACGCCCCTAAGCTGGCAGCGCTGGTACTGGACGAGGCGGACCGGATGCTTGATGTCGGTTTCGAGAAGGAGCTCAACGCCATTCAGAGCTATCTGCCCAAGGACAAGGTCCGACAGACGATGCTGGTCTCTGCCACCATCCCCGACAATGTCATCCAGCTTGCTCGCAAAATGGTTCGCCCTCACGATTTCGAGTTTGTCCAGACGATTCCCGAGCACGACACCCTCACCCACGACCGGATCCCCCAGCACGTCGTCACCGTCTCGAGCTGGGCTAATGTGTTCCCCTCCCTGTTTGAGCTGGTCGACCGCGAGGTTGCGGCTGCCAAGCAGGATCCCACCCTGCCCCCTTTCAAGGCCATCGTCTACTTCAACACAACTTCCATGGTGGAGCTTGCCGGCGAGCTGGGATACCAGCGCAGGCAGAGTGGCCAGCTGAGGATTCCCACATTCGCCATCCAGTCTCAGCTCAGCCAGCACCAGCGGACAAAGGCCGCCGATATGTTCAGGAACTCCAGGACTGGTATCCTCTTCTCGTCAGACGTCACAGCTCGTGGCATGGACTTCCCCAACGTCACCCACGTTATCCAGGTCGATGCTCCCAGAGAGCGCGAATCCTACATCCACAGACTTGGTCGAACCGGTCGACAGGACAAGGGTGGTGAGGGCTGGCTCTTTGTCCCTCCCATGTCCGCAAACTCTGCCCGAAAGCTGCTGCGAGGTCTTCCTCTGAAGCCCAACAAGACCCTCGAGAGCGCCGAGGTCGATCTCAGCGCGGTGGAGGAACTGCCCGCCTACCACGAGGAGACGAAGAACCTCATCCAGGCCATTCCCAGGAAGTTGATGGCTGGCGCGTACACCTCACTGTTTGGCGGCCAGCTCACGGACCGAGAACATCTTGTTGAGGACCTGAACGACTGGGCTGTCAAGGGCTGGGGCTGGCCTGAGCCCCCTGCGGTCTCGTCCAGCTGGGCGAGGAACCAGGGTCTCCTGAACGCTGGACTCAACATCCAGGACGGCCACAGTGAGCGGATGCACCGGGATGACAGGCGAGGCGACCGCTTCGGCGACCGCCGCGGAGACCGTCGTGGCGGTGGCCGCTTCGACCGCCGTGCGTCCCAAGATCCATTCGCGGAGATGGGACGGCGTGCACGACGTGATGCGCCGCCGCAGCGCTCCAGGGGTGGCCGACGAGGCGGAGGCTTCGAGTCTTCATGGTAAACAAAAGTGTGTTTTTTTTTCCTTTTCCTTTTATCTCAACACGACGCTTGTGGAGGCAACGATAAGACTGGCATGGATTCGCATGATGAAAAAAGAAAAGGCAGCGCAACTCTCTCCTTATTCTCAACGTTTTTGATGCTCGGTATCTAGATGTTCTGGGGAGATTCTCTGCTGGATTAGGCGTGGTATTTTACGGCTACATGTTTTCAAAACTCCTCGAGTATATAGACGGCTTTGTACATTATCAGTTTTTTACCTACGGTGTTATGGGTTTGGGAGAAGGCGGGAGGGGTTCAGCACAAAATCGCAATCAGATCAATCTCCTCGATGAAAAGAGAAAAATTGTAAATATATCATGACACAGCATCGGTGTCTGTTGAAGTGCTCTCTGGGGAAAACCTTCTGATGACTTACCTCCGCATGAAACAAAGCCAGTTGTAAGCGCCCACGTATAGGGAAATAAACTGGATGGTTGCTGGCCAAGGCAGGCAGCCAGCCTGGAATACTATGTTGCTTGAGTATATATCCAATCATGGCAGCTTCATGACACGACGCTCTACATAAGGATATCATTGTTCTCCTCTGCCAACATGGCCCAGTGATGCAAACCCCTGTGATCCTGCAGGAGGAAGCTACACGTGAAAATGCAATCATCACCGCTATCTTTTGAATGCAAACCTCCCTCCTCACCGTGGACGCATCAAGAGATTAGCATCCCACAGCAAAACCCTCTCGTCCCAACCGGCCGAGGCCACCCAGCCACCAGCGCCAAACAGACACCAGTCCACACCCGTGACAAACTCCGTATGTCTGTTCATGATGCCCATCTGCGCGCCGGGCTGGGCCGTAGGCACCGGCCCCTGAGGCTGGTTCGAGGCGTCGTTCCACAGCCGCACCGTCATGTCGTAGCTGGCGCTGATCAAGACGTCGCTCGCATGGGGGCTCCACGCCAGCCTGCGCACGGCGTACTCGTGGCCGTGCATGACGGACAGCGGCCCGCCGTTAGGATTGCGAATGTCAAACGTCCGAATCAGCCGGTCGACGCCGCCGGTGGCAATGACGGTGTCCCGGTACTTGTTCCAGTCGTGGGTGAGGATTTCGGAGGGCGGCCCGCCGGCGGGCATGGCGCCGGGGTGGCTGGGCGGCGCGTGCACGGGGACGGCGGCGGCGAGGTGGTATTTCGCGGAGGAGGGCATTCGCAGGTCGAATATCCGCAGGTGGGAGTCGGACGAGGCCGCTGAGATGAGGGCGGGATTGGAGGGGCAGAAGGATGCGCTGTAGGTGCAGCTGCCGATGGGCAGGGTCTTGATGGAGAAGGGGCGAGTAGGCGACCACTAGAAGCGAACAAGACATGCATTGTAAGTCATAAGCAAGGAGAGAAGACGAAAACCGGGGGGGGGGGGGGGGGGANGGGGGTAAGCGCATATGTCGGTGTATCAACGCACAATCTTGACCGTTCCATCCCAGGAGCTGGAGATGAAGGTGTCTTTCGTAACGGGGTTCCAGGCGGCAGCAAAGGCCTCGCGGTTATGCTCATGGAAGATCATGACGGGAAACTCCTTCGCGCCAATGTCGAAGAGCTTGAGGGAACCATCGCCGCAAGCGACGACAAGCTGGTTCTCGTTGATCTCGGACCAGGCCAGATCATAGATCGCATCGTTGGTATCGAATCTGCGCTCGGGTCCTCTCGTCAGCACGCAAGCATATGGCTATTGGAAAGGCGCTTTCACGGACGAGCCCATGGAAGCAGTTGTATGTATAGGAGTAAAACACACGTCTTCTCAACTTGGATCCCCTGCGCCGTCAGCGCAAGCGCAAAGAGTCTGCCGTTTCCGACGATTCCAAAGTTGGCGGCAGTTCCGACGGCGATGCGGGAGTCGTGGTATGGCGAGTACTTGACCGCGTAGGGATTGAACCCTTGAGTCCGGAACTCGAGCATCGCGGCCATTGTCGCTGGCTATGTTCTGCTACTGAGACGGAGTAAAGACGGGAGAGCGGAGGAGAGGAGGGGTGAGCGCCTCAAAGGCGCATCCGGGCTGAAGAACAGAATTCGCGCGCTGAATGCAAAAGAAGTCGATATAGAAACGTTTGATACACGGTATACCTAGGCACCAGTCAAAGTGCCCTCAGCTGCTCGTGCTGCCAGTCGCGGGCTCTTGGCTGGTATGGCTCTGCATTTCGAAGCTTGGCTTGTTGTTGCTGCGGTCCGCTTAATCTGACATGTGCCTCGGTCTACAATCTGCCGCCGCATTTGCTTCCCCATATTCTGTCCCCAGTGTGAAACTAGACCTAAAGAGGTAGAACCCAAGTGAGTAGGCATGTTCATAGTGATGTCTAATGGGTAGAAGATCTCTTTCTCTCCGTGATTTTCCTCATGTGCTTCGTCCCGATTCCGAACTGTCGTTTTCCAGGAACGTCAAGAGTTAGCTGGTGATACAGCTGGCAAATGATGCCATGCGTTGCGAAGTTAGTATCTCAAGTAGATTCTAGGTGTGTAGGTCGCTTCGATATATCGAGGCTATCTAATCATTTTGCCTCTTCTGGACAAGGCAGATCACGTGGGTTCGTGTTGCTCTGGATGTCACGCTTTTACGCCTCGCGCCTGCCGTTAGTTGCCATGGACTGATGGCGTGTTTCTTTCTTCTCTCTCTCTCTCTCTCTCTCTGATTCATCCTCCTTAAAATCCCATCACAGCTTCATAGAATTCCAATCCTTTCTTCTATCTTTTTGCTTCCTGTTGACAAATTGCCCTACCGTTTCGCGACTCTCAGCTGCTCTCATGGAGGCCTTTCTCACGCGGCCAAAGCGAAAATCGACCCATGTCAACCCTACCCCAGAACCGGGGCCGTCCCTAGAAGAGGGCGAAGAATCGACAGAGATCAGGCTCGCTATACTATCCTCACTGTATCCTCTTATAGAGCAGGAGACTCTCCTGGATGTCCTCCTGGCCCACAACGGTTCTGTCAGCCAAGCGTCAGAGTCACTTGGATCTTTTCGCCCGGCGACGAGAAAAAGCGCCGTCATAGGACACCAGAGATCTCTGAGACAGTACACAAAACCCGCCACCGCAAGAGATGATGGATTGCCGTCACAGCCCAAGAAGAAGGCAAAATCAAAAAAGGGCAGCACACTGCACTTGTATGACCCAGAAGACGTGGCGGAACACACTCCATGTACCATTATACACAACTTTCTCCCAGCTGAGCTGGCGGATGAGCTTCTAAGAGAGCTGTTACACGAAGCTAAATCGTTTGAACAAATCACCTTTAAGCTGTTCGACAACATCGTGTCCAGCCCCCATACATCGTGCTTGTTTCTCGAGTCGTACGAGGAGATCCAAGAGCAAAAACATAGTTACTACTATAATGGAGGAATGCTGAATGTGAGTCTTGCCTTCTCCCCGCTCACACAGTTACAATCTATCAGCTTGAATTTGCCCCATGCTCTTCGTAATCGGCGCACAGCTGATGGCTCTGTAGGATGTACGCAAGCTCACGCCGACGCTTGCCAAAGTGAAGCCGATCGTCCAGGAAACAGTCAATGAGCAAATCCAGACCCGTATCAGGACTCGATATCCGGGAGGCAAGAAACTGAGACATCAGCCATCCAAGCCGTGGTTGCCCAATGCGGCATTTGTCAATTGTTACGCCGGTGCCCAACAGAGCGTGGGGTGGCACAGCGATCATCTTACATACCTGGGCCCTCGAGCTGTCATCGGGTCCATCTCCCTGGGTGTCGCAAGGGAGTTTCGTGTGCGCAAGATCCTACCGCGAGATGCAGAAACGAACCGTTCCGATGATCCAGATGGCGAAGGACAAATATCCATCCACTTACCACACAACTCTCTCCTGGTGATGCACGCGGAGATGCAAGAGGAGTGGAAGCATTCTATCTCACCAGCCTTATCCATTGATCCGCACCCGATTTCTGGAAACAAGCGGATCAATATCACATACCGAGATTATCGCCCGGAGATGCATCCGTCCCTGACTCCCAGGTGTCAGTGCAACATTCCTTGCGTGCTCCGTGTTGTGCAACAAAAAAAGGAAAACCATGGAAAATACTTCTGGATGTGCTATTCAAACGCAATACCCGACAAAGATGGGTGTTCGTTTTTCCGATGGGCTGAATTTGACGAAGAGGGAATTCCGATACAGAGGACGACGACAAAGATGACGACAGAAGTCCCCTGACAAACCCAAGTTGCTCTAACGGGGACTTCCACCATGATATCACGCTGTAGACAACGACATCTGGCCAAGTGTCCTGAGATTACTCATCTCCCGACCAAGAAGAATACTTCTTTATATCCAAGGACATGAGCGGAGCCTTTTCCCTGGCCTCGCGGAATTTCATTTCTTGATAACCCAGATATAGCTGTTGGATGAACATGTGGTGAAAACGCCGTGAGAGTTGTAGCCCCACTCGGCGCTTACACCAAAAACTCTTGCTTCTCACAAACAAGGACCAGCACCGCCAATCTCCCTCCATCGTCAATTTCCACATCAACGCCATCTTGCTCAGCTTGAGCAGTTTCTCTGCAGCTTGACATCGAATTTACCCCTCTCATACTTCCAACCCATGCAAATCACAGCATGGCAGAGCAACTCACATTTCCGGCCGAGTCGGCGGCTGTCCTCGAACCCCGCCTGCCTCCCAGGCTGGAACCGCAGGATGCTTCGAGATCGCGCCCCTTTGTCACATTGACGTTTGCAACCTCACTCGACTCCAGCCTGTCGCTGGCGCCTGGAGTCCGCACTCGCCTCTCCGGCCCGGGCTCCAAAGCCATGACCCACTACCTACGGACCCGGCATGCAGCTATACTCGTCGGTGTCTCTACCGTGCTGGCAGATGATCCGGCTCTCAACTGCCGGATTGCAGGAGCCTCCCGCCAGCCACGGCCAATCGTCATTGATGCCAACCTCCGATGGACGCCCAAGCGCTCGGACAAGGTCCTCGAAGTGTGCCGGAACGGTGCCGGGCTCGCTCCCTTTATCCTCACTGGCGCAGATGCTTCTGACCTGCCGGCTGCGAGCGTGGAGCTGCTTCACGAACATGGGGGCAAATACATTCGAGTCCCCAGCACGCGATCTGAAGCAAGTGGTCGGCTACGCTTCAGTTGGGACGACATTCTTGCTGCGCTCCAGGCGGAAAATCTTACCAGCGTCATGGTGGAGGGCGGCGGCCGGATTATCAATTCGCTCCTTGACCCTGCTTACCACAGGCTGATTGACTCGGTCATTGTGACTATCGCGCCGACATGGCTGGGGCAGGGCGGCGTGGTTGTGTCTCCAGAGCGAGTTACTGACTCCTCGGGAGTCCCTTTCCCGGTTGCAAGGCTCTCGCATGTATCATGGCACCCCTTTGGCGACGACGTTGTCCTGTGCGGTACGCTCAGGGAGTAGGGGAAGAGCGAGACAACAGATCAGCTGGATGGTAGAAGTCTCAACTCCGGTATGCCACATGATGTAGACACGCAAACGGGTTCTTCACATCTGTCTGCTCGCTATTTCGGGAACGTGGTTCATGAAAAGACAAAGTGTGTTTGAAAAATGGTCGTCAATACTCAGACATACGTACACAAACTCGAGATCAGACATGACGAACAAGGTCGGCTCTCTCCGGCCAGCTTCCCGCTCCGCTCGTACTGTACTCGGACCCGGCCGCTAGGGAGTATAGCTCGTGCGCGCCCAGGGACACACGACGAATTGGCTGCCGAGACGGAATGCTAAGAGTTCAAGACTCTCTCCGAGCACTGCTTTAACGCTTATTAGCGGATGGAAACCGGGGTGCTGGAAGAGCTGCATGACTCGGCAGCGGCCGAAAGAGTTCTAGAAGCCGGGCCATCTCTTGAGGCGTGGAGGGGCAGCTGCTGGGTTATTTGCATGCGGGCACACCCCCACCATCTCCTTACCAGAAATATTTCGTCCCAACTCGTGTCAAACAAAAAGAGGGCCATCGCGGGGGATCTCACCATCTTCCCCAGACGTGCCTGCTCCATTCCACATTCCCTACTCAATCTTGGCCAAGGGCTTGGTTGCTGCTGGAAAAGGCTTGACACTTTGTGAGGTCGCTGTCACTTTTATCACCGACAACAGCTGGATCCTCTTCATCTGGATCTCAATTCCGCCCCAGTCTTCAGTTAGAGCTCAATCGAACCCTCACCCTCAGCAACCATGGCTCGCCCTAGAATCACCGTCCTCGGCTCCCTCAACATCGACCTCGTCTCCTATGTCCCTCACCACCCTCTGCCAGGCGAGACGCTGACCGCCAACCACTTCAACACCTCTCCCGGGGGCAAAGGCGCCAACCAAGCCGTCGCTTGCGGCAAGCTCTCTCGCTCCTCTGACCTCTCCAACCCGGCCGCCGACGTTTCCATGATTGGCGCCGTTGGCTCTGATACGTACGGCCAGCAGCTTATTTCCAGTCTGGCGTCTTATGGCGTCGACACCTCAGCGGTTGCCGTCCGTGAAGACAGCAAGACAGGCATCGCCATCATCATCGTCGATGAGCCTTCTGGCCAGAACCGCATCATTCTCTCCGCAGAGGCGAACCACACCCTTCTGCCGGAGCACTTCTCCACCCTTCCTGGCCCCCGTCCGGATCTGCTCATCATGCAGCTCGAGATCCCCTTTGGTACCGTCCTGCAAGCTCTCCGCACCGCCAACGCCTCCGGAATCCCTGTCCTCCTCAACCCCGCGCCCGCAAAGACTCTCCCCGACGAGGCCTACCAGAACCTTGCCCACCTTGTTGTCAACGAGACGGAAGCCGCCATCCTCTCTGGCTGCCAAGAATCCGACCTCGACGACGTCTCCGGCTTGGAGCGGGTCGGTGCCCTGTTCATCCAACGGGGCGTTGGCAACGTCATCATCACCCTCGGCGGCCGGGGCGTCTACTATGCCACCAAGGATGGAAAGTCGGCCCTGGTACCTGCTCTCAAGGCTGAAGTCGTCGACACCACTGCCGCTGGCGATACCTTTGTCGGATCCTACGCCTTGGCCGTCGTCAGCGCTGGATCGGGCGCCTTCGATATCGACACCGCTATCAAAGCTGCCAACCGGGCTGCAGCCATTACCGTCTCTCGCAAGGGCGCCCAAGTCTCTATCCCTTGGAAAGATGAGCTGAATTAACCCGGTGCTTAGATGAGAAGCCAAGTGAAATGTACAAATAGGAGAAAAAAGATTATAGATAAATTAAATTTTCGGAAACAAGCAAGCAAAGTCTGAGATTCTTCTTCCGTGCGCACACTACTTGCAAACCGCCTATCTCGATTCCTCTTTATGCTGACAAGTCGTCCATGGGATGATAGACTCGATTATATGAAACCGAGAAGAGGTCAAAACCATGATGCCCAAGTCCAGAGGCCAGACTTCCTCTTCCCTCCATCGTCTCCAGTGGCTCCCTGCTTCTTCTTGTCCCTTTTCCTGTCGCTGGTGTCATCCGCACCGTCCTTATTCCGATCACCGACGCTATTGCTTGCGAAACTCGGCGTCGAGTTCCTGAGGACATTGGGCGTCATTGGGCGTTTGCGGCGTATGGTGTCTTCTTGTCCCTTGGCGTCTTCGCAAGGCTGGTCCCGATTTGCCGTGACAGACATCTCTCCCCTGGATACTCCTCGCATGCTAATCCCTGAGTCACACGAGAGCCTCATGACCGGTGAGGATTCCGCCGTAATGTCTGCATCGGTTGTCATCTGCTGTGTCCCTTGGCCGCTGGTTTGTCTTGGAGACATGGCTGGGGAGTATGTGGGATCCAAAAGCCGCTGCGCCATACTCTGAAAAAATCTCTCGGATCGTTCGCTAGTGTGCGCCGGACTTGATACAGAACGTTGCTCCAACATCTGTCGCATCACTTCGGATGCTCTTTGTGCCCCCCAGTGACGCCTTATTAGCGGCAGCAATCGGCCTTTGGCCATTACTGGGTGAGGTGACCATGGCGAGAGAGCATTGTGTAGCTTGACAGTTGCTTCCGCACTTGTTCTGAGTTTGGTGTAAAGCGAAGACATCTCGACTCCTTCTCCCGAGGCCAAATGGGAAGGGAACGCAGAGTGTGAATAGGTCACATGAATATTCACAAAAGGCATGAAAGAGTTTCCCAATTGCATCTCGAGATCCTCCATCAGCTCTTCTGACCTTTGCCTTGGGTGTTTGTATTGGCGGGGGGGACAAGAGGCAACTCCGGAGCGGCACAACACATGAACAAGAAGAAGCACGCTCGATCCGACGAACATGGTGCTACATATGGAATTGACTTTGGTTAGTTCAAGTCAGAGCGCCGTATGGGATTGAACAATGGAACATACGCTTGAATGTCTTGCTGGCGTATGATCTGAAGAATCGATGACTGTGGGGTGGGCAGTATGTCAACAATGACATCGTAGAGGTAGCCGAACTTGGAGGCGGTATCTGTTTCATCCATCAGAGTTGTGACACAGAAACAATACACATCGACCACAGCTCCAGCCAGACATGAATGTGAAAGATCATGGCTTACCTTTGTCTAAGCCAGCCATCATCTCAGGGTCAAGCTCTGGTCCGTCACCTGCCCGAGAAAGCCTGCCAGTTACTTCAACCGCGGCCCAAAGGTGCTGCTGGCCGAAAGATGTGCCAACCGTCTCCGATACGACACGTATATGCGGAGACAGGACAAAAGAACTCTCCTTTGGTCGTGTAAGTTTGGATGGAATTGGAAGATTTGTCGAGTAACAGGCGGCTTCAAGTTCGTAATTGGTACATCTAGAGCTTGCTCGAGATGAGAGATCTAGCCATATGTTGCGCTCCGAAGGAAGGGTGCACGCCGAAAAATTACGGTCTCCCTCCCCAGTATCAAGGCTACTTGTAACGCTGTGACGCTTCTGCCGAAACCTTTTGAATCTTGATGCTGAGTGTCGGAAAAACGATGCATTTCGAAGGTTGTGATCTTGTCCAGGAACATCGTTGTCGTCCTCCCTGCTCATGGAGCAGTTGCCAAAGCTCAACTTCTGTGACGGTCGCCCCAGGCCCGTTGCTGTCTCATTCTCATAGCCATTCTTTCGTTCGGACACGCTTTTCGGACGTCGCCTTGGCAGCCTCAGGGTTGGCAGAAACTCGGATCGTATGAAAGAAGACTCGGAAGGGCTACCGTGGGGATCAACGGCCGTGTAGTTGCCCTTGCATGTCCTCCCGTCATATCGGTCGTTACTGTGACGTCTCTTGATAATTCGGAGTGGACTCGGCTTATCCTTCGTAAAGACCTGCTCTCTCGAGGTTGAGGGCTCAAAGCCCCATGAAGGCGCTTCCTCAAAGGGATCCATGCTAAGTAGAAGAGACAGCAGTCAGCATCACGTCTGAACCACGGTAAGAGATAGCCTTGAGCTCCCAATTGTTAACTATCACGATATACTTTTATGCGTTGATCAAGAAGTCCGACTGGTCTTCGAGTTGCCGATGCCGTTCAAGACTGGAACCACGTCGTCGATCCCACTCCTGCCGCACAGAATAGAGTATACGGGTGTCCGGTCCATAAGAGTCCGTTGACAGACATGCATCGGAGGTAGTGGCTGCAAGAAGGATAACTATGGAGAGAATAATGGCGAGCAGTGCAATGGCCGAGGTTGGGTGCTGCCAGATGATGCAGGGATTTTCGTATTCGGGGCGGATAGCAGCTGCAGCAGACAGTCTTGCATACTTGGAGAAGGAGATACCGACCGGTTTGAGGAAGAAGAAAGTAGCCACGGTGGCAGGAAGAAGGTGAAGTTGAGCACATATATGAAGCACCCAAGGCACCGCCTGGCAGAGGAGGCACGAGGTTGTAGAAAGAAGCCCCGGATAAGGAAGATAAGGTAGGTCATCAGTGATGGCAAGTAAAAAGCAAGAGCATGGCCGTCGCAGCTGCGATTTATGGGATTATGTGACCAGGGTGGTAAGTACCTTAGGTATCGATACGGTAGACACCTTGAGGCATGTACTTCATTATCTGGGAGGCATAAGAGGGTATAAATTTGATTCTATGAAAGCAATGGCTGCGTCAACTAAGGTATATATGGTGTCCAGGGATCGTGGATTGTTAGTAGGTATATGCTTGGACCCGAGAACAAGACACAAAATTCTTCTATGGCGACGTGAGGGCCAGCCCTTCTCCGTACACTGCTGCGAGAATCAAGGCTCGTATGTACATATGAAAGAATTGGAAGAGTGCGAGGCACGAGTGTGGCCGATGGCAAACGCTGGAAGAGAAGGGCAAAGGAGTAAAGATTGGTAAGGAAGCACAAATCGACAAGGTCATGCCGAGGCATCCAGTGTTCGGCGAAGATTGCCTTTGACCGCCTCGATAGTTCCCTCTTCCAATGCCAGAAAATGAATCTGTGAGAAATCGCAAGGTCAGCGCGATAATTGTATAGGGCAGGCAACCACTTTCGCAATTATGACAGTCGCAGCAGCAGCTTACCATATCATCGGAAATTCCAGAGGCGCCGTATAGTACCGACTCGGTCAGGGTAGATGCCACACCCTTCTTTACCCTGTCCTCCCAGACGCCATCCCAGTTCCAATCTCCAGGCTCCCGAGTGGTGGACTGAGAGCCTATACTCTTGGCATCGGATGCTGCGGCATCGCCCTGCTCGCTGCTAGCTGGCTTGGACAGCCCATCAATGATACTGAGCCTGCTCAGCCTGTTGCTCTTCTTCTCATCAAACACTTTGCCTTCCTTGCGTCTATGCGTACGCCACGCATGCCAAGCACCCGGATTCCCAGCAGCAGCAAGAGGGACGGCGTCGAGAACCTCGGCTTTGTCAAACGTGCTTCGGATATACTTTAACAACGAGTATGTCGAAATGGTCTTGCGGTCTGTTTGCATGTACGGAGGGACTTCCTTTGGAGGAACATCTTTCGGCGGCACCGCTGGCGACTTGCCACTTCCAGACTTTGCTGACTTTGAAGACGCTGCCGACGGCGAGACGCCTCTTCGCTCACGGCTGCCTTGACGGCTTCCACTCGCGCGCCTCCGAGAGCCGCCAAACCACTCCGGGAAGCCGTGCTCTAAGCTGAAGCCCCCAGGAGGTAGCTTCGGCCTCTCGGTAGTGCTGCCGTCGTTCTCAGCACCCGTGGGGTACATGTGTGTCGTCAGGGGGGTGATGAGAGGGTGGAAGATGTCGGTCGAAAAGGTGACCAGAGGCGGCGCTCGAGGATACGCATCGGGAAAAAAGATTTGGAACCGAAGAACGGCTGGGGCATACGGGCCTTGTAGTCAACCACGGTCAGCCAAAGTGCAAATGCACGGAAGGGGAGAAGCGCGCCTTCGGCAGGGCAGGCCATCTTCCCAAGAGAGGGGGGGCAGTCGTCAACTCACCATGGCGGACAAAAAGCACTGCCGACCACAGAGACGGGTCGCCAGGAGTCAAGCTGACGAATACTCCTTCAGGGCAGGCTTGCTTCAGACCGGCACTGCAACAGGAGGCTTGGTTAGCCTGGATGATGGTCAAGCGTGGTGTCGCATTTGCCTCTCGGCGTCTCCCAGCTCGGGTCGGCTCGACTCGCGCTCGCGCACTACTTACAATTCCGATAGCAGATGCTGTCGCCACAGCGAGGGAAGATGCCCCAAGGCGAGAGAAGTCATATCAGCCAGCGAGCGTCTCGTTACCTACTATCGCATAGATGCAATCGGAGAAGCGCATGCAACATTCTCCCACCGACACGACTCGAGGCGGGAGACCATCAGGCGGCCGGGATGCGGAGGCGGTGAGCGAACGCGGTGAAAGATTCTGCCGGACAGATCGGCACAAATGATGAAAAGTTGAAGCTGCGCGGGGTTGGGAGAGACGTCACTGAGCGGACGGCAGGAGCTTCCAAAGCTTTTCAAGATTGCTACCTAGGTACCTTATTAGATGGCAGTTGGAAGTTACTGGTGAAAATATCAGTGAAAGTATTGGGGGCTCGAGTTGGAAATTGTACAGGAGGCCTCTCGATGTGGTCTCGTTATCAAGACTTTTTACATCGTTCCTCACACAGCGTGTACATGTGTTTCTTTTCGTTTCTTCTTTTGGTGCAAACCTTTCTCTGAAAAATGAAAGTGTAATCGACGGGTTTGAGTCTCGTAATTTTTCCTTGGTCTTTTGTACTATACTTATATCTTTTTTTGATCTTTTTCTTATTCTGTCTTTGTGTTTCCAAAGAGGCTCAAGTGAGGATGGATGCGGCAATATCTAGTGCCCCAGTCTCTTCTCAATCTTGTTCAGCTCCTGGGATTTGATCTCCTTGATCTCGTCTCGAGAAGCGTTGTATGAGGCAGTGACCTGGTTAAAGGGGTTTTCAGGACTCTTGTCAAATTCCTTCCTGATCCTCTGCTTGCGCTGCTCCAGCCGAAGTCCCGTGCCGCTGCCGTCCGCCTTCATCTCAGCGAGCCTTCGCTCCTCGTACCGGTGGTATGCGGCAGCGAATCGCCTCTCCGGGTGTTGGTCGATCTTGGAATCGTCTCCACCAGCCGTCAAGGAAAGGGCATCGAGAGCATTGTCGATACCCGAGGCGCTGAGGGTGCCCAACTTGTCGCCTTCCAGCTGCGACAGGTCCAGCCCCCGAGATTTCTTGACTGCCGTCTTAGACTTCTTGGGCTCTGCGCGGGCATTCAGGCTAGCCTCTTCCTCCTTCATCAAGGCCTCCTTCTCAGCTTTCTTCGCCGCGGCCTCGGCCTTCTTGGCGGCCTCTGCTTCCCTGAAAAATGTCAGTATCAGCTAATGCGTACTGGCGCAAACTGCCAGAGGCGGTGGGCACGGGAGAAAAGGGAGCGGCAAGAGTGTGTGGACCATGGTCAAAGGGGACAGCGGAAACGGGCTCCTGGGACACGTAGCCAACCAGGCGAGGGCGAGCACGGAATAGGCATGCGAAGCGATGCCATGCAATGCGCCATCGTGCCACGTACGTACGTACTTTTTTGAGGTATTCTTGGCTCCCTGTTGCCACTTCTCGCTCTCGGCCGTCTCGCGCGCGGCGTCTGCAGCTGCGCTCTTCTTTGCGGCGCTTTCTGCCTTGCGCGCGTTGCCCGCGGCCTTCTTGCTGTTCTCCAGGCCCTTCTTGCCGGCCATTATGACGTTTTCGCGTTCTTACGTCTATGAGTCGAGGCTGAAGCGGGTCTCGCAGCTCCTGGCTGGCGTCGTCGTTGGTGATTCGCCTGCGTCAAGCCGTATGAGCCAAAGTCGAGGCGGGAAAAAAACAGGAAGGGAAATTAAGGGAAGAGCCGGAGGAAGAAGGGGGGGGGGAGGGGAGGGGGCGTGTGCGTTCGCGGCGGCCTCTCTCTCTCTCTCGAGGACTCTCCTGCCGCCTCCTGGACCAGCTCGTCCGTCGAGGAGCTTGCAAGGTATGACTGACCGATGGACCGGTGTGCGTCTGGCTGCAGTTTGTTTGCTGTACGAAGCAGGTCTTGTCGCCTTCCGCGGCGCCACCTATCCGTCTGGGCTAGACCAAACCAGCTTGCGACGGCAGCGATCTCGTCCGATGCGGGTTCCGGCGCTTTATCCTGCTTTCTTCGCCTTGCCCTGACTCCTCGGTGCTGTTGGCCCTGATGCTCGCTTTCCACCCTCGCCCTGGAACTCGTCTGATGCCAGTCCCGGAGGCTGAAATCGTATACTGTCTGCGAATTTTGCGTAGAGTTGCAGGATGCAGGTTGACTGTGGATGCGGCGCGGATAAGCCGACAAATGGCGTCCATCTGCGCCTGCCAAGTGCACAGGGCAATCGGGTACTACGAAACTAGTAGTGACATAGTGCGATTGGCAGCCATCGGCTAACGGATGGAAGGCAATCGCCCGGGCTGCCCATTTCGTGTCTCACTTTCACTCAGCTTCATTCTGCCTCTGCCTACCTTACCTTTAGCACCTGAACTTCCTCTTGTCTTGTCTTGTCTTGTTTGTTCAGTTGCTTCCGTCCTCGCTTCGCCTCGCTTGTCCTTTAGCAGCTCGCCGGCGACCCTCAGCCGCTGTCGTCCAGCTGTCGCTCCGGCACTCCTCGGAGATGCAGCTTTCTCGACTGTGCCATGCGGTTAGCAGCTATTCATGGCTCCAGAGCTTCTAGTTGTAGCAGAGGATGGCATCGACTCGGTTCTTGTCAAGCCACTGCTCTCAGAGCCAGGCGAAGCTCTCTGCCGTTCAGGGCCAGATGCGTCTGCGTGAGGCTCCGTGCATGTAACTTGCAGGCGGTGGCGGTACGATAGCAGCAGCATACTGACAACTGCTGCATCCTAGGTGCCGAGTACGAGACCGTGGCCACGCTTACGAGTGCGTTACACCTACTGTACCGACCTACCTTACCTACCTACCTGCTTACGCTTGTACAAGCACGCGACGAGGTAATAAGATATGGGTGCAGGTAGAGCGGCCGGCTGCTCAGCTCGGCCCCTCCTTCAGCCCGTGGGAAGCGGCCAGACCCCCGACCCGTCCTGGCTTGGCCTGGCGAGCCGGGCCGCAGAGATTCGAGAGGAAAAAGGCCCAGGCCATGCTGCGATCCTGCGCCCTCCACGCCATGGCCGTGTCCCCAAAGGTTTACTAGCTGCTGCATTCTTCGTACCTTGATTTCTCTCGCTCAGGCGTCGCTTGCATCCAGAGCTTGATCGTCCACTTCGGACGGGGGCCTCTTGGGGATCCTCGACCGGGCCGCGCTATGGATCCCCGGCAGCTCGCAATGGGCCAGCCAACGAAGTACATACAGCAGGCACGAAGTGTCAGCCGGGTCGCGACAACAGCCGCAAACGGACTGCCCTGGTTTGGTCTGGTTTGGTCCCGTCTGGTCTGCTCCCGTCCGCCATCCTGCCTCTCCAGCCGCCTTACATGATAATGAGCCCCCATGAAACAATGAGATCTGGTCGCCTGACGCCGCCTACGTCACGCCGGCGCCGCAGATAGCCAGCCGCCTAGGGCCAACAGGGCCAAATGGGCATCTTCAGATGGCCGAGTAGAGCGAACCCCTAGACCCCAAATCGCACATCTCAAAATCTCACATGGCAGTACGCCCTAGGGTCCGATTGGTCCTTTATCTTTCATCCGCTACCCTTGCTTGGGGGGGCGCTACAAGTGCCAGCAGCGTGATTTGACTGCCTGGAGCAATGCGTGGGGAAGCCGGTTCAAGGCTGTCAGAACGGGAGGCGCTTACTGGCCTCCCGTACGGGCGCGATGCTCCCTTGACCGCATCATCTGGTCGTGTTACACATCGGAGACTATTGAGAGCGAGTGCTACTCTACCATTGCTGCTACGGCACACGGATGATACAGGGCCTGTGCCTAGCTTAGACACGAACTCCAGCTCTCCAGCTCTGGGCCATCACCGTCATGATCACACCAGCTCAGTGGCCGCTGTTGCCCGGGGTGTGTGTGTAGGCATCCTCTGCCTAGCTGTGTCCAGACCACATGGGGTCAGCCCTGATTGCATCGTCTAACAGACGCGCGCGCACACACACATACACACACCTTCACACTCGAGCCCCCCTCACGAGTATCGACCACAACGTGCTCCGCACATCCGTTCCTCGGTTTTCACACGGTTGCGTGGCTGTTTTTTTTTTTTTTTTTTTTTTTTTTTTTTTTTTTTTTTTTTTTTTTTTCGAACCGGTCCATCTCTGATCCTGGCTCAAGCGCTATGAGCCACGGCCCGTTCCCACCAGGCGATGCCTACCGCGCTGTCGGGATCGGAGAGTGTGCCAGGCCAAAAACGGCTCCCGCGCTATCACGACTCATGCTCAGTAGTACGATTGCTACAAGCCGCCCACAGTCTGGAGGCCACCGTTTAGGTCGCCCGTGCTCCGTATCCGAGACCAGATACAGTCCAGAAACGGCCGAGCTCGCTGTCGACACAGATTCATCAACTGGTGGCCGCTGAGAAGGTTGCTCCAATGCCTCAGAACCCGTTCTGCCATTGCTTCCCAACCTCACGTCGTGTGACACCAGCAGGTCTAGCGGCTTACACCCACCGCAAACTCGCGTAAACGTCAAAATAAGAAAGGGAACTCTCTCGCACACCGTGGCGGCAGCTCTGCCTCATCCTACTTCCCAAAAAAAGAAAGAAGTATGAAAGGAAGCAAAAGGGCGAGTCCTGAGCGGGGATCTCACCCAAGCCCCTCATGGCAGTCCCTCTTTGCAGCTGTGTGCCAATGCGGCAAGCTAGGGCTGCATCCTGTTGTCGTCGCAGTCCCTTTTATTTCTGGGGAGTTGGGCAACGCGCGCCCGTCATGTCATGCAAGACAGCCAACTTGGTCGTTTCCTCCGATGTCCATGGACCCATCCGCTGCCTGTGCGTGCCTGTATAGACGTATCTGTACGGAGCGCACAGGGGGATGAGCGCAGCTGATGACGGCTATCAAACGACGAGGCTCCAAAGGTGCTCGATATCGCAACCGCTACAGGGCTTGGCTCTGCATCTTGTTCCTCTGACTCACCCCATTCGTCGTACCGCCCCAAATGGCAGTAGAAGGGAGTACGCGGCTGTACTTGGCTACATGGGCAGCACGACGGCGATGGAGCTAGCAGTTGTACAAGTATGTGATGTGTGATGGGCGACGGGCGACGGGCGACGGACCACGGGTGATGGGTGATGGACGGGGTGCGGGTGCATCAGGGTACTCCTACCCCAACCGCAGCTGAGCAGGGATGTACGAGACCAATCAATCCCACGGCGAATCTCATCGGGTAGGGAGTTCCCCATAAGGATCATGCGCCTGAGTTCTCCGGCTTGTTGAGGCAGGGAGCCAGCAGGCCAGACACTCCATTTATGGGCATCCTGTACGGCTCAGCACGTCTTGGCGACGCATGATGAGGTCGATCATCACCAGAGTCATCGCGCAAAACGGTTGCAGCGCCCCTCTCCTTCATGCAAGACGAACAAGCCATAGGACATGTTGCGAGCAGGGCATCGTCTCCAGACATCCATCTACCCACTCGCCGGCGAATGAGTGGCCAGTCTTGCCAGTTTAGCGAGGCGCTGAAGCTGCGAACAGCTGCATGAGCTCCGGAATATGCTCCGTGCGAAGCCCATAATTGGGTGATGTGGAATGGAGATCGTTCCCGATGCCGTCGAATCCGCAACAACGCACAACATATACAAACACACACCAAATGTGTACGTACATGTATGGGGTGCAGAGCATACGGGATGGGATACGCCGGATTGCTCTCCTGTGCGCTTACAACAAACCGCATGTCGACTACATCTTCTTGTACAAAGTGCGGGTTGAGCCTGGTTATGGGTATGCAAGTCGTTGACTCGAGAGCAAACTTGTTGCTTAGGCTATATGCTCACAGAGCACCCTGTCTGTTTTCGGGTTTTGAACAGGAATCTCAGGCCGGGACAACTGGAGCACAGGAGCGCCAGCTTCGTACGTTTGTGACCTGCAGCACTGGCGAGGGAGGCGCAATATGCATGAATGGCAAACAAAGAGGCGGAAATTGGTATGAGGAGGGCGCCACACCTGGTACGTCCGTATCGCAACGCTCGCCAGAAGCCAGTCTCACTCTGCCACAAGCTGAACTCGCTTACCAGGCATTATCAAGGCAAATTTGTTTCAATGCAGGCGGCCAAGGTAAGGAATACTTCTCGAACAGCAATTCTTTCACCGATTACGGAGTAAATACCTCTCTCCGTACCTGTACGTCGAAGCGGTCACTTGTCGACTTCCCACTCAAAATGACACATCAGGCTTGCGAGGCTCGTCTCACATTTGACAATGCTACTTCGTACCAAAAGCGTAATACGTGCCAGAAGCAAGGCTCGGCTGACGGAAGTTGCATGCATCGCAGTTGGCTACCTGTCTGTCGCTCAACATCTTCATTCGAGGACGGGCATACTTGCCAACGCCCTGTCCGTACGGAGTGACGAGCGGGGCACTCTGTGATGCAGAGCAAACGTCTATTCAGGGCTCGTTCGAAGGGACACCCGAACGAGCACTTACCATGAACAGCCGCCTGAGAGCCACGATCCTAGTCACAGATCCCAGGTCTTTGCGCATGCTCCAGGACCGCAGCCAGGAGTCCGCACAAGGTACCCTACAAGGCACCGTACAAGGACTGCAACAAGGAAGAGTACATGGCATACGTGTAGCATGCATGGGGCTGCTGATGTCCATGTCTGTACATTCGTAGGCGCCACGAACGCCTTCTCCGCCGAACTGTTCACCAGCCCGCCTGTACGAGGTATACGTCAGTATACGTAGGGGTTCACGCTCTGCTTAGAATGTACGCTTATCACGTCGTGGCTATCACCCTGCGGCTGGACCAATTCGGAGATCACGGCGCTTCAATTCGACATGGCTTTCAACGGGGGGGCTCTCTCTGTGCTATTAGCCCATCCGATTATGGACATCCAACTTGGTAATTGACACAATGCGGACAGAGACACGGGATGACTCCGAATGAACCCGGCTGCAGTTCGCCCGGTTGCAAAAGAACAAGCGAGTCATCATCATTGTTGGTTCTCAGCCGATGCAGATTCTTCAGTAACCGCTACCTGGTACTGCTGCACCGTGTACTCCTACTGCTTGAGGCATGTTTCCGCCTTCTAGGGGTTGAAAGGGGACAGGGAGAGTCAACCAGCCTTGTGACCGCTTATGATCACGAGGCGATGAGGTCCAAGGCGCACACGTGCAGGGGCCGGGTTCGTATCAGTCTATTGCGCGGCCCCCCCCTGCCCCAGTCGACAAGGGCTTCACCTCTACGCCCGCGTCTAGTCATAGAGTGCATTGGCGGTCGATCTTGAACCAAGTGTTGCTGAAAATGGCGTCGGCGAGGGGGCTTGCAGACCGTACCGCAATGGCATCCGCTTTAGCTGTTGTCACAAACGACGGGTTGATACGGAGTACGCCCAGGCAAATCCTTCGCGACTTCTGGGCAAGCATGCAAGTACAGACCTGTACAGCCACGAGCAGGGGTTCTTTGAACAGCAGCACGATGATAGAGCTGCCCAAGTGGCTTGTCCTGACCAAGCTGCCGAGCTGACTGTGGACCTGGAATCCTGAGCACCAGAAGCACGATCCTGTACGAAGCATCCGGGTTACAATCCAACTGGTGCGCGAAGCAGGTATACCCTTTATACGGATCACTGCTACTAATTATACTTACTTGTGCCAGTGGCAGCGTTCGAGCTGGGTGCTCCGTTGTGCGATGGTATCATCTCACTCGTACTCTATGCATTGACACAAATACAGCACTCGCATGCGGTACTGCCTGTGCATGGCCGCGCATTTGCCTGCCTACCTATGACACCAAGCACATATTGCAGATCGCACCACCAGCAGCTGCGACGATGGAACGGTATGCGGCATTCAACCCACCGGACGCCTGAGGAGCGCACATGTACCTCTCGGAACAGGGCTTCATTTCCCAATCGTGGATGCGACGGCAACGTACAGTACTTTGTGCGTGTCTTTGCAATTTCTTTGCACCCCGCGGAAGGGCTTCCGGAGCGATTTGACCTGAGCGCTGCCGCAAGCCGGCCACCTCGAGCAAGCGGGTTAGCCGAAAGTCGATCGACCGTAAGGCTGACCCAAGAGGGTCAGAACACGGTTCGTCCAGAGCTTCGTGTCTTCTATGGGTTTCGCAACTTCGTTACCGATGTTTCCACATACAAGCATCTGTGAATCACCAACGAGCCATTGACGTACGGCGTCGAGTGATAACTCCCCCGTCCAGATCACCCGGCATGATGCAGAGCGCAATCACACAAGGTTCGTGCCCAACGCCATGCCGACTGCACTGCTCACGTAGGGAAGACCGTTGTCTTGGCTCGGGTCTCCTTGCAGTTGGTGAACGAATCAGCCAATATCGCTCTGCTACAGCTGCCACCTACCGATGCAACTGCGTCTCTTGGTTGCACGAGAAGGGCCATGTGACGCGCTGAGGCATGGAGGCCCTCTTTGGGTGTACATGCTTTCCATACACACATGCCCTTTTCAGGCATCCATACAAACACAGTAATACATTGCCCGGGACGATGACACCGCGAGACATTCGGCAACACACTCCTACAGCGCCAGGCTCGACGATCAACTCCAAGCCACCGCTCGGGAAGCCAGTCAGTTGGTCGTCTTGCAGCCGTATCGGCCGACGCCTAGCGCCAATAGAGGCAATTCTTGACCCAGCTTCTCATTTGCCCGGAGCCCAGCGGCTTCGTTCCCCGGAGCGGGCTGGCCGGCTAGAGCGCTTCGATTCTTGCTAGCGTTTTCAGCCCGACTGGAAACCGGAGCTGCGCCCTAAATCCAGTTCCAGTCAAGGGAACCCACTGTCGAATGTTTCGAGAACAAGCGTTGGAAGAGAGGTCAAACAAGACGGACCCACGTGCCTGGACGGGGGGGTGTGAGGCAAACGGGCTGGAAAAGGAGCTCCAAGCTGAAGGTCAGGTCGTACGTCGAGCACAGCATGACAAGTACTTGTAGCTTCAAGTACCTCGTCTGCCGTTCACCACCAATGTTGGATCCATGCCGTTCGATGATGCCAGACCACACGGATTTTACGGAGTACGGATCGAAAGCGGCAAAACGGTTTCTGCATAATGCGACCGAGCAAAAGGATCACGAAGCAGAGCAAAAGCACCGCTCAGCCGCACATGTCCATTGATCTTATCCGACTTAACCGCCTGGCAGCCTGACAGCCTGCTAGGTGTTGAAAGCCTCTACCCCCCCCATTCCGCATTCTGGGTCCCCCGCCCCAAGGTACTAATAGTAAGGGCAATTTCGCAGTAAGTGCGGAGTAGGTGCATGGGCTCACCTATTTGTTTGTGCTCCCTTACTTGGGCCGTCGGAAGCAAAGAAGAGAGGGAAAAAAAATTGCAAGTTTCCTTTGACAAACCCCCCTTTAACTGGCTGTATGCTCGGCATTGTTCAGTGTCCCTTGGAACGATTGCCGGGATGGAGGTAATCAATCTGGGACTGGATAGAGCGCACTGCATGGGGTGTCGTGTACGAGGGACACAACCGTTTTGACGGAACAGCACATGAGCGTCGTGCTACAAGCAATCATGGACCGTCAGAGCCTTGGGATCGGTACCCAGACGGTAGCGCGGCAAATAAGGCGGCTGGCAAGTACTGGAGGAAAAGCTTTGACAACAGGACTAGCCCTGAGGAGGGGCCCGCGTCCCGGCTTGCTGGGCAAGCGATTCTGAAACAACCGGATTTCGAGGTGACATGCTGGGCCAGAGATCAGAAATCCGGTCCGCCGGGTCGATAGATTCGTCCTGGGCCATCCCCCCCTTTCTTACCCCTTTACCCTGGGCCTGCCCAATCAGAGCCTCGCGAGCTCAAAGCCACCGAGCTTTTGCCAACTTCCGCGAGAGGGGGCGCCATGCGGCGCTACGGCTAAGTGATGGCATGTTATTGTGAGGAGCGCTTCAAGATTTCTGCCGCCCACAGAAGGGGAGCAGGCGTTCCGATGGCGCTCGCCATTGCGCAGCGCCAGCGGAGACGGGTTGGCCCAACCGGGCGTGTGGTCTGTAGCCGGCAGGACGGGATGGCTCCCCGAACTGCGATACCCTGGGCGTCGGTGATATGCGTTGAGCCATTGGGCAGCGGTCCCTGGCGCTAGCTTTGGCCATGACGACACTTGTCTGAGGCCAGACACGAAGAAAATCTGGCGGCGGGCGGGCCAAGAGCCAGGGCTCAGGGCCGACAGATGGGATCTGCTCAATCAGTCGATGAGGAGGATCACGAGGGAGGGGCGGGCGAGGCAAGGCAAGCGATCTGGCGGTGAGCTTCCGGACCCCCGAAAAAGGAAGAAGAGAACCAGATTTCTAATGAAAAAAAGAAAGAAAGAGAAAACCCAACACAAATGAAAGAAAAAATTTGGCTTGGAGGGGCAGTGGGTTCCAAGAGACGCATACATACATGCATGAGAGAGCACTGTACGCGCGGTTTGGCACCTTTTTGCATGCTCACAGCTGCCCAATGTTGGCGGCAATAGCGAGCTTGGATCCTAGGTGGTGCAGTGCGTCTCGGGTGACACAAAGCCGCGCTGCTGTCGTGACGATGAGTCTCGGCTGAGCGTTTACAGTGCAACACTGCTGACAATTCCTGCCGTTGCCGTCAGCCATAGCCGGGGTTTCGAACAAACACAAAGATGTTGATCCCGTGGCTCACGCGTGACAATTACCTCTGCGACCCTTGCATGCCGCCTCAAGAGGGGGAGAGACGAAAAAGAAGCAGGGAAACAGAGGCAAGAAAAAGGAAATATCTGTCGTTGCTGTTGCCTGGAGTTGCCTGGAAGACTTCTCTCCTCTGACTTGAGTTTTCTCACTTCTCCTCTGAGCCTTTTTTTTCTGTGGTTCTCATGTCGGGGGCAAATAGGGTTGGGCTTTTGGCTTGCCTTGCTTCCCCAACTGCTGCATGACATGCATGCGGTCGCATGGGAGAAAAAAAAAAGCGTCTGGTAGGGCAAAAGTAGACCCCCATGAGTAGCTTCGCGGGTCCGGCACCTGTCTTGTATCGGTCGACACTCTTCCGCCCAAGTTTGCCCCGTATCTCAGGTGTTGTCTCCAGCAAGGCAAAAGGGGGTATGTTTCTTGCGCCCCCCCNCCCCCTCCTTACGGACGGAGTACCTTACGTTAAGGTACGCTTCAAATGAGGTCCAAGCTCTGCTAATATTGCTAGCCAGCAGAGGATCCTTCGCGGAAACGACAGCTGTGACGTTCGCAAATGACAGCCCAAGCACGTGTACTCGCGCTAGTGATACAAAACCTCGGTCGCCTGCAAAAGGAAATGAGATGGAACAAAGGAGGAAGGGGGAAAGAACACGCCAATGCTGATGAGGAACGGCTCTCCTCCTCCGGCTGCTAACCAGCGATTCGTGTGTATCGTGCCGGCCGCCACGTATGTACTTGCGTGAGCATAAGCATGATGGTCAATAACGCATCTCATAAGAAGAGGATACTCGCGGACGGCTCTCTCATTGCGTCTTGCTCGGTGTGACCCTAGAAATAGACACAATGGCCCCAAAGGCAGAGTGAGCGGAATCTCACATGGTGGCCAATGAACACCAGCAGAAACTGTAGGGTATTTGTTCGCCGAGTGTATGCCATCGCATGCAGCTGGTCAAGTCTGCGGCAGGCATGGCTTTTAGGTGAGCGCGCACTGGCGGTCGAATCTTCCCGCGAATATGGTTGTTCCAGACATGTCTCCCTCGCTGTTCTTATCTCGCCGCCAGCGAATCGCTCCATCTGGCGGATGAAGTTGCCGCGCAAGGCGAATGGCGAAGCACACCGGCGGCGAATACTGTACGCAAGCAAACAAACAACACCGAGCCCACGCTCGAATAGGCTTCCGGACCGCATGCCCGGGTCAAGTAATCTTGGGGGCTAGCCAAAGCAGACACGGGTGACGAGAAGTGGCGCCAGGAGCTTGGAAGGGGGAACACAGGTACTGAGGAGGTACTTCGAGCTTTGCTGGTCCGACATTCTGGGCCCCCAATGTCAGAGGTGCCGGAAGAGGTACCGACTCCACAGCCAAAGCCCTCCCAAGCTCTGTTACCAGGGGTGTCCCGGCCTTCCAACGAGATGGACGCTTCACACCTTCTTCCGTTTGGGACGGACCACCCCCTCGGGCTGCTGCTAGACCCTCGTTCCCTGCCGTGGCGTCCATTGTCCAGAAGCTCGAAGCTCGACCGGATTCATGGGTGGATTAACACTGGTCCCGGCATTGCTTGTCGCATGGCGCCTTTCGCCGATTGGGGCGGGCTCGTACTTTGTACGAAGCCAAAAGCGGCTCGGTCGTTTCGTTGCAAGCATATCACCGCCGTTTGCCTTCAATCAGTGTCAAGCTATACTCGTAGCACGAAGTATGAGCTCTGAGACTTGCACCTGTATGTCGTATGCACCCTCAAGAGTCACCGGCACACCCCGGACTAGGGCCAAAGTGTTTAGCACAAAGTAGGTTGGCGGATTGTGGACAGCCTTCTGCCCGTCTCTTCTGCACTCTGGCACATGAAGAGTCTTGTCATCACTGGTTGATGTGCTTCCAGATACCTCGTACCTGCTTGTACGAATTGTCATATTGTGTTCGAGTTCGGGTTCAAGCTCCGATGACCAGGCTGCTCTGAGTTCAAGGCGCGTCTTGGCCAGTCATCACAACGAAGGTCTTCAAAGAGCGTGAAGCGTGGCTGGAAGCCCGCGAGAAGAAGCCCTCCCCTATTCCGTTCGCATGGATTTCCAGACCCTTCTGTCTTGACTGGCCGGAGCGAGCGCAGCGCTAAGGACTCTCTGATGGAGCCCTCGTCCCTCGTATAAGCTCTTCCTATGGCACTTTCAAGTAAGTACTGGTGGTGCTAGCAGTACATGGAATGGTATCGCCGCGCGCTGTACGGAGTAGTTGAGGACAAGCTTCAAGCAGTACAGCATTGTCCGTAGACAGGTCTTGGCGGTCGTGGAAGAAGGATGTGGGGATAATGGCCTCCTCTCCTGAGCCTTGGGGCAGAGCGGTAGTTGGACAATCCAAAACCTCTCCGATTTTTCTTTTACCCGCCCTGTCTCGATAAGAAGGTGAACATTCAATTTTTTTTTTTTAGGCATCCCCACGCATTCGGAGTCTTCTCACCACGTGGCCTGCGCGTTTTTCGCAATGGCTGGCATATCGGGATATTGGTTATCGCTGATCTTGAATCTTCCCACCAACCTCTTCTCATCTCCTCCTTCGCTTCTTCACCGTTTTTTTTTTCATCACCCAAGCACTGGATTTTTATCCGGAACGGAAGATGTTGCATGCCCTCACGCAAGTGCCCGCAGAGTTGGCTTTGAAGCCGGCCGATTCCAGTTGCACAAGCCGCCCCTGGCAAGGTGGGTTGGATTTATGGCACCACTCCTACACGACAGGCCCGGACCTGCGCCTCTATAACATTGCAGAATTGTTGAGGCCATCCGAAGAGAAAAGCAGAACCAGGTTGGGCGCGGGCTCGGGCACGAAACGGAGGACACCAGGCGGACTGACGCAGCCTGTCGCTGTCGCAGACTTTTAGTTGGCCCAGTCTCGTCGATTCGAACAGAGGCTTGCTGCGCGCATGGTCATAGCAACAACCTGGTAATTTCCACAATGACATCAACTCCCCAGTCAATTCTTGCAAGCGGCATGACCGAACCGCCCTCTCACTCGCAATGATGTCGTGGAACCATTGCTCCTGGATAGGTTTTCTTCGCGTGCCATTGGACTGCACTGCGACATAGCACGCGCCACTGTAGAGCGATTCGTGTCTGAAGACCTCTTTCCGCCCATTCGTCCATTTCTCTCCGCCTTTCCGACTTCATCTCTCTCTCTTCTCTCTCACATTTCGGTGTCGGAGGGGCTTTCAACCTCTGTCTGCATCCCGCCTCCCGCTGGCTAGACGCAGCAGTACTGTCAGCTGACCTCAGTCAGTTCACAAAGTGCTAAATTAATACTTGTCGTAGGATATGGAGCCTGCGGCCTGGAATGGGTGTCACCCCAATGTGATTGATAAGTGCGCAGGATATAGTGAGGGAATATTGAGGCCATCCTGCCGCCGTCGGTAGGCCGCCTTGGCGTTGCTTCGTTTGATGCCATGATGCCGCGGCAGCAATGTCAGATCATGAGCTCGGTGTGTGTGACGACCTGGATACGGGGCAGAATTGCCGGGCGTATCATCTCTGGTGCACGGAGTAGTAATAGTATGTACCTCGTACATACTCATGCCTGTACCGGCAGAACACGACGCATAGGCCCACAGCGAGAGAGCCGGGGTTGTTGCTGTAAAAAGGTGAAGAAAAAAAAAAGGGAAAAAAAAAAAGAAGGCTGAGACTCCGTGACAGGCAGCTTGTTGCTTCTGCATACACACATATGCACCGTGGCATCATGTGTTCCGTCTGCGACCGAACATGCCAGGTTGCTGCCGCCTGTCGACCACTCAAAGCTGGCTTCCACTTAAAGATACGCGCGATATGCTTCCCTGATGACCAGGAGGCGCTGTGCGGCTTGTAGTCCACATTGGCTGGTTAATAAGGCAGCTGGGCCTGGTCGAAAGTGCATCCTCTTCCAAGCGCCGCGGCAACCCGCCGCGAAGCAAACGGACCGTAGCCCGCACACGCTTCTCAGTGGCCTTTGCTGGAGGGGGCAGAATCCTCCGTGTCAGTTGGGGCGCAGTGCCATGTCGGATCTCGTCTACCACAGCTTGGTTTTGCGACTTTTGGTTCTTGCTTCCAGTTGACAATTATCATTTGCCGTTTGCTTTTCCTCCTGTCCCCGTGAGTTTCGTTGACGAGGCACGTCTGGGACGAGACATGCAGCTTCACCGGCCCCGCACATGTGGATAGACGTCGACCAAGCTGTGATTCTGCGTTGTCGTACATCGTGCCACTAGGTACGTCGTAGATTCTGAAAGAATCGAAGTGCTACTGGCGAATACTGGGCCTGTCTCTATCGTACCTGTGCGAGTAAATTAGCACTACTATTAGCACATCCACCTAGGGAGAGTATATACGTCACATGCCAGATGCGTCCGCCTACTTCGGTAGTACTTTGTATGTCCATATATGGCCGACACGAACATCCATGGGCATCGACTTACATGCAGCCTGCCGCAGCACACCGGTCGCCCGTCACTCTGAAGGCCAATTGAACAAGCTGCTGCTAGTATTCCAAAGCACCACAGCAGAAGAATTCGATGACAGGGGAGATCCCCTGGGAGCCACCGTTACTACCCTAGGTTGGGCAAATGTCTGGCTTGCAAGGCGTCCAGAAGGCCAAGCCAACGCATAGCTGCCTCGCACACCGCGCTCATCTGCCATTCGCGTGGTCGAGTGTCACAACCGCAAGACAAGCTAGACGGGCTAGGACATGTTGGGTACCTTGGGATTTCACAATGGTAAACGACAGATCTTGCGGTGACAGGGATGCGCCGAGCCTGCCGTTTCTGTGGTATTTTGCCTGTACTGAGGTACAGGCTTGTGAGAAAGTGTTCCTCATCAGAAGAGGTCAAGCCGAATAGTGGCGATGACTGAATGGCAGCTATGCGTATGGTTCAGTAATAAACTGACAGCCGAGCATTCTTTCATTGAGTGCTTGCTGGGACGTATATAGTAGAGGCGATGAGCCCAGTGCCTGCTCCTTGCCGTGCCACCGTTAGCTTGCAGGTTGATGGTGCGCACGCACACAAAGGGCGTGTCTCCTCCGTACTCACATGCGACATGCGGGCAGCTCATCAGATGCTAGCACAATATTCGTAGATGAGGCACGCAAAAGCGGCGCTTCTGTGGCAGTCTGCATAATGCTGGCGTGTAGGGAACATTTCCCATGCCTCCCTCCCTCTACATCTGGCTGTTGTGAATTGCAGATGACTGCTGCGTGCAGGGAACAGCGAAAGAGGTCGGTCGATCCACCTGTGTGCAAGCGGACGTCTATAGTGATTACAACTCAGGACATGGTAGGTACGGGCATGTATCCGCACAGGCACACGCGAGCACATGCTACGCCCACTCCCAACCAGAGAGCTCGGGTGCCGTGGTTGAGTAGATGTGCGTACAAGGTCCGTATCGGAGCATATCACCCAGTAGTTCGAGCCATGAAGTGTGTCTGTCCTGGGACTTCCCGAAGTCGAATCGCTCTCGGGGCGATCAGAAATTCGTCCCCGAAGGTGACCCCAGGTTTTGATGTGTTCCCTGGCTCGGCACAACAATAACTCGAGTGTTCCGCACCACTCCGTAAAAAAACATGCAATACCGAAGCGGCTGCCAGCAGCAGGCCGTACGACATCTGTAAATATTCGTGCAGTCTGTCACGAGAGCGCGATGGCCCTGTCAGGCGACGGCAATGCAGCTTCTGGCCTGACGTCTTGAAAGAGGTCGACGCCGCCTCTTGTCGAAGGCAAGCAGCAACAGGAAGCACCAATGCGCAAACCTGGGTACCAGGTCCAGGCACTCCGCACGGAGTACAGTGCAATAGATAGGTGGTAGCGACTGAAAGAAGCGAAGGTGACGTTGTCCGATGGGCGCAACGAACCGTCAACTAGCACGAGGGGGCCGGCTGGGTGGCTTCAGTGCTGCTGCTATTCTTGTCAATCAGTTTGTGCTCGTACCTGAGGCAAACTGTGCTACTTACTACAGTATACTCTCACCTTGCTTCTCCTGCCCTGCCCTGCCCTGCCGCTCCACTCCCCCCCCCCCTTATTGCTCGTCCTCCCACCCCTCTCCCAGATCGGGGGCTTCCAAAGTGCTGAAAGAGGCCAGAAACCGAAGCGAAGCCACCATCACCATCGCGACCGAAACCGCAACCGCAACTGCAACGGCAACCACAGACAGGCCTGGCTCAACCTGGCGAGACCGGCCCAAGTCGTCGCTACACTCTGGCCTGGAAGTGGGCTGCAGCAAGAGGCAGGTAGACGAGACTCGTGCTCGAGATGTTGGCTGGATGATCGCCGTCGCGATGTCTTCAAGCTGCAGAGGCTCGGATTCATGGCCAGGTCATGCTGCTTTTGTTTGGGGTTGCACAAGCCGTGCACCGGAAAATACGGTGTACGGATACGGCGAACCAGCTTGCGGCAGTTGCGCGCACCGCACCGCACTGCAACTGCACCTGCCCAGATCCCTCGATGCTGAAAGAAGCGTCGTGTCCTGTCGCCAACCGCTCCTGCCGGGGTTGATTTTGATGTATGTACGTACATGTATTTATCTTTTTATCTCAATTTATCTCATATTCGCCGTTTTGGGGCTTTTGCCCCCCAATCTGGTGCTCTCCTGGTCTTGTCTTCATCACCACTTCATCGTTCATCATCACTCACTGACTTGTCCAGCCGTCCTGAGCTGTCATCTTCTGCTTCTTCTCTGTGTTTCTTTCTCAGATCCCCCCCCCCCTTTCTACTTCTGCGGAGGATTTCTTCCACTCTACCTCGAGAGAATCCTTTTCGCACTTTTCTCTTGCATTCTCGCATGCAGCTGCTGCTGCCGCCATACTTGGATCACGCAGAAAGTACCGACCTACCAAAGTGCCTACCTACCTACCTTACATACCTTGCCGTTACCACGACCTTATATCATCGTCATCGTCGCCGCCATCATCCTTTCTGCTCCTCCTCTCCACCATCTGACCCCTTGCTCGACTTCTCTTTCGGTTGGGTCCAAACCACATCCTGGCCCTGGTAAAATGCTGTTGCCCTGTCGCACTAGTAAGGTCAAGCTGTACCCCCTCGCGCACCCCTCACTCCAGCTATGCTCACCCCTACCAGGTTCTACCCAGGAAGAGCGCAGGCTTGCCAAGTAGGTACCTGGCGTGTACCTGACGGGCCTCGCTCTTCTCCCACTGCTGTGCTGACTCGGGAGCCAGCCTCAGGCTAGAGGAAGTGCCCTGACCGGCCGGAACGCTAAGGGCGTGTGGCCCATGTCCTCTCGCAGGGCCTTCGAGGACACCCCGAAAGCCCCACGGATGGATCCAATCGCCCTGGCGCTCGACTTCGCCGCATTAATTCCTGTGCCAGGTGAAGGAGATCAACTTTGTTTTGGCCCGTTGCTTCTGCCCTCATGTCACCGCCCAACTCTAAGCTTGTGCCACCATGCCCGTCATGATTTCAGCTTATACCCCAGATGGCCGTCGCCGTCTTGTATCCCGGTACGTACTTCATAACTTCGTCTACTACTACATATATCATCACTCTCCCACTCTCACCAGACGGCTTCTCCTCTCTTCTCCCCCAAGTCCTCTTACAAGACTGTCTCTCCCACACAGCCCTATCCTCTTCTTTGATCCCTTTTGGGGTTGCTTCATCTGTCCTTGTCTTACACTGGATGATACACATATCTTATACATACCTGCTTGACCATATCCCGTCTATAACCTTCTCCCGTCGTCGTCGCCTACTACCCCGGCCAAGGGACTGACCAGCGGCAGCCATCTGCTTGTCCTTGGAGCAGCAATCGGCTTTTACTCTGCGAATCGAAGCCTTGAAGTCGGTCATTGGCTGCCGGGTTGGGCTTTCTAGACCTGCGTGTCTAGATACGAGCTTCGTAAACCTTGTTGCTCGGCTGTTAGCTTTCCAGCAGCTGATTCCGTTTGTCCCGGCTTAACCAACGCTCCCACCTTTCAAAGCCTCCAAAGCTCAGGATCAGCCAATATGCGGAGGTCAACTTCCGTCCCTCGACCTCGGCGTCGCGGCTCTGCTGCCCAACGCAAGGAGCCGCTCCCGCCCTTTCCTGTCCAGCAGATGTTTGTGCTAGGTAAGCATTTGTCGCTTTGACCCTGCTCTAGATGCACATGGTGGCTAATGTGATGGCAATGTAGCATGCTGCAGATTGTGTGAACCCATTGCTTTCATGTCCATCTTCCCTTACATTTACTACATGATCGAGGACTTTAAGATTACCGAAGATCCGAACAAGATTTCCGTTTACGCTGGCATGGTTACTTCTGCATTCACGCTGGCCGAGTTTGCAACTGGTGTCATGTGGGGAAAGCTGAGCGACAAGATCGGACGAAAGCCTGTGCTTCTTAGCGGTCTCATCGGCACAGCCATCAGTGTTCTCATCTTCGGTTTCGCTCCTAGCTTGCCCGTCGCCCTCTTTGCCAGGGCAATGGGCGGCCTTCTCAATGGGTATGAGCTCACCCTTGTCGCCATGGATTGATAACTCTCGTCGCTTACTCAACCACCAGAAACATCGGTGTATTGCAAACGACCGTGGCTGAGCTCGTGACGGTCAAGGAGCACCAGCGTATGCCTCTGCCTCTCTCTCCTCCCGCAGTGTGCCATTGACGAAGTCGGGCCCATGCTAACGAGACTGCCCGATAGCTCGCGCGTACACCATTATGCCCATGGTTTGGTGCATTGGGTGAGTGTCTTCAGTCATAGTGTGCAGACGCTGTATTCTAACCGTCCTCTCCAGCTCAATCATTGGCCCCATGATTGGCGGCGCTCTTGCTCGACCCTGTATCAGCTATCCCGACTACTTCCCCCGCGGCTCCGTCTGGGATCAGTACCCCTATCTTCTGCCCAACCTTTTCAGCGCGTTGACTGTTCTCTTTGGCGTCGTTGTGGGTATCCTCTTTTTGGAGGAGACCCATCTTGGCAAGAAGGGAGAGAAGGATCGCGGCCGTGAGATTGGCGACCGAATTTCTGCACTGTTCAACCGGGCCGCGTACGGCCGAGCTGATAAGCCCGAAAAGCAAAGCCTTCTCGGTGACTGCGAACAAGCTGGATACAACACCCTTCCCAACTCTTCCGATACAGATGCGACGAAGCTTTCCCAAGGCGGAGCGGGACTGCCAGATTACCGAAGCCGAGATGCGTCGCCTCGAATTGCGTCTCAGAGCAACACGGAGCGCCAAGCCGTGTCCAGCCCTGAGTCTACTGAGACGCAGCCCGATCAGCCGACCGTGATCTTCACCAAGCCGGTGTTGATGAACATCATCTCTTACGGCATCCTCGCATTGTAAGTCGTTTCCCTGGTGGCAGTGCTCATGGCATGCCCGTGTACTGACCAGCCTCTAGCCACACCATCACGTATGACCAACTGTTCCCGGTGTTCTTGAGCACTGCCCCTCCCAAGGAGCCCATTCTGGAGCTTCCTTTCAAGTTTGTCAACGGCTTCGGCCTTGAGACCAAGGCCATTGGCGTCATCATATCTATCCAGGGCTTCTATTCTTTGCTGTCCAACTATTTGATCGTGACGCCCATGACCCGCCGACTGGGACCTCTGCGCCTGTTTCGCCTCATTACCTTCTCCTACTTCGCCCTCTACTTCGTCACTCCATATGTGGTGCTCCTTCCAGAGAGCCTGAGGATGCCGGCCATCTACCTTTTGGTCATCTGGAAATGTACCTTTTCGACGATGGCATATCCCAGCAACGCAATCTTGTTGGCCAACTCAGCCCCGAGCAAACAAGTTCTCGGCACGATCAATGGCGTCGCGGCGTCTACGGCCAGCTTGTGCAGAGCTCTCGGGCCTACCCTCTCTGGATTCCTCTATGCCATGGGCTTGCAATCTGGATATTCGGGTCTCGCTTGGTGGTTTAGCGGACTGATCACCATTGTGGGTGCCTATCTCAGCACTCAGATTACCGAAGGAACACAGGCCCCAGTTTCGGGGGGGATGCTCGAAACTGACGAATCCCTCATGAACGATTACGATGACGATGAAAGCGTTTAAGGGTTTCTTATTGCCGATACCGCACCGGTTTTCATGGCGCCAATTTCATCAACGACACTGCTTTGAGACGACGACCGCATTTTCACATTTTCATCTTTTCTTTTGAATTTTCGCAACCCGCAGCGATGACTTTAAGCGAGCTTTGTTGAGTCGACAGAGTGATTGACTTCCATCATGCACGGCGGCACCTTGAAAGACAACGCCTTCTCTCGCTTTCATCATTCGCTTTCCTCTCTGTTATACACTTTTTTTTTTTACCTGATTTCGAAGTTTTATATTTGCATGCTTGGGCCAACAGATTTGGACATTTAGAAGGATACCGGAGCTCTGGGATAAACAAGGAATGGAGCTATTGTCATTTTTGGATTTTCTCGACATTGTGCTTTTGTTTTTTCATTTTTTTCCCCCGCTCTCTTCCTCCTCGCACCCCCCCTTTTATTCTTTTTTATTCCTCCTTGCGTGGGAGGCAAGGCACAGCTCATGGCCCTGCAACGTTGTGGATCGGAAGACTCGGACACAGGCCGGTGTGGGAAGGGGAGACTCAGGACATCGGATGGGGCTCAGGTGTTATTATTGGTATATTGCACAGGACACAACAGGGCACCGGAACTGGACAATGGGCGCTGGACACTAGGAAGCGGGATATTGGATATGGGGTATAAGACATGGCTTGCAGGCTCTGGGATTTGGTATTGAACACTTGACGGCCGGTTGCCTTTTTTATGAATGGTTGGAGACGGTACGGATCGGGACAAGACACGACGGAGCAGGATAAGATGGAACACATGGATGTTATTGATGAAGGATTCCTTTTTTCTCCTCCCCTCCAATGCCACGGGTTTGGAACCTCTGGATAGCTAGTATTACTTCTACCTGGACAGACATAGCTGGCCAAGGTATGCATTGGGCTTAGCGATTGAGAGGCCAACGGATACAGAAGATACAGAATCTTTGCGGTGGCAATATACGGGCATCTAGCTTGATTTGCTGTGCGCTCCTTGCGGTGAAGGTGAACTTTTCGGTATTTGGTAAGCTGGCCGCCAATTTCATGCCGAGCTCGAGGGGAGTGCAAGTAGAAGTGGGGGAAAAAAGAAGCAGAAGAAGAAAGGGAAGCGAAAAGGAGATGGGAGAAGCAAGGACGGGGCAAAGTGACGAGGGGAGAAGGGCTGGAAGAAATGCTGTGGCCAATCGAGATGGGTGTAGGCCAGAGGCAGCAGATTGGACTTCCATTTGTCTTGAACGACGAGGAGAGGTCGAGAGAGGCACATGTGGTATGTGTTAACATGGAGCCTGTTGGCATCTGTGTGCTCGCGTGCGCTAATGTGAGGTGTGGGATAGCAGTGCATGGCATGGGCGTGGTGCAAATGGTGTCCACGGATCAATGGGCATTTGTATGGAGGTTTGATGATGGTAGAATGCGTTAGTGTACCTTAGGGGCGAGGGGAGAACGTTGAAGCTAAGGTAGGCAGGCGGGTTATGTGATGCTGCTAGTATAGTTGTATGGGTTCCAGAAGCAGTGGTGGTGTTAGTGGTCGACTGGTGGTTGTAAGTGGGCGATTTGTGGCTTCGAAGTATGGGAGATCCATTCGCTAGGTACTCCGTAGACGAAGTGACGTGTTTGTTGGGGTGGCGTCTGCGGATTGCGAGGGCCAAGATCTACCCAAGTCCTGTGAAGGATTGAAAGAGGGAGGCTTCAGTCTGGAGAGTCCTGAACGGAGGCATTGGGCGGTGAGACGACAGAGAATGGAGCCGTAGAGAACAATGAGACAGAAACAGGTAAAAGAGAGACAGGGAAGGCTGGGCAGAGAGACCTTGGTATGCGGAGCCATGCGTGTGTGGTCCTGTATTGCCATCTAACCCCGGATCTGCTGCGTGATGGTGATTTGGTGGGCTCAAGCATCTAGGTACTATGCAGATGGACTTGGGTAGGCGGGAATATCATTTGGACGGAGTGGTGGTAGTAGTATGGACCAGTAGATGAGGCGGCAAGCGTAGTTTTGGCGCTGGAAGAAGGCGATAAATGATGAAGCCGTGGTGTGTGCATTGGACTCTGCTGCCGCGCTCAGCCGCATACGCCGAATAGACGACAGAAAGTCGTGGAGTTCATTTTTCCTAAGATGAGTGGATGTCTTTGTGCATATGGTTGGCATCTACTCCGTACGCTGGTTGCCATTCGCTGATGAGGGGGACCGAGAGGCATGATGGCATCAGACATACTGGTGGGGAGTAGACAGCAGCATGCACGGCTCTTTGTTGACTCAGTTGGGAGCAATTCTTGATATGTACATCCAGTGGAGCTGGCAGAAGGCTCAGAGAGCTCATGACAACTTTTATACTTGCTGGTAGGGTTGGGAAACCAATGGAAGCTGGGGAGCGTATAATAACATGCGTTTGTAAAGAAGCCGAAAGCTACCTTTGATAAATCCAGAATCCCTAAGGTACCTACTAAGGTAGGTCTGATTTGGCACACAGAGTTTCCGGAATCACCCATCAATTGTTATAGATAAAGACACGACAAGAGGATCGCGATTCGCACTCTTACCACCTAAGGAGTACAATATCTTGATAACAGTTGATTCCCACTGCGGGGACTGGAGAACCAAGCGGCGGGCTAGCTGGGGTTTCTCCTTCATCTTCTATCTCACCTTATAGTACCATGGGTCAGATAGATGCTCCCATACATTTTTCTCGTCCTTCCCGCGCCTCTTATCAACTCGCTATTACCTTATGCAGGCACATTGGCAACCCGCTGCTTGCACCAAGGCAGCAAGGCGCGGTGCGCTAACCCGTGTCAAGTGTCGAGTAGCACATGGGGCCGCCGCCACGAACATGGCCGCCGCGTTAGCAGGTACCAGCCACCCACGCGCCGGGCGCCGCCATTCGCAGGTACTGCTTGATCCCGGGCCCCATCATCAGCCCCGAGCAGCGAGGTGGTGCTGCTAAGATACTACCGTAGTTAGCGCTGGTCAGAGCCGAGCCTCGCTGCTCGTGGGGTTCAGGTTCACTTCTATCGCGGCTGCCCACCATCCAACTGCTCGGATTTGATCCTTCCATGTTCCCTCTTTTCCGGACCACCACCAGCCTTGGGCCTGTGAGCGACTCCAGCTCTTCCGTACAAGCCGCAGATCTGCTTGGGCATAATCGACTCGGCTCGACTCGACTCGTACGGCATATCCTGCATCGCTGCAGCATTGCGGCACCATTGCGTCCCCCCACGCTTCTCTCCATCCTCTTGCGCGGTGCTACTGCTGCATCCCTACCTTATACCTGACGTCTGCATCGTCCTGCCAGACGACAACCTCCGCCTGGCCTCTTGCTGCCTTCGAATCAACCTACCTTACCTTGGGTACTGCTGCGAATACCTCCTAACCTGCTCTCTGACTTGCATTGCCGGCATTGCGTCGTCGCGCAGCTCCCGCCGGTTCGACTGCATATCAATCGCAGCCGGGGAAGCACTCCGACCCGTCTCTCTGTGCATCCGCGCGTCTGGTGCCTCTGTTCCGCACCTGTCGGATCTCACGCTCAAAGCCTTCGTTAATGCGCTGCGGCCAAACTCGCCTTGTGCATGGTTGAAACCGCGCTTGCGACCGCCTTCTATTCCGTCTCTGCCGACCTGTCGTCGTTCGTGACCTGGCGAGCTTCCGAGTCGTCGACGACTCGTGCTTCTGCTTCTTGACCCCCCCCCCCCCCTCCCCTCGATTGCCGCTGGTTCCTGGCCGATATTCGGCCTCTGTGATCCTGGACGATGGGATAGCGGAACAAGGGAAGCCGAGCACAGATTGGCCACTTGTCCAGTATATATACATACCCGAAGACATATATATGCATATACACGAGAAGAGAGACCGAGAGGAACGTATCAGACGGACTCGATCGAGGAGGAGAGACAAGAAGGAAGAATCATAAGGGAAGCATTGCCCAGAAGACGGACTTTGTGGACGGGGCTTCCTCTCAACGAAAAGCCACAGGGAAGCAACAGGTGAGTTGGCCGAACGGGATTGAACCGAGTCGCCGTGCTTTGCATGCATGGTGTCCCACCACTCCCCCGCTGGCTTAACTGCGATCTGACCTTGTAGGTGGCCGTTCGATTTGTCAATCTAGACCGAGAACGGTTCCCCTTGTCCTCGTCACCATCACCGCCCGCCTGAGACTGCGTGGCGTGTGTGTGCGTGCGTCTGCGTCAGAGACAAAAAGAGAAGAGGGGGAGTGATCACGATAGTGCAGAAGCGACGGAGAGAAGAGAGAGGCAAGCCATCACAGGGGACGGGCGACTTAAAAAGACCGGAGACGACAGGGACCTGTGTGTGCACGGTATCGGTATCTGTATCTCTGCATGCAGGCTGCCGTGGCCCTCTCTCCTTTCTCAGGCGCTCCTCGGATTCTGCCCTTTTCCTCCCCCAAGAGGATCTAACGCAGACACCCCTCCCGACCCCGACCTCGCAAAGCTCCCTCGTTGGGGGACTAGCCAACCTCACACAAAAAATTCCCAGCGTTGCCTCAGTTTTCCTAAAACCATGCCCACGCATGGCCCGCCGTCCCCGATCCTCCAGAAGAGCGTCAAGCGTCAGCGGCAAGACTCGTACGACGGCACGTCATCGCGCAACGACTTCTCGAGCCCTGAGCGGCAGGCTGGCGATGCGAATCTAGGAGGAGGGGTCATCGCAGGCAACGGCAGCAGCAGCGGCCGCAGCGAGGCCGGTGCCTCGGCTGCGTACCCTGGCATCCCTGTCGCCGCTGGCAATGGCCATGGCACCAGTCCTGGTCTTGGTTCCGGCCCCGGTGCCAGCGCAATCGACGTCGCGACTGCAGGTGCTGCTGCCGCAAACACCAACAACACCACCAACACTGCCGATCCTGACGGCGTTGCGCCGGCTGGCAAGCCTGGACAGAGCAGCAACTTCCGAAATGTCAGCGCGTGCAACCGCTGCCGTCTGCGTAAGAACCGGTGCGATCAGAAGCTCCCAAGCTGCGCGAGCTGCAACAAGGTCGGCGTTTCTTGCGTCGGCTATGACCCCATAACGAAGAAGGAGATCCCTAGAAGGTGAGCGAATGCGGACGCACGAGAAGAAGAGAAAGAACACAGCAGTGTGTTTGCTTATACTCTGAAATCACATCTAACCATCTCTCCTTTTTACCTATTTGCTGCCTCGATCGAAACTGTGACGTCGCTAATTGCTGGCTGCTAGCTATGTCTTCTATCTCGAAACTCGTGTGGAGGTGCTGGAGAAACTCCTTGCATCCAACAACATACCCTTCCTGCCGGCTGAAGACCTGGATGTATGCTCCCGTCCTGGCGCGGATGGCAGCTTTCCAGCCGTACGCGATAGGGGCTACTCGGGGCAATCCGACGTGGCAGATTCTCGCACATCACGACCCAACAGCCATCGTAGCCAGGCGCTGGACAGTGCGCTCCTCCCGGGAAAGAAGCAGGGCGACCAAAGCCCGGCCATGCTCAACATTGTCAGCCCGGCCAAGCCGCGATCGCTCGCCTCTGCATCCGGTGTTTCTTTTGCTCGTGTGGTGTTCGCCGCGGTGCAGTATTCGGTATCAGACCAAAACGGCGGGGCGGACAAACCCGTGGCTTCCAACCACTCGAACCCAGCAGGAGTTGGCACGTCGATGCGCGACTCCTTCTTCGGTTTGCATACACGACCAACTATCCAGCCGGCCACATTCCCCGGTAGGGACGTGGCCATGCGCTTGGTCACACTGTACTTTGAGCATGCAAACCCACAGATCCCCATCCTGCACCGCGGCGAGTTCATGCGCATGTTTGAGAAGGCGTATGCAAACGAGGGCCGGGGCCTCAGTGCGAGAGAGTTATATATGCTGAACATGGTCTTTGCAATCGGCTGCGGCGTCATCGTCGGCGAGCCCGTCACGGCGGAAGCTTCCGGAGGCTCAAGGTTACCGTTTCAACAGAGTCGAGGCCAGTGCCAGCCGGAAGAGTATCATGCGAGTGCAATCGTCCACCTCGAGGAATGCCTCAGCAGCAGCGGAGGTGGGCTCGAGGTACTACAGGCCGTGCTTCTGCTTGCCAACTTTGCGCTCCTGCGGCCTGTTCCGCCGGGCCTTTGGTACATCACCGGCGTGGCGGTGCGTCTTGCAGTTGATCTTGGTCTCCATCACGAGGACGGAGCTGATATAGATGACTCTGAACCGCAACACTCAAACGGCGGCGGCGCAGACCGAGGGAGGCGCCTCTGGATCCGTGACATGAGGCGTAGACTGTGGTGGTGCACCTACTCCTTTGACAGGCTGGTGAGCACATGTGTCGGTCGGCCGTTTGGCATTAGCGACCAAGTCATCACGACGGAATTCCCCTCGCTCCTTGACGATGCCTACATCACTCCGAACGGCTTCGTTGAACCGCCTGCCGGTCAGGATCAGCCAAGCTACAAGCGTGTTGCCCACCACTACTTCAAGCTACGAATGCTGCAGTCGGAGATACTTCAGGTCCTGCAATATAACCAAGCACAAGTCGCCAGGACCACAGGGGCTCACGCTCGATCATTTGTTCCGGAATGGTCCCGACAGCTGCCATCCCCTTATCTTGTCCATTTCGACTCGTACAGGTCATGGCGGATAGATATCGATCGGAGACTTCGCGAGTGGAAGGACAGTGCACCTTCAAAGCAAGAGACTGGTGTGGCCTTTTCGACCGAGTTCCTTGACCTCAATTACTGGCAAGCTATCGTTCTACTGTACAAGCAGAGCCTGAGCATCCCTGCAATGTTCGAGGGAGAGTACAATCCCTCCGACGAGGTCAACAGTCCCACGGCGTTCACTGCTGAGCTGCGCGAAGACGAGGAGCGCATCTACCTCAAGGTCGCCGAGGCGGGACAGAAGATCCTCCGCATATATAGGCAGCTGCACCTGAGCAGCCTCGTAAGCTACACTTACTTGTCCACTCACCATTTGTTCATGGCCGGCATATCGTATCTTTACGCCATCTGGCACTCACCTGCTGTGAGAAGCCGCCTAGTAAGTGATTTCTACGAGGCCCCCGTCAGGACATGTTGTCGCTAATAAATCAACGTGCAATAGACAATGGACGAAGTCGACTTTACAGTACTGGCAGCAAAGTCAGTCTTTACCGACATGATTGATAAATGCCCGCCGGCAGAGACGTGCCGCGATGCTTTCGATCGAACAGCCAAGGCCACCATACAGATGGCCACGTCAAAAGGAGGTTTCGGCTCGCCTGTGCAGCAAACTCGCCGACCCCCGACCAGAAGGGAGACCACCAACTGGGCTCCTACTCCCGTTGACATGGCTCCCAAGAAGCCAGCACCTCGACATCACCACCACCACCACCAGCACCATCCATCTGAGCAGCAGCAGCAGCAGCAGCAGCAGTTTCAGTTTGACTTGGCAATGGGCGATAGCCTGTCATCGCCCAGCCTCTCGACCGCAGGGGACAGAGCCACTCCCCCAGTTACGATGGCTCATTCCCACCCTCACAGCCACGGACAGCCAAGCCCCATGCGGCGGACAGGCAGCTATGACGATGGCAGCTCTACTGTAGAGCACTCAATGATTACATCCCCGTCTCTTCCGCGAAGCCAGACCACGCCCGGCAGCACCAGCGGCGGAAACCCGTTCTTGAGTCAGCGGAACCAGCAGTTTGGCATCCAGGGGCACATGGAATACCCAGATGCGCAGACGATGGAGCTCCTGCAGACGTTTGGAACCGGATCCCACACTGGCTTTGGAGGCATGGATCAAAGCCACATGGACTTTGGCCTCGGCATGAACTGGGAGAGCATGCATAATGATTATGCGGAAGCGCAGCCCATGAACCCATTTGATACGTTTTTCTTTGGCGGGCCTCAGGGAGGGAACGCCGGATCCGGTGCGTCTCATGGCGCGAGCGGGCACTCGGGAGGGAATGACATGTGAGGATAGGGTGATGCGCAGAAGGAAAAGATCATGATGGTGATGATGAGAAGGAAGAGGGTGGGTGGATGATGGTTTGGATGGGATATGTGAGGCTTGCAAGAAAACCTGTAAGCTTTTCCTGCTCTTTTGTTCTTCTTTGGCACACATCATGCATACCCATTGCTTCTTGTTGTTTCTCCTGGTTTGCTTGGCTCCTTGCCCTGTCCTGCCTGCTTCTCTGCCACCGGTTCTTACATACATGGAGGCGTTTTTGCTTTGATGATATAGCGGTTGGCTGCTTAATCGGCGGCATGGAGGCAACTGCGTTGGACAACGAATTCATGACGAGGGAATGCCTGTCTTGCCCAGAAGGTGGGCATGCGGTATTTAGAACGGCTATATATAGGTATATGTACTCGTAAAAAAATCTGCTGTCAGGTATAACAATGTTCATATCCGCATGCGTGCTTCGGAGCATGCGAGCATGCCGTATGTTGACTAAATCTGAAAAGGCATAAGTTGCGCTATCCCTTATTGATTCTTTCTTCGTCGTCAGTGCGTCAACGGTATAAGCATGAAGTGTCGTCTAAAGAAACAACGAAGAGAAAATAGAGATTCCAGCTAAGATGAAAACGCCCGATATGACAGAATTATACATTGCTCGTTTCGCCCGCTTGCTTCTCTCTTCCAGTGTTGCAATTGGCAAATGCTCATAACTGACCCTTGTTCTTGGTTATACAGATCAACCAACCTTCAGGCATGGGCAACAAACGCGGGGCATTGCAATTCAAACCAGCGACAGAAGCAAGGGTCGGCGGCCCAGACAGTGATCAGGAAGATATAGAAAAGCAAAGGGGAAGAAAGGGAGAAGAGGGCAAGAGATCAACAGGTGACTTGATCCCTAGTAGGTCAGCGACGGTATCTCCTGTCGTCGTATTCGCTGTAACTGGATCGCCGGCTGCTCGATCTCCTGCCCCGGCCCTCTCCGCCCCTTGACGGCCCGGCTCTTCGGCTGTGCCGCCTCGAAGACGGCGTGGTTTCCTCAATGACGACCACCTCGTTCTCCTCGTCGTAGTCTGAGGGCAGGGGGTCTTCCCTGGGCGCCGGCCCGCGCCCTCCCGAGGACGAGGAAATCGTCGTCAGCGGCGACGGCTCCCTCGTCTTCCGCATGGGCTCGACCACGACGGGCGACTTCCCCCTCCTCTCACTCCTGCGCTTGGACGTCCTCGTGGTGCGTTCCCGGCGCATCGAAAGCACCCTAGCGCCGCGCGCCGTAGGGACCTTCTTCTTGGGCTTCTCGCTTTTGCGGAGCGAGCTCAGCATGCTGCGCGATACGTACGACTTGGACTCGGTCATATCTGTCGTGCGGACGAGTGACGAGACAGGGCCGAAGCCCAGAATTGTGTAGATGACGAGCAGCAGCAGGATGAAGCCGATGACCGAGGCAATGACGATGCCGACGATGGCGCCCGGTAAGAGGGAATCGTGGAGGTCGCCGTACGTCTCGGGGATGACAACGAAGGTGGTCGTCGCGGAGTCTCGCTGTCGAACCACGAGAGAGGCAGCATCGCCGTGTATTGTTCTTGTCGAGACCTGGGGAACTTTGGCGAGCCCGTCTATCAGCTGCCGCGGAAGAGGCGGTAGAACCGGCATTCTGGTGGCTTGGTCTCCGTGTATGTATGTCTCTCCTTCTGTTTCCCCTGGATGGAGACACCGATGCGTGGATAGCAGCTGATTGGACGAGATCTAAACCGCTCTTCGGTTGGTTGAGAGAGAAGGAGCAGCAGAGCGGAGACGAGGAGAAGAACTCGAGGAGAAAGCAGTGAGGAGATGGTCAGGTGGCTTTGCTTTCTTTTGCTGCGGCGGAGGGACTCTTAAGAGCTCAAACACGGCAAGCAGAGACAAATCGGAAACGGTGTAGATGCCGGAGATGGGGACAGACGAGTAGTTAGCGAGGAAGAAAGAAGGCAATGCAATGCACGAGGGCCCTCAGTAGGATGACGACGGCATGGGCATCAAATGCATCGTGTCGCGTCAAGGGGGGGCTGGAGTCGTTTTGTCTGGGTGCCTCAAGAGGCTGCCTCTACTGTTGAATCGAGGTGGAGGAGGATGTGAGGGCACGAAGTAAGAGCAAAAGGAGAGACGACTGTCCTACCTGCCTCTGCCTCTTGTTCTTCTTTTTTGCTCAGCTGTGCTGTGGTGATTTGTCTGCTTTGTTGGTTCGTAATGAGAATTGGCCGGGCATAGGTGATAAGCCAGGCATTGGCCCAGATTCAGGCACAATGTGGGTTGGATGGGCGGCAACGAACCGAGCCTAGGGGAAAAAAAAGTCACTTGGTGAGAGAGGAGAGGGAAAAAAGTACCAATCCCCAGCCACCGGCCATGTCGTACCTTATGGCGTTCCCAGCCACATCATTTCCGGTGGAACCTGGCCTACGGAGCTGCGAATGGAGACAAAGTTTGAATGATATGAATTGGGGATTGTGCTGTGAAGAGATTGGTAAAGAGCAAAGTAGTGGTAGGCAGTCAAGGTAGAATTCATAGAGGAAAAAAGATGATAGGTCGAGAGGGGACTTGGAGATGATGGAAAAGAGGGTTGGGAAGCTGCTCCTTTCCTTCCTTATTTCAATGTTGATGACGAAGCGGAATGATCTTGGGAAGTTGCATGCGTGTGCATCAGTACGGATAGGTAGCACTTGCCGATTCCATGTCAACCCGCCCCGCATCGAGGTACCTCTAATCGTATCGTTTCTCCTCGTCTCATCACAATCGATACCTTGGCGAATGAATGCAGTGACTAAGGGAAGAAAGAGAGATGCCAAACATCAAGTCAGAAGCTTCCATGGCTACTAAACCTTGGAGCACGGGCAGAGTCTCGACATCAAGTTTCCACGGGCGGCATGCAGCATCCTCGACGGAAGCTCACAGCAGAATCACGCATTCATCAACTCATCGGCCTACGGGAAACGTAGTTCAAAACAGGTTTCATTCATGTCTCCATGAGTCAGGCTCGATCTGCCCTTATATAACAGGTAGGTACCGGAGGGAACAAAAGATAAAGCAGTAATCCGACAACTTTTTCTTTTACCATGCATGCTTCAGCTGGCTGCCAAAATTCAGTCTCATCAGAGCGCTTTTTCGTCATCAACAATGTTTGTATGCAGTCTCATTATGCATCAAACAAGCCAGGCGTGGCCATGCCCATTTCCTTCCACAACAGCGCCCAACTGAAAGAAAAAGCCCGGAAAGCAAAAAAAAAAAAGCAGGAAACCGACACCATGAAGTAACAAGAGCCGTCTGTGAAACTGGACGGACCTTGACGAGTGATGCAACGCCAATCGCCGGATGTAAATGAGCATGGCCGAGCGTTGCAGCAGATAAACCTGCTCGCACTGACCCGACGGAAATATCCAAAGATAAAACGAAAGAAAAACAATAATGAAGGTCGGCTGGCACAACTGCCCCCTTCATACCCGAGCAGTTGGCTTCTGTGGGATGGGTGGCAGGGCGCATGTAGGTGGTGGTGCCGGAGGAGGCATCGCCATCATTGGTATGCTCTTCTTGCGACCCATGGTATGGCCATGGTTACTGGAAGAAGACGAGGGCCGTGTAGGGGTGGGCGGCAGCGGCCCAGTTGGCGGCGGCGAAAGCTGGGGAAGCACATCTCCCATAGTCGACCATTCGGAGTAGGCAGACGCGATGCTGGCTCGCTTGGGCTTGTTACTCCAAGAGAAGCCCAAAGAAAAGCTTCGCATGGTCTCGCCGTCAATCTCTCTCGAGTTTCGATTCCTCTTGATCCTGTCTGCCCAAGAAGCTGCGAGAGGGGCTGGCATAGTAGCGTACGACCGCTCAGACGTTGGTGATGCTAGCGGGCTATCATCTTCAAACACAGACTGGCTGGTCACGTCTTGCTGCTTCTGGAGGCTGGCAGAGTTGGCGAGCCGTTGACCGTGGTTTTTCTGCGCGCTGTCAGCCTGAAGCTTGGGAAGAACGCCAGGGCCGGGGCTGGCAACTCGAGCCTCCCTCTTGGGCATCAGGCTCAGACGCCGTGCGCTCGTTGGCAGCTTTCCGAACATCTGAGGAACATTTGATACAGATATGAGTCGCCCGCGAGAGAGCTTGGGCACCTCGGGGAGTTGTGTGGACGATGCTTGTGATCGAAGCTCGGCATTATGGCTCGTCACCGGCCTCTCCGGCATGGTATTTTCCTTTGGGGAAGGCTGGTCTTCCACTGTGGACAGGGGCCTTCCTGTGCGGATATTGGCAAGCCTGCGCAGCGAGGTGCGAGGAGCTACAGTGATTGGTGACTGAAGAGGTCCCCCGGACTCTTGGGCAGAGGCAACCTTGCCGTATAAGAATCGGTGCCCCGTCTGCTGCAGCGGGGGGAGGATGAAGCGGCGGGTGCCACGGGGTTCAGAAGGAGACGGTGCCGCAGTGTGAACCCAGGGCTGGGAGGCGATCTGGCCAGGTTCCGCCGCGCCATCACCGACCTCTTCAACGAACGGCCCCATTGTCTGCAGAGAAACACGGCGACTCATGATGACGCCCGCGTTGGGTCTTGGTTGGGCCGTCTCCGGGATGGTGGTGATGTCCAGCGTCAGCGGAAATCTTTCGCGTATGGGGGAGTCGGCCGGCGAAGATGTGGTCGACGTGAGCATTGTTCGCTGGCCAGACGACAAGAGCGACAGCCTATGAGCGCTGTCGCGGAGATTGTCCAGCTGACGACCGTCGTGAGAGGCGACGCTGTTTGTTGTCGACCTGTCGTCGCCGGTCATGTCTTGGCCTATGGAGTCGAAGTCGATGACGGGTATAGAATAATCACAAGCTCTCCGCCCGTATTCTTGTTGAAGCATAGGCGGAGGGCTTGTAGGAGTGCCCCGCGTCGATCGGATGGCGTCTCTGTCGATGATCGACCCCTGGCTCTGCTTCTCACGAAGATAGAGGGCAGCAATGTCCTCCGTGGATCGGGACTCCTTGGTCTCGAAGTCCTTGACCTCCACCTCTTGAGGCAGCCCAACCTCGGAGAGTTTCCTTCTGCCACCGAGCTGCTCAATCATGGCTCGTAGACTGGTCATCCAGTCGTCCATATCCTCGGCGCTTTCAAAGACCATGACCATATGTTGTGTGTAGCGCTTCTCGGAGGATCGGAAGGACAGCTTCGATAAGAGAGATCGAGAGTCGGTTGTAGATGCCCCGTCGTCCTCTGTGCTCGCAGAAACTTGCAGTACCCAATGGCGGCCGGGTATCATGTCGGTTGCAAAGGCGGCTGACGACTTGCCCAACCGCAGCACCTTCTCGGGCATCCGGTCAATGACGCCATCACCGCTGTACTGAAGCAGGTAGCCAGCGGTCACAAGAATGTAGATTTTGGTCGTCCATGGGAGGTTGGTGGTCGACAGAGAATCTCCGCGGTTTCTTCTCCTGAACAAGTCACCAGAACTAGTGCCGGCGCCACCACCGCCGCTGACTTTGGCTTCCGTCTGTGAAAGAGGTGCTATCATATCGGCAACGCTAGTCTTCTCGCTCAGCTTCATGAGAGCCTCCGTAGGGAGGGCAACGGCAGCAAGTGTCTGCTGCTTGAGTGCCTGTTGGTAGGCTCGAAACAGAGACGGTAATGACCAGGTGGCGAGAGTCGGACGAGGTTGCTTAGCGATGGACATGCCCGGCGTGCGCTTCCCGGAGGAGGCAGCAGCGGCAGCGCCGGCGACATTGGCAGGGCTGCGAGATCGTACATCTTGGTCGTCTTCTGGCTTCTCGACCGGGGAGTCCCATGGGTAGTCCGTCGTGGGGAGGGCGAGCTCTGACTTGACTTGCTGCCCGTAAGGCCAGTAGTTCATATCTGCGAGAGACGCTCGGAAGCCACCAGATCGAGGAGAAGCCTTGGTTGAGGCTGAGTTGAGGGAGCTGAAGGAACTGGGAGAGCGCAGGGTTTCCTCGACCTTTGGCCCCTTATTGGATCGTGTAAAGAGGGTTCGAAGGCCAAGCCTGGATTCTCGACGCCCTAATTTGGGCGTTTTCGACGACGTTGGACTCCCGCTTTCGGATGAGGGATCGACTATCGGTACGTGATTCCTTCCGGGGAAGGAATTGCTGCCTTCGAGAACATCATGCCTGCTGATGGAGGCCATGACGGAGGCGGGTCGGCCGTTGGGGAGGTTTGAACAAGATCGACAGGGGCTTCACAAGGCTATGTATGATATACGTGATGGTTTGCGTCTGCGTGTAAGTGAGGGGGATGCTGATCCTCGGGGTCAATGCTTGGATAACCCATAAAATATCGGGAAGAGAAGCGTCTTGCTGTGGAGGAGTAACCGTGTCCAAGAAGATCGACAAGGGATCGGGGGTGTAAATGAGTGTATGGGGAAGGCGTATGATGCTGGAACTCCTGCCGATGCTTTGCACAGACGGGTAGGCAGAACGCAGATGACGGATTGTAGTCTTTCCGCCACAGAGCTTAAAGGTTGGTGTAACAAGAGTCAAGGCGATATGACGAAAGAGTTGGACGAAATCGAAATAGACTGCAGGACGAGGCTTGTAGAAGAACTCGCAGAAGCAATGCCAGCAGACACGATGCAGAGGGAATGTGGTGCTACTGCGGAAGAGGCAGAGAACAGACAAACGGCACAGGGCACAGGGCACAAGAAAGGATTGTGGTTTTGCCTCCCTCAAGACGGCATTGTGACGAGGAAGAAGTTCCAAGGGAGCAACAGCTCCAGTCATGAGAGGTGGGACAGTGGGCTACTCATATGCACCTCATGGTTCGAGTTTGCAACTGTACTGGCATCGCCGGGGCAAGTACGGCGGCGGTACGTGACTGGCAGGTACCACGAGGCTTAGCTCGGTCCTCAGGCCGAATCACAGCCCGCGAGCAAGCGATAAAAGGAAAAGAGAGAACGAAACGCGGTACCTCTGGCCCTTGGGCCGGATGTCAAGAAAATGTATCCACCGGCCAGTGCAGCCGTCGTCAAAAAAGCTTTCACAAGCGTGTCAGGGGTCAGGGGTCTGGGATCGAGAGGCCTGGGCGATACTGGAGGCATTATTGCGAGGTCGAGGTCGAACTGCAGTTGAAGGGGTGTGGGCCGGGCAAGGCACTGGGACAGTGCGGTGACAGGCGGGGGGCCACTGCAGCTAGCGGGTGCTTTTTAGCGGCCCAGCGGGCAGAGATTCATGCTGAACGTGATGGAAGGGATGAACCTGAATCTTGGACGGGGGTCGAGGGCGGTGGAAGTATCGGTACGGCCATGGCCAGGGCTGGGTCCAGGTGGCCCAGGGCCACACAGCCCGCCACAGCCTCCAGGCCCTGCTGCCGAGGGTGATTCCGGCAACTCGTAGCGGGTTTGGCAGCCAGGCCTCTGCGCCTGACAGGAGCATGACGGCATTAACCCACGGTGCCGGCGCATCGCAGTCGTACCAGTACTTAGAGAATGGATACTCCAGCAGTACCTACGGCGCTGGGCTGGACCTCGACTCGAAGACCAACTCTCTTTGTTCGGTTTGTTTGCTTTGCACCGTGTTTCGACTTGGAGGCTCGGGTTGGTGAGACAAACCACCTGGATCTGAACCTGGCTGTACCTGAACCAAATTCAGTTCTCAGACGGACTATTTCGTCCCTGTACCTGTAAGGCAGAATTTTACTTTGTGATGTATAATAACTCGATCCATGGCAGCTGAGATCAGGAAGCAGCTACCTAAAGGGGAAAAAAAAGAAAATTGAAATTGAAAAAATAAAAAAGAAAAAAAAAAGAGAAATTTTAAGAAAAAAAAAAGGGAAAAAAAAAGAAAGAAAGAAAGAAAAGAAAAGAAACGAAGCGATTGGGTTCAAGTGCGGCTCGCGTGTACTTGCCCGCTACAGGACCACTCGTAACTTCCAACTTACACAGTCTGCACCTGCAGATTTGAAATCTCGCCAAAACTCTCAGCACACACACACAGCGCAAAAAAAAAGTGCGGGGGGGTCCCGTCCTTCCCAGCCCAAAGTCCAACCACGTGTGAGACAAAGAAATTAATCATGTTATTGATCACATTCTCTTCATTTTTTCGCCTCTTGCTTCTTATTTGACTTTTGCTTAGCTGGGAATTTGTCCCTCACTTTTGCTTCTTTTGTGCAGGCTTCGAGCAATAGCGGGCAAAGTGATGGGCAGATACGACACCAACATCGCGCGCATCGCGGTTTGACTTACGAGAGAGACGGTCTTGAGGGTTGCGCGCTGATATCGAGCATGCAAATTCAAATCTTGCGCCAACATGACGTTCTCGCATGATTCTCACTCGAACTGTCTTTGACGAGGAGCGAATCACGTCCCAGAAACACGCAGATACGCCTCGCAGGAGCAACAGCTTTCCTCTCCCCGCCACGGAAAAAAGGAAAGCATGTCTCAAACTGGGTCCGCAAAGCGCCCAAAAGCCGTTACGGGTGAGGCACTATCACCGACCATCTTGCCTCGAGACGAGGGAGCCAAAAGTCCTGACGAGACCCGGATATGGCCTGGCCCCTAGCTTCAAGGTAATAGTATCAGGATTGGATGTCGTCGATCTCGTTGCCAGCGGCGCCGGCTCCCAGTTACTCGGTTCCCCTTTTATTGCCATTTCTATTATGACATCCTGCCAGTAGGAAGCGCTAGAGATGAGCGAGGATACGAGAGCCGGCCAGTGATTTGTGTACATACTGTACGAAGTACCAGGGCTTCTCATCCGTCTCCGGTGCTTTGGGATGGCCCTGCTAGTGCATTACCCTTGACAAGGATTATGATCTAATAGCTTTGCTGACCCACGAGCTACCAGTAGGCCAACGGCGATCCGCGAGACATGCCAGGACGATAACCAACTTTTGCTGTGGTCCGAGCCCTCGTCCCTCCCACGGAGTGGCGCGGAGCTTGAAGCAGGTGGGCAAAGAGAAAACAAGAGAGAGTGTGAGCGTGTGGGAGAGGATGGGAAAGTGTGGAAGAGATCGCGGTAGGGCCGAGGCCTCACAACACCTGAGTGGACGAAAGGTAAAAACAGGACGAGCCCTACCGGGGGGGAAAGGCTCGTTCCCGATTCGACGACTTGTGAGTCCATCACCCGCGAGCGCCCAAAGATATGCTGCAAGACCAACAATAGTGCAAACCTTTTCCTGCTGCTCCGAGGGCGCGAGCACGCATTGCCTTGCGTTTTACTTTGTAGGCAACCATCTGCCGAAGCCATTCACTCCATTGCTTGCAATCAGAAGCAGCAGCAGACAAAGTTTTTCCTCCTCTCCCCTCCTTCCGTCGGATCGTCCACGATCGGGAGAGGTTACGTCTTGCCCCAAGGGTGGGTAATCGAACGGCAATCGTGGAGCTCCAGATTCAAGGATCCAGCGATGGCTCGGCTTTTTCAGGTTCATCATTCGCAATCATTTCATCGTCCAGTTGCCGGGCCCGACATTACGAGTTGGTACTTCGGCTGCTGCCTGTCTACGGAGTACCGCCCCCCATCAATCTACACGCTGCACAGCTCATCACAATACAGATACGAGCGAGCTTCTCGCGGTTCGTTGGCTCCTGCTCCCTGCGGTCATGCAGGGTTGAACAGCGTACATGATACGCGGAGATGATTCGTTCACAGCTTCAGCCGCGGGTTGGGTTGGCATCAAGATATGCTTCACGTACGAACTAGATACGAGACGCTTTCGACGCCAACCTGCCGGACCCAACGGGCTAATTCGTATGCGCGCTGCAGATCAACGGCCGCTTTGTGATGCACGTCTCACGCAAAGTTTGTCGTCCAACTTTCCTCCTCTTACTACTACTACTAGTACATACGAGATGCTGCAAGAGAGCGATCGATCCGCTAAAGGCAAAGCGTCATGACCGCGATCGCGACGACGCGCAACCTGTTTTCCACGCGGTTGTTGTCTCCAGGAGACAGACAGAGGAACCCACTGGCTGACCCTCTGATGTCGCTGGTGACTCACTGCTCAGTAGCATTAACTGCGTCGTACGAATCACTTCAGCGTGGGCCGACGTTCCTGCAGTAGCGCGTCATGTGCGAAGCGTTCTCAATGTGCTTGCAGCTTGCAGCTTGCATATGCCAGGATGCAACAGTTGCTGCGCTTTGTTGGGCTGAGCCCAGAATCCCGGCAACTTCTTGCGATATGCTGCCAAGGGCGGAGAAGGATCTGGTAAGCAGCCAGGCATTCGATCCCTTGCTGCCCAAGCCGCAGAGAACGAGTACCGGGACCAAGCGACGTAAGATACCGCAACAAGACGCAGTTGGTCGTCATCTCAGGTAGGAAGAAGATGGTGAGCAGGTCTCGACAGTATTCAAGGATATACTTGTACGACATGCAGATGCGAGGATCTGTCATGTGGTCATGGAGTGGAGCGCGAAAGGGAGTTAAGCAGGACGGCAGTCAGATCGGATCCTTGATGTTTGTCTTCTCAGACCCCATCCGCTGCTGGGAGTCGGTGAATGCTCGAATCACTAACGCAGACGTCCAATCTGAGACTTCAATACTCCTGCGTTATGCCGTTGAGTGGCTTGGAACAGACGAGCCCTGGCCGCCGCTTGACGCTATGGCCGCCACTTTGACGAGAACGAGAGGCGGGTTCCGGCCGGGCTTGGCTTTTTGACCTGGTCGGATAGACAAAGTGTCTTGTTGCACACGATGAAACTTCATTGATGGCTTCATGTGCATTTACCATGTCCTGTGCATACGGGTTACGGGGCGCGGCAGGGCCACCAGCGTCGTCTCCAGTCGCCGACCTGACCTCCCTTTTTTCCAATCACGGACTCTCCCGGCAGCGCAGGGCGACTCGAGCGAGCATCGGTGGCAATACGTATGTATGTCTTAGCCACCAACTTACGGCCCGCACTTGGCAGCCGCTCAGCCGCTGTCTGGACCTCTGAGAGCTGGCTGCCTGATGCTTCATCATCTAAATGCGGCCGTGAGTGCGGCCACGCTCGATTGCTACACAGCGTACATCATCTCATCTGGGGTCGGGAGGCCTGCCTGCACGGGCCGCAGAAAAAGCAGGGCTCCTGATAACCGAAACGTCCGGAAGGACAAAAGAGCTGTGGCTTTTCATGTCGTTGGAAGCCTCGGCAATGCGGAGTATCACTCTGCAATCGCCTTCGTGGATATGGTTCCATCATGACTTCTGCCCGAGGCTTTGGGCATGGGCTTGCAAGGCCGATTCACAAGGGAATTACTCGGGCTGGCCTCCTGTGGCGATGAATTGCACCCGTACGCTCTTTCTTTCTTTCCCTTTGCTTTTTCTGTTCTTTTTTTGGTTTTACTAAACATTCATCCGAAATGTGAAATCAATGATACCGGAGCTAGTGTTCTAGTTGAAGCGGATCTAGATGGGCAATTTCGGGGAAGCTGGGTAACATGCACCACCGACATCTAGTCAGTGCCACTCAACAGATACAGTCCAATTTCCATGCCTGCTGTATTATCGACTATAACTCTTTCTAATCCACACCTTCCGAGCCCAGAAGGACGATGTCCTCTTGAGAGTTCTGAAATTGTTGGGCTTACGGGTGGCGGCTGGGAGTAGCCGGATAGCCTACCGACATGCCCCAATGCGGCATCTAAGGATTTTGCCACGGCCCGGCAGCTTCCAAGGTTCCCGAGAATTGGACCCCAGTAGCAGCTCAAGGCTAAGGTAAGCCATGAACATGAAGAGATCACTGGCAGCTGGATCAATTCGTCATGAGGCTTGCGGAGATGCAAAATCTCGCCCACCTCGACTTGGGGGGAAGAGGGAGTTTGACAGCGAATATCCATCCGGTTGCGCGTTTTGGGTTGCCGAAGTGGATGGCCAGCCAAAGTCGGTGCCGCGCGGCCCCTTTCTAGGCCAGGCATTGAGTTTCATTGAATCTGATGAGTTTTTAACTCACGAAACGATGAGGCAAGACGTATATATAAAGCGCCGATGTAACGAAATGGTGCCTTCAACCGCTCGATGATTTGACAATCACGACGAACAAGCGACTACCGTCTGAAAATGGCAACCATACATCAGTCCCAGGAATACCAGGCCATCGACGACGTGCCCTACCAGCGGGGGTAAGGCCCTCTCCATCACCAGGCCTCTGTAGCATAGGCACTCTCAAGCAAGGCCAAAAGGACTAACACAACGCCATGCAAAACAGTCGTCCCCTCCCAACCGTCACGCCCGTCTTCCAGAACAAGCTGCCCAACTCGCCGGGCAAGACGACGGTCGGCCTGCTCGTCGACTTCCCGCCCAACGCCTCGACGCCCCCTCACACGCACGGCGGCGCCGCCATATCCGTCTTCGTCATCAAGGGCACCGTGCTCAACAAGATGAACGACGGCCCGACGCGCGTGATCCCGGCGGGCGGCTCCTGGTTCGAGGCCCCCGGCTGCCACCACCGGACCAGCGACAACTACAGCGCTGCCGAGCCCGCTCAGATTCTGGCGACGATGGTGGTGGACACGAAAGTGGTTGAGGAGGGAGGGATGGCCGCTCTCGTCGTGCTGGATCCTGAGTATGCGGATATCAGACTTGGTTAAGATTGGACATGCGGCAACGAAAGGGGGGTGCCGGGGGAAAGGCGCGAATAGGAAATCCTCAAGTCTCACTGCTATGATGTCTTTTCTAGTAGCTGTTTTTATGGTGAATTCCTCTAGTGATATGATATCCAAGACATACCTCGAAGTGAAAACGAACCCGGCTTCTCTCTGCTATAACTCTTGTGACATCCAGCGAGTGAATAGAAACAAGTATCACGTTCCAATAGTACATCACATATAGTGTCGAGAAAAAGCCCAGATAAATCAGCAGCAGGCCAAAAGCACAAGAAGATTGAATTTTAGTGCCAAAGGCAATGAAGAAGGCAGTGCTGCCGGAAAAATCGATCTATGACTACTGCCTATACTATTAGTTCGAGTATAGCTCTGGAGGAAGTATCTCTAAGCTGTAAAAGTATATGACAATGGCCTGCATACTGACGATGGGGTTTGTTGAACGGCCCTGGCGCTCCGTCAAGGTGGTTTTGACGAAAGAATATGTGATGCCGCGTCAGTCCTCTATGTGCTGCTCGCTTGGCCGTGTAAAAGCCGCTGAACCATTTCCGCAATGGCAAGACTGCTTGTCAATCCAGGGCTCTCTATGCCCAGGAGATTGACCCAACCTTCGTATCCGTCTTCCTTCTTGATGTAAAAGTCTTGGAAGCTCTTGTCCGTTGCCGATGCCGCTCCCTTCGGGGCAAGCTTAGGCCGCATGCCAGCGTAATCTGGCACCAAGGCCGCAGGGTCGATAGCCGGGAGGTACTTTTGAATCTCAGCAACAGCCTCTTGTAGTCGCGAGGCGTTGACAGTGAGGTCATTCGGATCGTCCACCCACTCGACGTCCGGACCGAAGCGGATCCGTCCGGCCAGGTCGAGCGTGAGGTGAGTCCCGAGACCGCTGGCTCCGGGCTCCGGGGCCGGGTATATAAGCCGAGAGATCCTGGGGCGAGAGGCCGTGTAGGAGAAGTAGTTGCCCTTTGCGAAGTAGAGCCGTCTGCGCTCCGACGGAGGGACGATCATGTTGTGGACGGCTACGGCGCCCAGGCCAGCGGCGTTGACGAGCGTCTCGGCCGTGATGGTGGATATGTCGCCGCCAGGACCGTCCGAGACGTCGACCTCCCAGCCGGCGCTGCCGGGCAGCGATGATGCTCCCCCGGACAAGGGGCGGATGTCCATCACGGGCGAGCTCAGGGCGACAACGCCGCCGGCTTCTTCGAAGAGACCCCTGAGGCAGAGCATGAGACCGTGCGAGTCGACGATGCCCGTTGTCGGACTCTCCAGGGCGCCTGCCTCGGCCCTGACGCCCTCACCGCGCTCATCCACCTCCTTGCGCGCCACCCACCTCACGGGCACCCCGATCTCGTCTCTGCACAGCGCATGAATCCTCTCCAGGGCCTCCCTCTGCGCAGGGTTCTGCGCGACGAGCCACTTGCCCATCCTCCGGTAGGCGACGCCGTGCCTGTCGCAGAGGGAGTACAGCAGGTCCTTGCCGCGGTGGCACAGAGCCGCCTTGAGCGTGTCTCGGCCGTAGTAGATGCCGGCGTGGATGACCTCGCTGTTGCGCGAGCTGGTCTCCGTGCCGAGGGCCGGGTGGCGCTCGATGAGCACGGTGGAGGAGCCCGGCTGGAGGGAGAGCTGGCGGGCTATGGCGAGGCCGACGACGCCGCCGCCAATGACCTAGATCGTATCATGTTAACATGATGGATGCGATAGCGATGAAGTCTGGTTTGGGAATCGAGCGAATGCTGTCGGGTCGTATTGTGGTGGTGGAATGTATGCAAGTGAGGTGGTTGGTGATGAGGAGTGAGCCAACTTGCCGCATGTGTAAAGTCTGCTCTCACGGCCGCCGTAGAGCTAAAGTTCAGGGCCTGAGCATGACAAATCTGGCTGGGCGAGCGCGCCAATCTTGCTGCCCTCCGTCCCAGCATCTTGGCCTCCCTGTATTGAGCCCGTGGTTGGCAACTGTCAGGTTGGGAATGTTGGATTCAGGGTAGATGAGGCCTCATATAGGTGGGGTGGAGAGCTTGGTGAAGCTTGGGAGGGAGGAGCTGACGATGCCCCACAATGACTGACGCTGAACTTGTGATGATCAAAGCGATCAGATATGGGCAGGAATTATGAAATATAGGACATTACAATTGATACAATAATGCAATTCGTGATTCCTCGTGTTTCTGTAGAAGGTCAAAGTCCAGCAACTTTTCTCCCCTCCGTGTACAGTTCCAACGACCATCTAGATGCCTTCTCAGGGCTGGAATGGACCACAGCTGCATCGTCCATGTTGCGGTCCGCCAACGCCCAGCTTGCAAAGAGTATCCAGATGTCGCGACGACAAGAAAACGCCTCATCTAGCAAAGGAAGGAAGAAGAAGACACGATCATAAATATTACAACCATTTGGTTCATGACCCAGACGCCAGCCGAAGGCACCCTGCTACCCAGTTGCAAAGACTTGCTCAATTATCAAAGCATGCGACCCAACGTGTGTCTGCCGCCGCCAATTCCAAAACAACCAGATTTCCACATCAGGATCGTGCTCATCATCACCAACGAGGAGTAGATCGATGCGCCTCTGATATCGCCAACTGCGCAGAGTCGATTGTTGATGCTATCCTTCTCTGGTGATATGTCGTGAAATCATGAGGGTACATCTACGCCCTCCCAGGCGCAGCCTCACTGTCATCGACCGAGGTCGACGACCGGGTAAGATTCGACGACACCGACGGCTCATTTGGCACGGGAGAACTCGTCGACAACTCGGCGACCTGCTTTTCTGTTCATGTGCGTCAGCGTTTGCATAGGGCGCGAGTCTGTCTTCCATTGTGCGAGTGCAGTCGCAAAGAAAAGCCAATCGACTTACCCAATTCACGGATCCGATGCCGGAGCATCTGGTTCTCGCGGGTCAGCATTTGCGTCTCGGCCTGGTAAAAGGCGCTTTCATCTCGGAATAGAGACCAGTCCCCGCTCTCGGCACTCATAGAGGTCGCCCGAAGCCGAGGCGAGGCGTTTCGGCTCGGCGTCCTAGACCGGCGCTGAATGTCGGCTCGAGCCATTTCCATAGAGTTGCGATGATGAGGAAAGATTGGTGATCGAGAGAAGGAGGAGCCAGAAACGGACGCGCCGGGGTTCCCGGTTGGCGATTGCGTCGAGATGGGGACAGGAAGCGAGCGCTGCGGCCGCTCGGGGGTGGCAGCACTCTCCTCTGCGGCGGATGTGTTCGGGTTGCTTGCCTGGAGCCGCTGAAGCTCTAGCTGTTGTTGTCGGATCATGTTCAACAGCCGATTCTGCACAATTAGTTTGAGGCCCTCCAGCAGCAGAATTTCTTGTTGCTTACCACTTGGCCCTCCTGCTCTGCTTCGAGCTCTTGGTGAAGCTCGCCCAAGCTCGGCGTTCTGATATGGCGATTCGACTCTGGCGGTACGCCGCCGCCATAAGGCTGAGGACTCGCCCTCATGGGGTCGTGAAACATCTCGCCGGGCGCTGGCACAGCAGGGTCGTTAAGCTGGAGGTTCATGATGATGGCTGATCGTCGCCGGCTGGACGGAGATGCGAGGCTGCGAGCTAAAGAGCTGTTGGACGATCCTAGCGGGAGCGGAGTTAGATGGAGGCAGCGAATACACGCGTTGGACGGGAAGAGCGCAACAGTGCAAGGCACAAACAAAGGTGTTGAAGCTGTTTTAAGCCGGGAGTCGAATGAGCCGGTGCCGACTTACTGCGTGAAGGTTCTCGTTGTAGGCCGGCATTCAAGGCGGCAGCGGCATGTAAGGAAATGGACGCGGAACGAGGCGATCCAGTGGGGGACTCGGAGCGGGGCACGGAGGAGACGTCACCGTTGGCCGCCATTGTTGGACTTTGGCTGGGTCGATTGATTCGGTAGGTAGAACAGACAGCCGACGAATTCGTGAGAATTGCTCCGGTGAATATGCGGAATTGGGAGGTGACGGAGAGAGAGGAGGAGGTAGTGGTAGAGGGAGAGGGGAGAGCGTGTGGCCGGTGATGCTTCGTTCGCTTGTTTTCGGTTTGCAACTCTGTATCCCAAATGGTTGTCAAGAGGCCTGGCTGTTGATTGTCTAGTGTCGAGGATGGCAGAGCGTATCGTCAGGTGGTTTCTGAGGGCCCTTGGAGTGGATACTGTAGACGCGCACGGGAGGAAAACATGGAGCGGATTCAGCGGAAGCGCCTCTCTGGTGACGATGGTGAAGCTGGCCTGGGTGAAGGCAACGAGTCAGGAGTGTCGTCGGTTGGGTGGTGATGGAAAGTAAACGCTTCGCCCTGATGAATTGGCAAAAGGTAAAAAGGGGAGTTACAGTATTTCAAGTCGTACACCTATTAGACTAGGGTTCGATGCGGGTGGTAACATGCATGCGTTGCTGGTGCGTGAGCTTCGACTCTAACTGCGTGATGTGCTGCTGATCACGGCTGGACGACAGCGAGAGGGGCGAAAAGGTCGAACCACCTTCAGCGGCCTTCCGCAGTCCAGTGACTCGCACCGGTCATCAGGTCGCACCTCGACAGTGGGCGTCGGCCGCTAAGCTGATAACGGAGGCGCTGGACAGGACGCTTGAAGCCCGCTGGGGAGCTGAGTTTCGGGGGCTTACGGGGGTTACGGGCAGCGGTTCATCGCTGTGACGCCACCCGGGAGAACCTGCGTAACTAGGGCATCCAATGTCGGACAGCTCATCAAATCACAACTTCTCTACCTACCTACTGTACCTACCTTGCCTACCTAGTAAGTAGGTAAGCATCAACGTCAGTCGCAACGGCGACTTTTGAAGATTCGTTGTCACGAGGGCAATCGGATCCGAGCGATTCGTTGTTAATCTGTGTTCATTTTATTCTCTGCACTGAGGTGATCTTATGCATGTGAGGAGATTGCATGAACCGTTCAGTCGACAAAACTCTCACACAGCTCGACCCTTCAATATCAACATCGTTGACCTTCCTCCAGACGACAAAACGTGGAAGGAGTACCGGGCTGCCAAATGGGCATGTCCACTCAACGCTGAAGGGACGGACCTTCCCGCCAAGACAGGCTCGGAAGCATATTTTCTCATGCCTCAGGCCTCTTGCCGCACTTACTATATTCCTGGGCCGTTGACGGCCGCCCCGTTCTCGTTTCATCAAAGGCAACAGAGCAGTTCATTGTGAGAAAGAAAACATGAAGTGTACAGCAAGCCTGCAATTTCCACATTTAAACCGGATATCATACAAATTCAAGAACCAAACCCTGCAGCAAGTCTGCAGCGACAGGCGGTGGACTGGGATCCATCCAAGATTTTGGCCCCGAAAAGGCATCAAAAGAGAAGAAGAAGCGTCGCGTCAATGTGCAATTCCCGCCCTATGCAGGTCCAGAATTCCATGCCAAAGAGAGAAGAAGGGAAAGAAACGAACGCAAAAATAAGAAACGCAGAAGAAACGGTGAAAACTGCCCAAACACCCAGCTCGGTTCCATGTCGTAGACCATCATTGCGAAGACTATTAAAGAGTGTAAAGAGGGGGCTTAGAAGGAGAAGAAACCGCAGACGAAGAATGAGAAAAAAACCGCAGACGCAACAGGGGTGGAAAAAATGAAGATGAAGAAAAAGAAGAAAACCAAAGAACTCAGATGCACAAACAGAGAGTCCTTATAACTTTTTGCTGGGTTGTCCAAATCGGGCAACTTGTTGTGAACGCCATCCAATTCCTGCTATATTTGCCAAATTCAAGTATTCTGTGAGAAACCCTACGATTTCTGCTTGTGGATTTCCTCTTCCTTCGTCTGTGGAAGAAGAGACTGCGTTTAACGCAGCGTGATGCTGTTGTAAAACTGCCTAGCAGAGATGTCGACGCGTAACTGGTAGATGCCATTCTGAGCACCGACGAAACTGTGCAGAGCGTTTCATGTTAGATCCGGTGACGAATACGTAGGCATGTGTATGACGATGGACCAAGAGGAGACCAGCGAAAGGACTATAGAAATCACGGGTAATACTCACAGTACGGTGCCATCCTGGCTCCAAGATAGACCCGACGTGTTGTCAGGCGAAGGGGGGACCTCAAAGACACCGTGGTCCGGCGCCAGTGTTCCCCGAACGGCGCTCTCCTCCCAGCGACTGGCCACTTGGTTGACAACAGGCGGGAGAATCGGGCGATCGTCAACGGCGGAGGAGCTGTCACCCGAGGCCCGTTCCCGAGCCTGGAGAATCTCAAGAACTGAAAGATACGACGAGTCTTGCCTGTCCCGCTGATCCCGCAGGGCCGCCATCGTCTCGTTAATGCGATCGATCCAACGCTGCTCGGCCCGTGTTCCGGCGCCGGGGCCGCTTTCACGCAAAAGCTGGCGGGCATTGCGCATGCGCTCTTGAGCTCGTTCTCGATGGTCTCTATAAACATTGAGCAGCTCGTTGGGGATTTGGTTGGTGTTTTGACGGGCCCTGGTCGTAAACGAAGACGTTGCCGTCGGCGTGGCGCCGGTTCCTCCTATCCATCCCGTTGCCCCTCCACTACCTCGTTCTTCGCTAAACTGACCGTTTGGTCTGTCCCTACGCCGGCGTTCGGTCTGAATGGCCTCGAGAACCCTAGTCTCGGCTGGCGTGAGCGGCTGGTGTAGCATCTGCGCATTGAAGAAACTGGCCGCGGAGAGGGGAGGGTTCAACGCCTCTCCCCTCGTCATCCGGGTCTCCAGCAGCCGTGGGTCAATGGTTTGGGTGTCGAAAATGTTGATGTGCTCATACTCGGACTCTTTGTTGAGATCGATAATCTGCCGTACCATAAAGTTGTGGCGCACGTCGGCGATGCCAACGCGACCGCGATCCTCGGTCCACGCCAAAAGGTCATACGGCCCAGGGCAGAAAGCCATGTCTCGGACGGCTCCAGGTCCGCTGTTGGGCCGCGACGACTGGAACGTGGTGATGAGCGGGTCAACCGTCTCGTCAGTCAACTTCGTCGCGTTGAAGATGGAGATGGTGCCGTGCTGAGTTCCAACGGCAAGGTAGCCGCCGGAGGTGGAGAAGGAGGCCGCGAAGCTTCCGCGACTGTCCGTCTTGTCATCTTTCTTCTGGCTCCTGAGAAGGATCCTCTGCTTGAGCTCCCACTTGCCCGGGAAAGGCCCAGCTCGCTGATGGACGTAGAGATACGGATCGTCCAAGATGGCGATCAGCAGGCGCCCATCAGGCGAAATGACGGCTCTGTTCACAAAGTCGGGGTATTGAACGACCTCCAGGGGGTCGGTTATCTCCTTTTGATCAAAGTCATTGAGGCTGACGAGCGTCACGGTTCGATCGTTGTTGGCAAGAACGGCAACAGGTTCCGAGTAAGCGCGGCCGTCAAGGGGTAAACCTTGGCCACCTGGAGGAGGAAACCAGAGAGTGATGCAGTTGACCCGCTCTTTGGCGAGTTTCATGCTCTTTGCTGTAACCTTTGCCGACTGCTGAGCGGCGGCCGTAAGCATGTTGAGCGCAGCCTCCTCGGGCGACATTGTGGAGTCTTCACTGGACGGCCCGGCTTCAGAATCCGAGCCAGACGAGGGGTTCTGGGGATTCTCTATTGCACGGCCTCCCTCTCCCTCAAGCCTTATCGCCACAAACTCGCCCGTCTCGCTCCCGCAGCAAAGCCATCCATTCTCGGCCACCAGGCACCGTGGAGCAAATGTCAGGTGTTTGATCGTTTCGCAGCTGCGGGCTAGAGTGTTGAGCCGCTGGACTTGACGGCTCCCGACCCCACCGGGGTAGAAGAGGTTGTGTTTGTTCTCGGCGCTTATGAGGGAACGCAGCTGCCAATGCCTGAAAAGAAGATGAAGGACCTTGATTAGCAGATGCCGATGGACCTCATCCCAAGAGCAACTTGGTATAGGGGACATACTGTGAGCGAACAGGAACCCGGAAGTGCGTTCGTTGGATCCTGGATATGAGGCGATCGGACGTATAGTAGCTGCGTAGCCGTTCATGGTCAGCAACGGCAACGCAGCAGCAGCAACAGCACGGCACAGCAACAAAGGGCTGGGCAGCAGCAGCGGCAAAACAAGGGGGGACTGCTCACGAGGCATCGTCTTTGCGAGCCATAATAGCGTCGTCGGCGTGTTATTCGTCGCTGCAGTGAGTCGGGGCTCAATGGCCGAGAGGGCTAGCTGCGATGCAGCACCCAAAGGGGGTAGCCAGGCACAGTCTCAGGACAAGGACACGCCTTGGGTGGTGATGATGCGGGTTTCGACGGGCTGCGTGTGCCTCTAGATGGGTCGGCGAGGCGGGTCAATGCACTGAAGAAACTGCGTATAATATTCTGCGATGGAACTGCGCGGATGCGGATGTAGAGTGCGTTGGAAGAGACACGGGCGGGCGAGAAGGGTGATGGCGGGAGGAGAAGGTCGTGATGGGATTGGGTTCCTAGTTCTGAGGAAGAAGCCGAAGCGCAGGCATCGGCCGGCTGAGATGCGAGGTGGCGGGCTTATTCCATCAGTGAGCGAACCCACGGATAGCACTATAGTATAGGGAGCTGCAGCGCAGTCAGAGCCCAGTGCAGTAAGAGCGCGGATTCCAGGGCTCGAAGCTCTGTGGAGGCACGGCGCCGGGCCAGTACCCGGTACTTTCAAGGAGCGCCGCACTTGGTTGTCTAAGCAACGTTGAGGGAGCGATGCGGGCGTATCCAGTACTTGTACCTTGGAGTTCGAGGCGCCAGCCGACAGCGCTACTGTACAGCGGCTGAGCGGCTCCCCGGAAAGACACACGAGGGCGAGGTGGATAGATGACGTCGGACAATTGACAAGCCCTTTTTCAGGAAAGTAGAAATTGCCTTTTAAGCCGTTCTAGTATAACGGACAGGTACTTCAGCATATCACGGCGAGGAGTGCCTTATATGTTTAGGACTTTGGATATTCTGCCGTACCTAATGCTGGATTGTGTTTTGGAGAATTGAATTTGCGGTCTGCACTGCAGCTGCATCCCATCTGTACTTGTACCTTGATTGAAACAGCGCGCAACTGCAAGTGGTTGTGGATCCACCCAGAAGTATTGGTTCTGAGACCCTGATCGCCACTCGACTCAACTTCGGGAAGAAAACATGAAAGCATTGATTTATGAAAACTTCAGCGCCCTGCATACTTACTAATACTTCATGCCCAGGTGACGATAATGAAAAGTCTGGACCTCGAGGACCCTTGCCAAGCAGTACCTCAGAGGTGGCAGAGCTGCGTCACGCACACACTGCAAAGAACCTGGCACTGGTCATCAGAAGGTGCTCCCGGAGGTGGCACAAAGTTTGCGGAAGCGCCCATCAAGTACTAGCTAATAAAACATGCATCAATAGACTGGAATCTTTTCTTTTGCCATCAAAGGAGTGGCACTGCATCCAGGCAAGGGGGAGGGTGAGAAAAAGCAAAGAGAGGAGGGTAGAGAGAGGCACGGCAGGGTCTTCGGACGCGGCAGCTTGCCGTGATGTTTGCTTTGGCGTCTCTTTGGCGGTTTGGGGCGTTCCTGTGGCTGAACTGATGATGCATGTAGTTGTATGAAGTACCGAGAATGTGCCGACATCCAACCTCACGATGAGGCTTTTCGAGACCTGAAAGTTGCTCGAGAATGAGAGTCGCAACGTCTACTAGGTCGTCCCTTGAGTCAAGCATCTGCCTAGGTGGTTTTAGAGTCAGTAGGAAGAAGAGTACTTCTGTTCTTCGATGAAGACACCCAATTATAATGCCTTTGCGTCCATGATGAGGTGAGATTTGCTCAATGAGCCGAGCGTAGCCTCGCCGCCTGCCGAAGCTGCTCCTCTTCCTGCCGCGGCCCGTGATTATGACTGCGAACTCCATCCGCCTGCAAGCATTCTCCAGATGTTGCCGCCGGATAAACACCTATTCCGCCATCGCCGGCGCGGCGGGTGGGACCGGGAGTGCGGGACTTGCGCTGTTGCCTCTTTCTCTCGGCTTCTATGGCCGACCGTCGCTGCGCCGAGCGGTTTTTCCAGGCTAGGAAGAAAAAAAAAAATTCACTTCTCTCCACCATTTTCTTTCCTCCAGCCTTTCCATCTCATTCCTCTCTGCATATCTAAAACCTCCCATCTTCTCCTCCCAGATTGCGAGTCTCTTTCTCCTCCCTGCTCCTCTTCTTCCTTTCTTCATCCATTGTATACCCTCAGTTCCATTCATCATGCTGGCTGCGCGATTCGCCCGAGCTGTAAGTGACGCAATGCCGAGCTGTCCTGTGTGTCGAATGCTTTGCTAACATGCTTTCCCTCTGGATAGCTTCCCCGAGCCTCTCCCCTCGCCGCTCGCTCGGCTGCCTTTGCCAGAACACCTGCAGTCTCCAAGTTTGCTCGCTATGAGTCAACAGCTGCCGATGGCAACGGCAAGGTCCAGGGCGCCGTCATCGGTATTGACCTGGGAACCACCAACTCTGCCGTTGCCATCATGGAGGGCAAGACCCCCCGCATCATTGAGAACGCAGAAGGTTAGTACTAGCTCCTGGTTACTTGGCGCAAGCCCACGCAAATCAATGCCTCATTATTCTTCGTGGCGTCTTCCTCATGCTGACCTGTTCCCTCTCAGGTGCCCGTACCACTCCCTCAGTAGTTGCTTTCACCGAGGATGGCGAGCGACTGGTTGGTGTCGCTGCCAAGCGACAGGCCGTCGTTAACCCAGAGAACACTCTCTTCGCCACCAAGCGTTTAATAGGCCGCAAGTTCAACGACGCCGAGGTCCAGCGTGACATCAAGGAGGTTCCCTACAAGATTGTCCAGCACACCAACGGCGACGCCTGGGTCTCTGCCCGTGGCCAGAACTACTCTCCCTCCCAGATCGGTGGTTTCATCCTCGGCAAAATGAAGGAGACCGCCGAGGCCTACCTGGCCAAGCCTGTCAAAAACGCCGTCGTCACTGTCCCCGCTTACTTCAACGATGCCCAGCGTCAGAGCACCAAGGACGCTGGCCAGATCGCCGGTCTTAACGTTCTCCGCGTCGTCAACGAGCCCACTGCTGCCGCTCTTGCCTATGGTCTGGAGAAGGAGGCTGACCGCGTGGTTGCCGTCTACGATCTTGGTGGTGGTACCTTCGATATCTCCATCCTCGAGATCCAGAACGGTGTCTTCGAGGTCAAGTCCACCAACGGTGACACCCACCTCGGTGGTGAGGATTTCGATATCCACCTGGTTCGCCACATGGTTTCCGAGTTCAAGAAGACTTCTGGCATTGATCTTTCCGGCGACCGCATGGCTATCCAGCGTATCCGTGAGGCTGCCGAGAAGGCCAAGATTGAGCTCTCTTCCTCGCTCCAGACCGACATTAACCTGCCCTTCATCACCGCCGATGCTTCCGGCCCTAAGCACATCAACATGAAGCTCAGCCGTTCTCAGCTTGAGAAGATGGTTGAGCCCCTCATCAACCGAACCATCGATCCCGTCCGCAAGGCCCTCAAGGACGCTAACCTCCAGGCCAAGGACATCCAGGAGGTCATCCTGGTTGGTGGTATGACCCGTATGCCCAAGGTTGCCGAGTCTGTCAAGTCCATCTTCGGCCGTGACCCCGCCAAGTCTGTCAACCCCGATGAGGCTGTCGCCATGGGTGCTGCCATTCAGGGTGCCGTTCTCTCTGGTGAGGTCAAGGATCTCCTTCTCCTCGACGTCACCCCCCTGTCTCTTGGTATTGAGACCCTGGGCGGTGTTTTCACCCGCCTGATCAACCGAAACACCACCATCCCCACCAAGAAGTCCCAGGTCTTCTCCACTGCCGCCGACTCCCAGACTGCCGTCGAGATCAAGGTCTACCAGGGTGAGCGTGAGCTCGTCCGCGACAACAAGCTGCTCGGTAACTTCCAGCTTGTTGGCATTCCTCCCGCTCGCCGTGGTGTTCCTCAGATCGAGGTCACCTTCGACATTGACGCCGACTCCATCGTCCACGTCCACGCCAAGGACAAGTCCACCAACATGGACCAGTCCATCACCATTGCCTCCGGATCCGGCCTCTCCGACAACGAGATTCAGCAGATGGTTGAGGACTCTGAGAAGTACGCCGAGTCTGACAAGGAGCGCAAGGCCGCCATCGAGTCCAGCAACCGCGCCGACAGCGTCCTGAACGACACTGAGCGTGCCCTTGACGAGTACGCCGACAAACTCGACAAGGCTGAGGTCGATAGCCTTCGCGAGAAGATTGCCTCTCTCCGCGAGTTCGTCACCAAGATCCAGTCTGGCGACAGCACCGCCACTGCCGCGGAGATCAAGGAGAAGACCGACGAGCTCCAGGTCGCTTCCCTCAACCTCTTCGACAAGATGCACAAGGCTCGCAGCGAGAACGCTGAGCAGGCCCAGCAGTCCACCGAGGGTGAGAAGAAGGACGAGACCAAGCCTTAAGATGGCCTCTTTTGTGATGGTTAGCGACGAGCGAGTCTAACAAAAGTTCATCTGGGGAAACACAAAAACATCACAAAAACACAAAAAATAATCCTGTATCAAAACCACATTTATTGTTCGAATATTCCAAAGAAGCGTGGGCTGGGCATAGATCCCTCTTCTTGCTGTAATTATGATGTATTCATATCCAGCCTAAGCTGCTATGCACTTGCCCTGTTTGTTTTATTTACCCATGTTGTTAATACCTTTGGCTGGCGGAACAGGCGTTGGAGCATCAAAAAAACCATCTAGGAGATGTTTTTTTAACTGATACTATTTTCTGATTCTTTGGTTTATGAATGTACGGTCGTATCGGGCGGTGTGGGCGAAGAGGCAAACGCGACAAAAAGAGAAAAAAAAAAAAAACAGACTTTAGGTAGATGATAATGATTTTCTCCCCTCTTAATTCTGCCATCTCTTCGACTATGTGAAATTGCCTGTGATTGTTGTAAGAAGTGATGCTATGGAATGGCATAGCAGCCTTCAACTTTAAGCCATCCAACCCCAGGATGTGTTCAACGTGTTGCTCCCATGCCAGTTGATAGACCCTTTTCCACGTATATCATCTTGCCGTGCAGCCAGTTCAATGATGCTTACATGCTCCCCCAGTGGACTGCTATGTTCTTCTGCTGGCAGCAAAGGTTGCTGCACATCACCGCGCTCCGCATCATACGCCTCTTCCTGGAGCATCATATGGCGGATATCTGTAACCTTTGGAGGCTCTTTTTCAGAGCGTTCGACAAGGTGATTCAGTGTAGGGGCTTCATTGAGAGCCATGTCCGGCCGTGGGCCGAGCACGTCGTCCTTGGGACCGTGTTGCCGCCCACGAACGCTGGTACTCTCTGCCGCAGAGCGGATGGCGATGAGTGCGATGCAGATGATGGCGGATATGCAGAGGATAATGGCGAGGGATGGCAGCATGGCTTCTGAGCGATGATCACCACGGCCTGTTTTGGGATGAGGAGGAGGATGGTCAAAGGGCGACCTGTAGCCTGGTGCCATGGCCAGGAAATGGTGCTTCAACCAAGAATGCTTTCACCGGGAAGAGAAGAAATGCATGCACCCCTACTTCGGGAGACAGTAGTTGAAAAGATGTAGAGTAGTCGCCAATTTTGGCCGAGATTTACATTGCACCGTCCTTCCTCGCGTTTTGCTGTCGGCGCAGGAAGGTATCGGTTGTTTTTCACCCTTCTTCCTGAACCGCAGCTCCATTCCAGAGGACACTGTCCTGAGAGCATACCTTATTGATACATCCGTCAGCGTGACTTACTTGAGACACGCTCGTGACGGGACTCACCAGGTGCATAATTCACACTATTCATTGCACAAGCCGGGTCAACGGTCATCAGGCGATAGGCATCAGTAGACGAAAAATAAGGGAAACATGCCTGTCATAACAGCGAAATTCTTGGAGAGAGTATCTTTTGGTCTTTTCCTGCTCAATCCTGGTGCAGTGTGCAACACATGCGTATAAAAATCACTACCTCCCAAAGCCAAACCAGCTTCTCTTAGCCTTTTGAGCAGGTTTCTCGGCTCCATGGGCGACCTCGTCGGCCTGGTTGCCGCCCGCCTGCGCCGCCTTGCCGGGGTAGTGGATGTAGTTCCAGGCAACGTCGAGGAAGATGGGCTTGACCGGGATCACTGCCTCTTGCGGAGGAAATTCCACAATGTGGTTGAGATCAGCCCCGCCGGCGGGATACTCTTGCAGCTTCTCCACGAGGGGAACGTCGCTTTCGTACTCAACAGCCTCGGATTGCTTCTTGCGCAGGTTGTCGACGTGGACAATGGCGCGGTGGCGCTGTAGCTCGCCATCAATTACTCGTTCGAGGAACCTGATGGAAGCAGGGGAAATGTCGAGGCTCAGGGGAAGCTCATCGGAAATAGGCGGTGAGTTTGGCAGCTTGTCCACGGCTTGTAGGCTGAGCTCGAGGGCTCGGTTGATGAGGGCCAAGGCATTGGCAGAGCTGCCAATAATGGCGTGTGACCGAGCGATGGCAAGATGCCTATGCATGCTTGTTAGTCGTTGATCTTTCCTGGTTACTCCTCTTAGCCTCCAGAAAAGGTGGTACTTACTTGAGCGCAACAAAGTAACTCTCATAAGCTTCAATCCGGGCGGCAAGTTCCTCGTCGGCGGCAACTCCGGGAAGCTCCTTAATGGACTCCAAGTTCTGGAGGATACCATCGTACAGCGCAGCCTTTTCCTTGAGTTTGACAAGCTTCTTTCCAAAAGGCAGTTCCCTTTCTTTCCTTGCTTCGGCCGAGGCCGCGTCTTTCTTCTTACCCCTTCTCAATGAGCCGTACTCTTCTGTGGCACCATCGTGGGGGCCTGTAAGAACCCGGTTTCGACCAATTCTCCAGCTGATCATCTCGTAGTTGACCGCAGTGCGTGTAATTTGTAGCCGCTGCATCCTGGGATCACTTTGAGCAACGCCGTCGCCTTTCAGCTCGTCGATGGCCCTCTTGGTTGCATCAACAGCGTCTTGGGTGGTCAGTAAGATCTCATCATAGGCGGCAGCCACCTCATGCGGCCTTTTGTCCTGGGACTTGGCAATCGCCTGCGAGAGCCGCTCTTTGGCCTCAACGACAACTGCCCAAGAGGTGGCTATCTGGGCATCTTCAATCTGGACCTCGTGGGCTCGCCAAGTCAGGGTCTGGGGGGCAGTGTCCCCGACTGCAATGCCGTCTCCAGCCCCCGTGCTTGCCTCGGCAAGAATGGATGCATCAATTCGGTTGATTTCCTGGACCAGAGCCTCGTCTGACTGCGGGAAGGCGTTCTTTGCCAGAGTAGCGACGGAAACCGTTCGGGGCGTCTTGAGCTGATAGGCAGCGAATCGGATGGATGGCTCGACGGTCTCGGATAACAAGTCCTTGAAGATATCGCTCTTTGTCGCTGTAGCAAGTGCGGTGTAGATGACGTACGTCACGGCGTAGCTTCGCAGGCAAGGCTCCCAGCTTTGCTTCTCGAACAGCATGGCGCCTCGGATAAGGGATGCATAAGCCCGCGCCTCGAGAAGATCGGTGGCATTGGCGCCAGATACATCGATCTGTGATAGGACGGCAACTACCTGCTCGGCGCTTCGAGCGGCTTTCTCGAGTCGGGAGACAATGTGAGACCGGGCGCGGCCGACGACCCCCCTTTGGTCGTTCGAATGGGCCGCCTTGATGCTCATGGCCTGAGCCCAGGCGCGCTCGCTGGTGAGGAGGAGGAGATGGACATGTCTGACAGCGCAACATGATCAGTCAACTCGGTCAATTACTGCCCCTCGCTTGGCGAGGAGAGTGACGAGACAGGTGGTATCATACTCAATGTTTGCCTGGATATCTTGGGCGGTGACCTGCTCCGGCTTGCGGAACTTGCCCCGATTCTTGGTCACGATGCCCAGCTTCTTGCGCGCGTTGAGCAGGCGCTTGGCCAGCTGGCCATGGTATGTCGAGAAGTCGCCGTACAGCAGGGCCTTGTCTCGGCCCTGGACGACGAAGCTGGTGATGTCCATTGCGAGGTCCGGACTCTGGACGTCAAAATGATGCTCAGGCCAGGCTGTTCTGCAGCAAGCTAATAGGTGATGGCAATCCTAGCAGCTTCTCTTTCCTCGGATTGGGATTGGCGGGGATGGCGGGGCATGTCTTTTTTTGCTGGACAAGGCACGAGGCGCTGAACGCCGTGAGGCTGGAAATTCAAAATTCGAGACTCGTGCGAGGCTGCTTATGTAATATGGCGGCTGAAGCGTCGATATACAGTAGAATTTCGAATTCGGGAAGCTTATACTCCGTAGGGAGCACAGGTATATTGAAACTGCAAATCCAAGCTCTTCATGCATGAGATATGGCAGCTATCTATTTTATAGAGATCACTGCAAAGATGAAGCCGGACATGGAATGAAACCTCTAGACGAAACATCATCTACCACTTCGCCATCTACGGAGTATAAAGATCCATGAAGAGCTCATGGGCTGCAATCTTGCCTCCAGCAAAGTGCCCGACTTGATTCATCCACTAAATACCTAGCTTGCATGTTAGCGCTTGATGCTTTGCGGCCTAGGGACGGCTTGCTTCTGGATTTATCACACAGATAGTAACCATGCAGCACTGTGTCCGGTAGCGACCTCAATATCAGCGGGGAGACGGTCGGATGAGACACGACGGTAGTACTTCGGAATCAACCACAACTGAAATCATCCCCGTCGAATCAAGCATTCCCATGTCAAGCGGGAAATGAAGCGATTCTACCCGAGTTGCCGCCTCAGTTGGGAGATGGGGAGATGCTACACAGAAGTAGATGGCATACCCATAGCAAGTTAATCCTGAAAAAAAACCTCTGGAGCTCGGTTACGCTGGTTATGATATATGACATGTCGCCGACTGCCAATTAGTAGTAGGTAGGTAGAGCGCGGCTTCTCGATCCGCCAGGCAAGACAAAAGACAACGCAGACATGGGTGAAACATGTCCTAAGACATCACGCCCAGTCGTGTCGAAGTCGTGTGCTTGGCCCTTGCTAGTGAGACCTTGATGAGCTGTCCTTCGAGCTAGACGGCTCGATCGATTCCGCAAGGGCAGGCTGTCTAGATCGAATTCACTGGCGAACAACACAAACGGCTGTTGTCTCAAAGTGCGTCTCGAGAATCGAGATTCATCGATATCGATCTGCGTCCAATGCCTAGAACGGTTTCGGGCTTGCAATATCACTTTGGGCCTTGTTGCGGCACAAATTCGAAGCATGGCTCACTGGCAGACCGGCATCGCGCTATTCAGCCACCCAATATCGGCCCTCATTGATAGTTGCCGTATCAGCACAGGTGAAACCAGGCGTTCGCTCTCCCACGCGGACAGGCAAACACGGCTCGGAAGCTTCTTCTGCGAGACCCCCTGCAGCTCCCGTCATTTTCAGCTCGGATGGTCCGAAGCTAGCAGCCCTGTGATGGCCCAGGTATGCGGCGAGCGGCCAATACTACCGTCTGCCTCGATGCCGACCCAGACGCGGTTGACAAGGGACGCCGTGTTATTGGCCGTGTCACGCCTAGCAAGCTTCTCGCACCCTCTCGCTTCGATGAAGTTGGAGCCAAAGGAGGAACTCAGCGCGCAAGATAACGCGTCACTGTCTCTGTTCCCCTCTTTGTGCCGTCCTTGCTTCTGGGCAAACTGCTAGCCTTTGGTTGAGGGATTTGGCAGTAGTCGAGGGTGGCGTCGACAAAGCAAGGCAAGGGAAAGCACACATATCGCATACTTCGTCCAGCCCAGCAGCCAGTAACCGGCAACGAGCATGCAGTCAGGCTGTGTGTCTTATGGCCTCATGCTCACGAGCGACGGCAATTGGCAGCAGCGGTCGCTGGGTGGGTGTGTCGGCCATAGTCTGGCGCCAAAAGCTGGCTGCGACTCATGTCAGCCATGCATATTGTGCGGGCGAACTTGTAGGGAGGATCTGGGATGATTTGACAGGAGAAGTCGGGCCATCAGCCGCGGCAGCAGCAGGAAGTACGTAGCAGCAGACAACTGACATGATGCCGCCCAATACGCGCCGCCGGCGGTCGGCAATCGTCGATATTGCTCGGGGGATTTTGGAGCGCATTTCAGGGAGCACGACAGCAGGGAGGTGGGTGACCTTGCAGAACGAGATACTGGACGCTTGCATCACGTGCCCACCTTGTCTGGGGCAGGCCCCTCCAGAAGCCCCGGCTGCCTTCAGGCTGTCGAGGCCGCTTTCCAGCAGGGCTTCTGGCAGCGTTCTGGCGGACTCCTCCGGGGGGAACGGGGGCGCCCAGCAGCAGTGGGCAGCAGATGCGGGCGAGATGGGCCACTGGAACGGGGCCCTGGGAGGGCGCACGGACTGGACCAGCGCTGTACGATCCCTGGCGCTGCAAACGGTGCTGTGCAGGTGACCAACTTGGCTGCAGTAGCTGCAAGCGGCTTTTTTTGGGGCTGGTTTTGCTGCTTCGAAACTACAAAGTCCGGAGCATCTGGCGGTGGTGTGTACAGCGGTAGCAGCGGCAACGACAAGTGGAGGGCAGTACATACAAGTAGAGGGACCTACATTGGAGGAATTGTTTGCTCTTGCCGGTGTTTGGGCTGAGATGGTGGGAGTCGCGGTACGAGGCGGGACGAAGAGAGAGGAAATATCGATGATGCCAGAGACGGAGTCTGCGCCTAGAGTAAGACATTACGAGACTTGGATGGCGTCAAATGTTCTCAGGTGCTGCATTGATCTGAGATCAAGGTACAAGTACGGAGTAGCTAGCATCGGCATGATGAGTGGTATCGAAAACCTGGTGCATGTTCAGTGAAGATCGCGGACAAGTCTCTGCGGCTCAGCTGCAAGGGAGGGCGGCTGCTCCGAAGAGTTGCGTGTGCTCTGTCTGTACATGCACAGAAACTGACGGATCGATCGCCTTCCAGGCTGCTGCAAACATTTCCGCCTCCTCAGCAATCACATGCTTCTTCTTGTTCCGGGCTGGAGTCGTGGAAATGGCATCAATCTTGGCTACAGATTCGAGACGGCCTCATAGGTACTCCTTCCTGTAGACAACCCACCTTATGATGCCGGACAGTCAGGTGATGCCTTCACCTGCAGTAACAAAATAAATATATCGATATGGAACTGGTACATTTCGATACAACACAAATATGGCATGAAGGCGATCAACAACCCTTTCCACCATCCCGTCCCCCAGGTGGAGGTGCCTCGCCGGGCTCTTCCAAGTACCCTCAGCGCCCCACTCTCCCAGCTCTTTCCCATTGCTGCAGCCACTCAGCATCTCCCGATACTGCCCCGTTAGCACCTGCCGCCAGCCTCTACAGGTACCTAGTACAACCTATCCCGCCAGTCCACTTTTCTTCCCCACTACCGCTGCGACCTGCCTGGAGGCAGAACATCCATGATCCTGCAAGAGAGACTTCACTCACTCTCGCATCTCCAATAACAACCGCAAGACTGGCCTCTCTCTCTCTCCTCCGGCTGCACTCCTGCCGTTAGTGCGCTGCCTCTTGTTGTCCTTGCCCTCCACTCCGGCTGCTGTCTCTTCTCTGCCTCCGTCACAAGCCGCCTTGAGACGGAGCCCTCCGAGAAAGCAGGGGGAACGGCGCGTTGCCGCCCCAAGACAACATCTGCATCATCACGACAACCGGGATCGCGGCTTTCCTGCAGCCGCTCTGTGCGCTCGCCAGCTGGTGTTGATGCTGCTGTATAGCCACATCTATACCTTGAGCTCCTGGCTGTACTTTCACAGCTGTTTCCCTCTTGCTCTCGCCTCTCTCCTTCAATCTTGACTCTCTCACATTTCAACTTTCCCTCCTCACACTTGCCTATTTGCCTCCCACCTTTTTTTTTTCCCGCCTATAAGAAACGCAATCTTTTCAGTCACCTCTCTCTCGCCCCCTTCCAATAGCCTCTTCCTCACATGACTATTATTTTTCTTCTGCCTTAGACCTCCCGCAACGCTTGTTCTCTCCACTTCTGGGTCAAGTTTCACAACGCCATCTTCAACTTTACAACCAACTTACGGTGCCCTCCCATAGCGAGTATCTCGCGGTCTGTGAGACCACACTTCTCTCTCGCCCTCAACACATAAAGGGAGAGGCACGGATCTGAATCACAGACCTCACAGTATCCTACCCGTCCCCGTTCGTCATTGTTCTTACTTGCGCCTGTGTGATGACGATCTAAGCTTCGTCACACATGCGGTAAAACGCTCCATCTTTTCCTCTCCCTCCCTGTTCATCACAGTGCTTTTGCATTCTAGAGGCTCCTTGTGCAGTCCTCGGCGCCATCCAAAATATTGCAGATGGCTACAAACGGTAAGCCCTCCATCTTTCTCTCGTGCCGTCTACCTCTCTCTTCACTCCTGACTTGGAATGTCGAGTCCATCTCCTCCGCGAGCATATGATGGTAGCTTTGCCTCTATGCTATGTTGTAGTATTGCCGTGATAGGGCTTGCTCAACCTCCTATTTGTCCCTACGCCTGCCAGTCCTTCTGCATTCTCTAAGCGGCTTTGTCGAACTCTACTAATCCCCTTCTAGGTGGGCCGTCGCAGCCTCCGGGCCCCAATCTAAACATGCCATGGATCCCGGCTTCGCATCCTCATCCAAAGCGTCAATATCAAGATTACAACGACTCGAATGTCCGACAGGGTGGGCCGGGCCAGTCCGCCGCAATGTGGCAGCATATGCCCAACATAGGACAGAATACGGACACCACTTCTTTCACTGCGTTGCTCAACGGCCCTCTTGACCTATCCGCTACGAGCTCGCCAATGATAGCCTCACCGATGATGAGCCCGCCGGTGATGAGTCCTCCGGTGATGAGCCCTCCGGTCGAGGATGACCAAGCGCGAGCTAATCAACTACACCAAATTCACAACTTGGCGCGCCAAAACGAAAACGCATACCTTCAGCGTCATGCCGCCCCCTCTCATCGGCCTAGTATGCCTCATATGCTCGCTCCTACCAATGAAGCCCAGCCGCTCCCCAAACGCCAGCGAGTGAACCGCGAAGGGCCGCCACGCCTGCCTCTCTTCTTGAGGGAGATGCAAGCTGACCACATGAAAATGGCGGCTGAGCGTGCGGCTGCTGCTGCGGCGGCGGCTAATCCTGGATCATCCACCGTTGATTTGACAAATGGTATGAGGAGCCTCCATGACCCACGATGAAGTTGCTGCTATGTGCTTTTGCTTACCATCTACCGTTTAGTCAACGACCCTCCGAAGCCCGTTGATCCAAAGGAAGAAGAGGTTTGTTACGGCATGATCAGGACCCGCGCGAATTGCACTCGTGTTCCTTCGCCGAAGCCGGGCGTGCACAGTATGTGGGGACCCAGATATCATCCCAGCATCAAGGTCATCCTCAGAAGGGTGGCCGATGACGATTCTTGGCGAATCCCTGTGTGTGACCACACCAGAGCAATCATCGGGCAAGTCGATATATCCGCTAGCAGAGCATTGGCGCCTTTGCTGGACTTCAATATTCGCGTCAGGACCGACTGTCGCATCCCCCCGCAGCCCGTCACCCCGGGTGAAGAGCCTGGTCAGGCTGTGTCGCGCTCCTACCGACTCGATATTGTATTGTATGGGCCTTTCAAATATGCCAAAAACGTTGGAGCCATTCTCGAGCGTAATCAAGTGCCACTTCACCAGCCCTACATCATACAGAAAGGCATCAAGCTCTGCAACCCCCACACTCCTGACTACGCGCGCGCCATGAAGAAACAATCATCAAGAGCGAATGCGAATCGTGAGGGAGGCCTCTCCCGGAGTTCAAACTTCACTCCGAGAACTGTTGAGGAAGTCCGCTCGGAAGTCATGGGAGTTTTCGATTCACTTACCAGGAGCGACGAACTACCAACCATGGATCCCCCAACATCCATTGTAACGCCCCTGCTTACCCATCAGAAACAGGGGCTCCACTTCATGATGGCAAGAGAAAAGCCTCGTGAGCTGCAACTGCAGGAAAGGGGCATGGTGTCCTTCTGGCGGACAAAGCCCGGTCCGAATGGACAAACCGTCTTTCACAATGTCATCACGGGCGAAAGCCAGGCCGCTAGCCCTTCTGATACCTGTGGCGGCATACTGGCTGATATGATGGGCCTCGGCAAAACACTCAGCATCCTGTCCCTCGTGGCAACCACCATGGACGAGGCACGGCAGTTTCAGCACCTCTCGCCTGAGCAGCCGTCCGCGCCGGAAACCAGGCAGGCAAAACGTGACTTGGACGCGGCGCAGGCACCATTGGGCCTTACGCCCTTGAGGCGAAACACCAAGTCGACCCTGATCATATGCCCTCTCAGCACAATCACCAACTGGGAGGAGCAGATTAAGCAGCACACAGCCCCGGGACAGCTCTCCTATCATATCTATCACGGTCCCAACCGTATCAAAGATTTGGAGCGGCTGGCCCAGTTCGACATCGTGATCACAACCTATGGCTCTGTCTCCAACGAGCTCAGTTCTCGTCGCAAGGCCAAAACGGGCAGCTTTCCCCTCGAAGAGCTCGGCTGGTTCCGCATCGTCCTCGACGAAGCACACATGATTCGGGAGCAGTCGACAATGCAATTCAAGGCGATAGTCCGGCTTCAGGCCCAAAGGCGTTGGGCGGTAACCGGGACTCCGGTCCAAAACCGACTAGACGATTTCGCTGCCCTATTGTCGTTCCTTCGCTTGGAGCCCTTCCACCAGAGAGCCAAATTCCTTCGTCATATCGTGGAGCCCTTCAAGGCTTGCAACCCTGATATTGTGCCCAAGCTCCGCATTCTTGTCGACACAGTCACACTTCGCCGCCTCAAAGACAAGATCGACCTGCCTTCACGGGAGGACTTTATCGTGCGACTCGACTTCAGCCCAGAGGAGCGCGGCATATATGACCTATTTGCTCGCAACGCCCAGGACAGAGTCAAGGCCTTGGCCGGAAACCCCACCTCGGGGGCTCTTGGCGGCAACACGTACATCCATATTCTCAAAGCAATCCTTCGTCTACGCCTCCTCTGTGCACATGGAAAAGACCTGCTGAATAGAGAAGACTTGGCGGCCTTGAGAGGCATGTCGGCAGAGATGGCGATCGATATCGACGAGGACGATGAAAACGCCGAAGGCGCGCCGTTGTCTCATCAGAAAGCTCACGAGATGTTCACGCTGATGCAAGATACCAACAACGACGCGTGCATACAATGCAACAAGAAGATCTCCCAGGAGCAGAACTCAATGGACGCCGAGAAGGAAGACGACACGCTAGGATACATGACGCCTTGCTTCCATGTGGTGTGTCAGTCGTGCATAAGGAGCTTCAAGCAGCGAGCCAAGGCTGCTCTGGCGCCCGGCCAGGTTGCCGGCCCCTGCATCGTTTGCAACGCCCATGTTCGGTTCTGGTTCGTCAACATCCGCCGTTCGGATGTAGAAGGTGAACACGACGGTATTCTCAAGTCTGCCAACAAATCGAGAGAAGCCGAAAAAGACTTGGACAAGTATGACGGGCCTCATACCAAGACAAAAGCCCTCCTTGAGGATCTTCTCAAGTCCAAAGCTGCCAGTGACGCCAATCCCCAAGAAGCACCGTTCAAGTCCGTTGTGTTTTCGGGCTGGACGTCCCATTTGGACCTCATCGAGCTGGCGCTTAAGGAAGCAAATATTCAATTCACCAGGCTTGATGGCAGCATGACACGACAGGCACGCACGGCCGCTATGGATACCTTCCGCGAAGATCGCAACATACACGTCATTCTGGTCTCCATCACGGCTGGCGGGCTGGGCCTGAACTTGACTGCCGGCAACAACGTGTATGTCATGGAGCCACAGTACAACCCAGCGGCTGAAGCTCAAGCCATCGATCGTGTGCACCGCCTGGGTCAGAAACGCCCCGTTCGCACGATTCGATACATTATGCGCAACAGCTTTGAAGAGAAGATGCTCGAGCTGCAAGACAAAAAGGTGAAGCTGGCGAGTCTCAGCATGGACGGCCAAAACAAAGCGCTGGACAAGGCTGAGGCTGCAAGACAGAAACTCATGGATCTCCGCAGTCTTTTCAAATAATAGGTGCCTGGTAAAGAGGTTGTATAACGATCACGCAACGAAGTCACGATTCCGACACGGCGCTTGTGCCGTTTCTGCAACTTCTATTCTTATACGCGATATATGTGACATGTCAAGTTGCAACATATTTTCAGATTTTCTTTTCAGCATTCCCCTCATCACCTTCAATCTGGCCTATGTATCGACGGAGGAGGTATCTCTCAACCGCTGGTCCATGTCCAACATCCTTCTCTTTCCTCAGCTCATATTTCTATCATACATCAGCCTCTCTCATCGCGGGGTCAGCTCTGCAAGCCTGAAGGACAGTTGACCCAAGTCTTTTGTTCCCTTTCTGCCCCCCTTTTTGGGTCCTCCTTTCTTGCAACGTATGCCGGATACGGCAACGTACTCTAGTTCCGCAGCATTCTTATACCGAAGCTCTCACGAGCCACTCTTGATCTTAGTGGGGCGAAGGATCTGGTGGCATTTTGCTTCTGCGTTCTGTTTGTTTCTTCTCTCATTTCCTTTTCACTGGCATGGGCAGGGCGAGGGATTGGAGAACTCGGATAAAGTCAATAGCATTTCTGGGGGGACTCTTATATACCGATTGTTAGTTATTGCTCAAAAAGTATGGACGTCTGTTTGCTTGCGGGGTATGGTAGCCTTGAAATGCCCTTTCCGTGACCGTTTCCCCTTTCCCACCGGGTTCCCCAGTCCATGACACTCCACCGCGCAAGTAGAGCCTAGAGGATGCCGATGCCGAAGATTCTTTCTCATGATAATATGCCCACTCCTGCTCTCCAGATTCTTGACATGTCCAACGCCGTTACACCAAAAGATCAGCCATCGCCAAGCAAACTCTCACAAGCCCTGAAAACAGTCGTGAAAGGGCCTGTAGCCCGAGTTCCTCCGTCATTAACCTCCGCCTCTCCTTTGAACCTCTTACGGCTGGTCATCGTCCTCTATCCCGATGGCTGCCCACTCAGTGCCCTGGTTCACCGAGCTCAGCCTGGCGCAAAGACTGAGCAGAACGACCGTCTCGGTCGCAGCGTAGTGGTTAAGCGAGTCCGAGAGGATCTTCATGTGGCGACCAAAGTTGCTCTCCCACTTGCGGACAAAGTCCGAGAGGTGAGTCACGCGAGCCTCGGCGTCCTCCTGGCTCAACGTGTCCTGCTGTGTGGACGTCGAACGTGACGGAGGGGCTTTGGCCGACTGGAATCGCTGCCATTGATCGTTAGTCATGTTGTCGGGTTTGGTGCCGCTCGAGAGGTCGGGATCAATCTTTTCCAGCTCGCGAGTGAGGAAACCGGTGTACTGGGAGAAGATGGCGCAAGTTTGCATGAGCTTCGAGTTAACCTGGTCAAGTATGAAATGTTAGTCATAAGAGACAGACGAGCAGGTTCAGAGAGGAGAAGAGCTGCGGGACGGGGGTTCGAGCATGAGCATCTCTGGGGGGAAGTCGCAATACCTTCAACAACTTGCTGTTTGTCAACATGCATTCCTTGAGGCACGTGTCCAGAAAGTCTACGTGGTCCTGCATCAGCTCGTCCACAGTCCGGTTGAAGCTGGATCTCTTGTCCGACGTCTCGTCCTTGGCTTTCAGCCGCGACATGAACTTTGTCCAGTTTGGCTCGATTACTTCCGCGGTGCAGAAATACAGCACCTGCTGTACGTATACGAGCATTCTCCCTCGCAAGGTCCAGGCGCGTCTCTTCAACGTCTCGAGCTCCTGGTTTGGGCCCTTGTGAGACCAGGTCACGGCTCTGGTGTGCGCTTGCCACGTTGACGATAGCTGAGACTCTAGGTAGCGTAGATGGAGCAGAAAGCGGAAAAGCGCCTGGTAACGCCAGACTGTCTTGCGGCTGATTACCAGGGAGACAGGAAACGGTACTGAATAGTCCAGCTGCAGCGATGTAAAGCCTATTGCGTTCTTGTCTGGTTCAATAGGCTGTTGGTTAATTACGGGCTGCATCACTTGGCCCGACTCTATGCCCGTGATGTTTACAACTCGCTGGAGGTTATTGATCAGGGTGATCTCGTTCATCTCCACCTTGACATCCTCTTTGAACGGGTCGAGCGAGGACACGGTTCCAGGTTGGCGCAGGACGAGATCCAGAAGCGACTGCAGCTTGCTCGTGTTGACATTTTTGGCTGGTTTTCTCAGTTCCGACGACCCCAGCTCGAGGAAGTAGGAAAAGGAATCTGATGGGTCGAGGAAGAAGTAGAGTTTTAGCGAGCGCAGTCTTAGCGGAAGCTCGTGCGTTGTGAGAAGGAGCTGCATCAGGGACTCATTGGCATGAGCGTAGGCGTTGTTGACGTTCTCAATGAATCGTTTATCGTCGAAGGAGGTCGGCAATTCAGTAACGATTTTGCTCACGTCTACTCCACCGCATTCGCGAACGACGTTGAGATACTTGCCGGCCAGCAGCACCTTCTCCTTGACGCCTTCCAGCTGGGGCGGCACATCTTGGTCCCTGATCGTATACCTCCTCTCCCAATACTCATCGATATAATCCCTCTCGAGTCTCTCTCGCCCAATGCTCTTTTGTTCTCTGATCATGAACTCGGAATGAGGGTCGTGTATGCTGCCATGGTGGAGCCACTCATTCAACATCTTCATATACGGCCGGCTTGCGTCCCGAAGTAAAGATGTCAGCAACGACCGAGCAGCCGGGTCACCACCCATCGATTCAAGCCGTGAGGCCAAGAGGCCCAAAACACCGCCGCCCTTGCAGACTTTCAGGGCTTTGGAACTTCCAGGAACGAGTTCCCCTCCTTCAGCGAGCCTCTCAAGAACCTTATCGTAATCGTCCACTTCATCATCTTCTTCCTCGTCGCTTTCGTCATCCAGCAGTGCGTTCTTCTTCAGGAGCTCTTGTGCCAGCGAATAGAGATGGGACAGCATCTGGCATGTAGGTAGAGTGTGAATGTTGAGGACATGGACGGTAAAGGATTCGCTCGTCAGAAACTGGGTCTCGAGCTGGGCAATCATGACCAGGTAGTCTTGCAAGCACTTTCTCACTGACGCACACAACGCATGGTTTACGGCACCAAACTCCTCGCGGCTCTGCACGTCGACGAACGCCTCCAGGGCCGAGTAGTAGGTTGCCATTTTCAGCATGGACTTGGTCAGATCGTGTAGACTGGGGTCGAGGCCGGGCAGGATACGGAAGGGCGGCCCGGAGAGGCGGTCCCTCTCTTCAGTAGGACTGTAACCACGAGCATATCGAATGTACTGTCCCTCATAGCCCATGAAAACATACAGCAGGTCTTCGACAATGGCTGCCTCCTGAGCTTCCAGCGTGAGTTCGTGCAAGGGTTTCGGCTGTGGCGCATACGGGATTGTAAATGCAATTGGAGGGATCGAGATTCGCGAGGCAAGGGCAGCAGAGGTGTGCGGGAGCAACGTCGCCTCCGGATTCCAAGAACCTATGTGTGCTCACATGGCGACTGTCAGCTCTTTCGATAGGGAAATGCCGAGTATAGAGATATATTGGATCTTCATATTGCTTCTCAGAGAAAGCCCATGCACCATGAAAGAACGGAAAGGGGAAGAGTGGACCGTACCTGGGGGCGTCTCTGCCCGGACTTCTCTCGGCCGTAGGTCCGTCGACGACTTTTGTCTGCGCATCTCGGCTGGTCTCTTGTCAGTCTGTTGTTGTTGTTGTTGTTGCTGCTGCTGCTGCGAACGACGTTGCTGCTCCTGCTTGGCTGGACTGGCTGTCCGCGGTGTGCCTCGCTCCACATGAGACTCAAAGGTGCGCTCGATGACTTTGCGCTCCTCGTAGCGCCTTTCGTCCCTGGCCTTGCCCACGCGGCTTGCATTGCTTGGTGATGGCCGCTTATGTGATTCGCTGTCTCCCAACTGGGGCGCCTCTGCATTTCTCGCATCCGCCATGCCACTTCGAAAGCTTCCATTGGCTCCAGAAATCCGGGATCGCTCGTCGGCAAAGGCATTGGCGCGGCTAGATGCCCTCGTTCGTACGCCGGACGACATGCCGGCAAGCTACATTCGAAGGTGGAGGGGACTATAGATGCAGAACCAAGTCGTCCTGGATCAAGAGCTGAAGAGAACGCCCCTCACCCTGTTGTTATCATGGAGGTGTTATTCTCTTGTTCGCCCTTTGTCTCCCTCAACTTGTTTCTTCGTCTCCTTTTGCTCGCCTCTTCGGATAGTTGTGGTGCTCGAGGAATGCTTGTGTCGATGCTGAGGGTATAAAATGCAGTTCATTGATTTATGAGCTGCATGCGCCGCAGTCACAATGTCATAAAAGGCAGGCAAGCTCCTTCCTCCGTAGCTACGGAGCACCTGCTCTATGTAACCCGTGGTGGGGTGAAACACGACCATCAGTCGCGTCGCGGTTGCCATTCCGTGCGCCGGATAAACCACGCTTCCGTTTCGAAGCCGACTCAAGGTTGTAGCTGTACCTTTACTGTCAGCCTGGAAGGCCCCCTGTGGCGCCAACTGTGGCGGTGGCCAGCAGTTCTGCGTCTCTGCCTCCCCCACCACGTAGGTACCCAAGGTAGACCACTGAGGTACCTTAGTACGTACTCGGCACTGCGGATCTGGAGCAGGGAAGCTGCACTGGATGCGTAGCCTAGTGTTTGCCTGATAGCAGTTCAGCTTCATCCTTTCTCTCAGCCTTTCCTTGCAGCCTCACATTCGTCGTTCGCCCTCCTCTCTCTGCCAACGGCTATCTTTCTCTACCGAGGAATCAACTGGCGTCTCTAGGCCAAATACAACCGCACAATTAGTCAAGATGTTTATGGCAAGATCTGAATACGGCAAGCAGCTTCCCCTCCTCCATCCTCTCTCCCCTCCCCGAGCTTCCTCTCTGTGATGCCTCATAGAGTTGAGGTTTCAAGATGAGGCGCTCACACTGATTAGAGAGCACTCAACCTCTACGAGGAAGCACCCATGAATAGACAGGCAAAACCCTGTTGCTAACAGCTTACTCCTCGCCTCTAGACCGGGGAATCAACACCTTCTCCCCGGAGGGCCGTCTCTTCCAGGTGGAATACTCGCTCGAGGCTATCAAACTGGGGTCAACCGCCATTGGAATTGCCACATCCGAGGGCGTCATCCTCGGCGTCGAGAAGCGCGTCACATCCTCCCTCCTCGAGACCTCCTCCGTCGAAAAGATTGTCGAGATCGACCGCCACATCGGCTGCGCCATGTCCGGCCTCCAGGCCGACGCCAGGTCCATGATTGAGCACGCCCGCGTCGAGTGCCAGAGCCACGCCTTCAACTACAACGAGTCCCTCAGCGTCGAGAGCTGCACTCAGGCCATCTGCGATCTGGCCCTGCGCTTCGGAGAGGGTGCCGACGGAGAGGAGACCATCATGAGCCGGCCATTTGGTGTCGCGCTCCTCATTGCCGGCTTCGACGAGAACGGCCCTCAACTGTTCCACGCAGAGCCCAGCGGCACCTTCTATCGATTCGATGCCAAGGCTATTGGTTCAGGCTCGGAGGGAGCGCAAGCAGAGCTGCAAAACGAATACCACAAGGTCAGCTTCCTTTACTGCCCCATTTGCAGTTACCGTAATTTGTTTTCGGCTTGCACTGTTTCTCGTCCCGCGACACCCACTGACAATAGTGACAGTCCCTAACGATTGCGGATGCGGAGACACTGGTTCTCAAAACTCTGAAACAAGTAATGGAGGAGAAGCTAGACTCAAAGAACGTGCAGCTGGCCAGCGTCACCAAAGAGAAGGGCTTCAGAATATACACAGACGAAGAGATGGCGGCTGTCGTCGATCGACTACCATCAAACTAATGAGCCATGCTATACGAGACGAGAATAGAAACCAACTGCAATGCTTGCATTCCCTGTCCGGTGGATTCATACAAGTGACTGAGCTAGTGACTGCAACGGGCACTCAATCAGGCCCTTGCTGTATCACTATTATCAATGCCTACCATCTCAGGTAGACAAGATATACGCTACAGTACCAGATGTCTCAATACACAATGCAACAATTGCCGCAGTCGCACTTCATTTGCCTCGTTATTAGATCTCTCATGCCAAACAAACCTGCCCCTCACTCCTTTCCTTATCCCCGACTCCAGGCTCTCGTCACTCCCCTCATAAATGCTGCCAAAATTGTTCACCAGAAAGAGAAAATTCCAGATATGTCATGTCTAACTGCTCATAGCCACCTGTGACTGGGAGCTTGTTTTTGAGCCTTGTGTTCCTTTTTTTTTTTTTCCGCCACTTTTCCTCCTTCCCTGTCCCTATTTTCTCCCCTTATCCGTGTTGTCTTTTTTATCCTTCGTTTCTTGTTCACCATCTCCCTTGTCCTTGTGCTCTCTATTTTGCGCGTGCCCTTCTAGGACATCACACATTCTATATCGCTCGTTAGTTTAAATCGTCTCGTAGTTCGAGCCTCGCGAGTTCTGTTTCGATTGCTAGTATCCCGATTGCGTAATGTGTTCTTTCAGCCTTGGCCAGTACTAACCGCCGTTCATCGCTCGAGTCTAATTCGTCGATTTTCTTGTCGATCCGGCGAGGATTTCTCCATATTGTAGACGAAACGTCGTTGATAATTGTTGGTCGTGTATACTCCGGACCTCCCATCTGGCTAGCCTTGATCCAAGCCGACTCGCAGCCGCAGGCAATCTGCATTGCCGACTGCCATCCAGTGAGGCGTGCAACGTCATGCATCCTCTGAATGACCCATTCTCTTTGCGCAGTATCATTATACTGAGAGATTGTCAGCATATTTCACTTCAGAGGGCCAATACCCGACAAACAGGGGCAAGGCGGCCGTTAGAAAGGGGCTATACAAACCTGAACACCTGCAACAAATACGCAGAAAGAACTTTCAATGAGGGCAGCGCCCAGATACGTATTGATTTCGGTGTACTCTGAACAGTCGGCAGCCAGTCCTGAAGCAATCTGTCCAATCTTGAGCGCGAAACCAGCCGTCTTCTTTGCTGTCATCCCCGCTGCCCTCATTGCAACTGGCGGCATCGAGGGGTGGCTTCGATATAGATGGATAAATCCCATGTAGTAGTTCATCCAGATGCCGGCAATGGAATATGTTCGGAAGTAGATAGGGTCCCCAAAAGGTGTCTTTGTCCTCGTCTGACCATCAAGCTCGTCGCCGAGGGGCTGGAATTCTGGCCCAAGACCGTTCTTGAAGATCTCGAAGGAGTGATAAATGGCGTTCCATTCCTGCAACGCAGCTTCGTAGCTGGCTCCTGGATCAAGGTCCTCCTGCGCATCACTGTGTGGCGTGCCGTCTCGTGGAGGACTGAATCCCATGGGGGCCTGCACTTTTCCAAACGTTGGGAACATGCCTGGGAACATAGGGGGTGAGCCAGGTCCAGCACCACCACCTTGAGCTTCAATGACTTTCTGTTTCCGGGACAGATCTTTAGAAACAAAATCTGAGAGGCGGCCGAGCAAGAGAATCAAGTGATCATATGTGCCATATCTGAAAGGGAGATGTCAGTCACAAAAGTCATTGCTTGAAGTCCCAAATCAAGGAGCAGGAATGTGCTGCACATACGCTGATGAATATGTTGAGAAGGGGGCCCTTGGAGGAATCTGCGTCCAATTTTCATATTCCATGCTTGTCCCCGTTTAGCGATGCATCTTCAATCAGTGCGCGAGAGGGAACTTACAATAACTTGGTCCCCCCCAAGATGCTTTGGTACACATCCATTTTGCAGTACCACCAAAACAGATCGCAGATGATGTCGTATCTTTCAATCTCCTTGTCCGTTACCGAGGAACGTCTCGCATCAGAAGGTTGACCCTCTCCATCACCATAGTCTTCAGGAGACACGGCGAGTCCGGTAATGGCATTCAGAAAGCCATAGTCGAGAGAACGCTGCCCGCTCTGGGCCGGTGCGGTATGAGCATGCGAATGGTAGAAATAGGAGCTCACGTGTCCCAGCTGATAGCCTCCAGCTTCCCGACGTTGCCGCATGCGCTTTGCCGGAAAGCAAGCTCGAGTCATGTCTCCCAAAGACATTTCGCGGAATAAGATCCTAGCACCAAACAGATGGTTGCACCACTTGGTGTGATCAGATGACCAGACCTCAAAGTACCCGAGCAGCAGAGTAGCAGCAAGAGTTGCAGGCTGTGTTCTCCTGGATGGTGACTTCACATTCTTAGCTATACGACGTATGGCACGATGGTAATGCCTCAGAGCTGCCGTCGGGGGTTTATCTCGGAGCTTCGCCAGTTGAAGGCTTGCCAATGCGAGCATCGCATGAAATAGACCCAAATGCTGAAGTGCCAGTGAGGGAATGGCGTCTATGAAGAAAGTCAGAACGACTGTTGCATCTCCGTCTGAAACATGTCGATCAACTTACAGCTCCATAAGCTCTGTTCAGTTCCAGCTGCGGTGCCGCTCCTGGCTCTCTCCGAAGCGCAAGAGATATCCCCTTCGAAGATCGAGATGCCGGGACCAGTGACGTTGATGAAGTGCATGAAGATCGTGTTAAGGCCACTAGCCCAGAATTCGGAAGAATACGGTGTCTCCATGTGTGCTAGAACATCGTCATTCTGGGCAAAGGCGGAAAAGACGCTGGCATCCACAGCACTCATGGTCCAGCGCCCTGGCACCATGCTCTTGATTGGCATCAAGTTGCCCCGAACGTCCGGTAAATCATCATCAGAATCAGGCAAAGACGCTTCGTCATCCAGCATATCTAGTCCCCACCTATTGTTCAGGGGCTGCGTGTTGGCGGCTCCTGTATGAACAGTGAGAGCGTGATTGCCCGCCAGATGACGGAAATCGCCAAGCATATCTCTGGCAGGACCGCCGTCTTGTATAGAGAAGAACTGGGCCTCGGGAGGAGCATGGGGATAGTAACCAGGTCCTCCGTTGACCTCTGCCGCAAGCAGGGGGTTAGGAAACTGTGGGTTGTAGGGTGCCTGCAACAACTGGCTAGGCCCCATATTGTAAGCTGAAGAGTCTTGTATCAATGCTTCATCGTGGTATTGTTGCTGATGCGGCGCGGAACTTGACTGCAGAGGCAGACCATGGTGGCGCTGGTCAAAGGTCGGGGGTCTCGGCGCGATAGCTGGAAATAGTCCCCTTGAGGACTGGCGGTGCGCAGGCAAAGTCTCGTCAACGATGCTTGGCGGGCCAGGGAATATGGCCTGGTTGAAAGGAGACGAAAAAGAGCCAAGAGGTTCCTTAAATATGACCCTTTGGCTATATCCTTCGCACTCTCGTCTCGATTTGATGCAGTTGTGGCAAATCGGCCTGCCTTCGTCGCATTTGATGCGTCTCCTTCGACAGGCTAATAACAAAAGGGTTATGTTAGATCGCCGGGAGGAAAAGGGGGGAGCTGGACGTGTCGAAGTCGGGCGGAAAGGGCGATGCCCAGCGGGAGCAAGAAGAGAAGGGGGAGGAGATTCAAAATCACGAGGTTCAACTGTTACTCACTGAGACAGCCAGTCTTGGTTCGTTTCCTTGTGCCTGTCTTCTTGCGATTCGCCTCGTCCTTTCCTCCGTCATTCTGCTGCGAGGAGCTCCCTTGGGATTCTGGCAAGGTAGCCTTCGTGGTCGTAACAGCTTGTTCCTCCATGATACAACGCTCTACAGTGAGAGAGAGAGAAAGCAGGATATCACGCTGCTAATGGTCGCCCACTTCCTGATGTCTTTCCGCGCCGTAAAAGCCCAGACACCGGTTGATGAGACCGTTTCAACAGGTGATGAGACCGTTTCAACAGGTGATGAGACCGTTTCAACAGGTGATGAAGCGGCCTAAGCAGCTCCAAGACAATGTATGTGTTCAAGAGGAAGTATATATCACCCGGGGCCGCTCGGTGGGATAATTTGCCGTAAGGAGAGAGAGAAGATCAGCATGTGAGGGGACGGGACAGGGAGGACGGCGGCCTCGAAAGCCGCAGGCGGTGCGGCGGAAGAGAAGCAAGATGACACCACCTGCTGCTGTGCTCAGCCACTAAGGGGGAAGAGGATGGTGTTAGCACAACTGGCCGACAGTACGAAAACATCAAGTAGCGGATGGACAAGAGGAGAAGAATAGCAGCAAGTGGAACATGGCCGGTGTAACTCGAGGGCAGGGCAGAGCCAGGATAAAGCGTCGAGCTGTACGAAGACGAGTTCCAACTGAGGTCATGCAACAGTGATGTTGGTAGCGAGGCGAGACACAACTGGGGAAGGAATGGAGATGGGGGGAGAACGAATGAACTGGTAACAAGGGAGCTAACTCAAGGTCGGAGAAGATGAGAGAGGAACAACGTAGAGAGGAGGAGATGAAGTACTGGGGGGACAGTGTTAGGTAAGGTAGGCAAGTAGAGGAGATGTGAAAAGCAGAAGATCGCGGAAGGCAGGAGAGAAGAGAGTGGTGAGAGAGCAAGCGCACATGGGAGTGATGGAGGCAGAGAAGTACCAGTTGGTCTGATTCCTGTGCGAATTTGCTACCCAAAGTACGGACCTAGAAAACAGAGAATAAGTACCTAGTAGCACCAGGACATCTCGAGATCTGTGACGAGGTGTTGAGGGTGTGGCGAGGAAGGGGGAGGGGTGGAGCAAAAAGACGAGAAAATGGAATGCTAGCGGTCGCTCAAGCCAGGGCAGGTACTCCCCACCGACTTGCCTGAGCGTCCGTTCCTGAGCCCAACTGCCACCTGCTACCTGGACCTGGGGTAGCTCTCGATGCCTCGTGTTAGTGGTCAAGGTATCGTGCGGGCGGGGGACGCAGGTGAAGCTACCTTTCTGCCGCGCTGCGAGGTGAAAAGGATCTAGGTCGGTACCGGTTCAACAAGCGAGGAAAACATACCAAGATGTATCCAGCGGTAAGCAGTCGAGAGAGTCCGACAGTGAGGAAGGAGCAAAGGCTCGAGGAGAAAACAGATGCTGCAATATGCTGGTCAACGGCAGGAGCTCAAAAGTATGAACGATCAACCAAAGATAGGTACACGTAACTGGAAATCAGCCGAAACCCCCAACACTGATCCTACCTTGCCTCTTCTTACGCCCACGATTGTGAGCCGCTTCTAACAAAGACGGTCAGGTACTCCGGTTCGAGACTCGTTCGGCAGGCTGTAGGTGCATGTACATATTAAGACTGTTGCGTCGGTGGCAGGCAGTGGTGCTGGTAGACGCAAATCCCGAGTTGTTCTGTCCTATCCTGTGTTGTCTTAGAGCAACTGGAGCCAGACAGCCAACAAGATGCGCAGACCGCAAAGGAATCAGACTGTACCTCGAGTAAGACCTTGGTGCTTCAGACAGTCGGCAAACCCCCAAAAGAGGTGCCCTTCCTTCCGATTGAGGCCCAGCTGGAAGAGACCAATCAATCCCTCAGTTCGGGGCCGGACCAGCGACCATAGGTGCAGCTCTCTGTCTCTGTCCCGCAGCGGGAGTGTGCAGGAAGGCCGCAGCACAGAGGGGAAGTGGGAAAGAGGCGTGGACCACAAAGGAGGGCACGAGGTAACTGGGATGCCGGGATGTCAAAGGTGCCAAGCTGAGCGGATGGTACCGCGCTGTTGGTCGATACACAGTCTAGAGGGAGATGGACGGGCTGGTGAGCCGAAACCAGCTCCTCACGGCGCGCCTGGTTTGAAGATGGACCTCATGCGCAACCGCCGAGTCGGTGCAGACGCTGAAGACGAGGGTACCGAGTGAAGTTGAAGCAGAGGTTTCCGGAGGCCAGTCGTGGTTGCTCCCTCGTTTCTTCCCCTCCTTTATCTCCTCGCTTTATCTGCTGAGATGGGTGGTATCACCAACAGTATTGGTCATCCGAATCTGCAGGAGAACTTATTTTTATCCCCAGATGCAGAAGCCGAAGAGCGAGCGAGAGGTCTACCTATATAAGCAAGAGGTGGCGTCTGTTACCACGTTCATGGCAGACGAATAGGGCTCTCTGCTGGTCTCGCAACTATGGCCGGCCAACAGCCCCGGCATTAGCCTAGATGGCTAGCCATGCATGTTGGACGCCCGACCTTTTCTATGCTGTGCCAGCTTTCACCCTTGCGGAGTCGACTCCAGCTGCTCCTCCATGGTGTTGAGTCTTTGGTGGGCACAGGCCAGCGTGTGAACACCAGACAGAGTCTGCTTTAAGAGCTGACAGCGCCGTCGTGGGTATGCGTCCATTGTCCGATATGAAGTGTCTTATTCTGAAAGTAGGCCAGGGGGGGGACTTTTTGGTCCTCTGTTTCTTTGCAGCACTTTTCCCTGCAGGGCGGAATAGAGAGGCCTGGTGAGTATGGTCAACGAAAGAAAGCGACAACGTGGCTCAAATAATATACAATGGAGTTATCTTCAATCTCAAGAACGGAGACGTAACATGGATTGAGCACAGATGAAAAGGGGGGATGGACTCGAGAGTTGAAGTTAACGAGTGTGTGAGAGTGGGAGGAATGATGAGACCATCTCGTTGGTGAGTAGCCAAACATAGAGGCCGATGGATACCCCAGACCATGAGGAACTATGAAATCTGACCATACATGGAACGACTGCTAACTAGCAATCAGCACTGCGAAATCGCCGATCGCAGCCTCGCGCAGGCTTCGAGAGGCACCCTGGGCCGCTTGGCAGTGTACTCGACCATCCGGCTCTCGTTGCTGCATCCGAGCAGCCACCACCAAGCTTAGCCAAGCATGCTGGCCTCGATCCTTGTGGTAGCCGAGACTCGGACGATTCGCTCGACGAGCAGGTCTGCCAGGTTTTGCTGCCATGCCATGGTATGCCTTGCATTGCCGAATCTCGATAGCTGCCTGCCACCCTTGATCATGGTCCCGGCGCGTCAGGGTTCCCCAGGTCACTCAGGGTTAAGCTTCACATCTCCCAGACAGACTCTGCCAAAGATACTCTCGATGCCGGCATCGACGCGGCGAGAGGCGCCACGGCAACAAGCTGCGTCGCACAGTCAAAGCTCAATGGCCTCGGCTGTTCGTTCGAGGTTGCAAATGCGAGTCCGCGCCAGCCACCCGGGCCAGATAACAATTACTGCTCAGGCTCTTTGCCCTGTTGTTAGTGGATCTTCACAATTACCTAATAAGGCCACTAACCGTAGCCTCGCGGCCTGCGGGAGCGGCTGCTCCGTAACGTTTCGAAGCTGGGTGGAGACTTCGGGATCCGGGATCGAGACGGGACAGGAACGGCAGAGGGACATGGAGACAGGTACCACGCAAGCACCAGGCAGTCCCCATCTCTTCATCGGGAGCATATGGAGCACATGTCCGAGGTACCAACCTATTATGGATGGAGTACAGCTCTGATTTGCTTGCTGCACCGTACTCATTGTTCTACGAAAGATGCCGGAGCAGTAACAGGGGCTGATACGGCTCCGAGAACCGGGTGGTCTTCAAGTCTCATCTACGTCGGAACCATCACCACCTTCGATACTTCCGTCCTCTGTTAATATGTTCCACTCACCGCCATCCATTCAGCCGCAAGATCAACGACTATTACTCATACGAGTGCCCTGGCCTGCGGAACGCCGTCACTCTAGATCATGCACCTCATAGCTGATCCGCCGCCGCTTATACCGGTCGAATTATGTCTCTGTGGTACACAAACTTGTTCGCCACGTGCTACCCAAGTCCTCTTGACTCACGGTCCCTATGGCATGACCTTTACCGCTTTGCTCTCGTCGATGAGACCGGAGCCGGCGGCAGCACTGCAGGTACGACTGCTTTATTGTCGTTATCGTCGTGATGGACGGACAAGATGCGCCACTTCTTCGTAACGGCTTCCTGCGTCATCTCCAGGACCACAGACCTCACATGGAAGGGTGCTCAATAGGCGTGGAGTGTACGAATTACTCCGTACAAGTCAGAAGCCAACGCACCCAGAGAGCTAGATATCGCCACACCTGCAGAGTCAACGTTTATTAAGTACTTATTGCTTCACAACGAATTATAACAGAGTCCCCCAACCCGACATAAGCATTTCTTACCTCTGGTGGGGGGGGCTTGGACGAAACCACAGCTCAAGGGAACTCCCAGAAACCTGCTTCCTCCTCCCGTCTACAAAGACTGCGGACATGTCTGAGACTACCGCTTCCACAGGGCCGTGGTTCCCTGCCATGACCATATGGGTAAGCTCCTCGCTCCATGTCTGTACGCGTGCAACGGCAGGGGATCGGGGGCCGACCAGATCTGCTGTCGTGGACCAAATCTCTGTAGTACCTCGCCGGTGTGTCGGGTACGGCTGGAAGAATTTTCATGCCACCGTGCGCTAGAATAGTTCACTGCCGCTCTGTGGCCCGGGCCAAAAGCGCGACGCATGTTACTCTGTGCCGTGACTCGCTCTTGTATGCCGCAGCTCACCATGCAGATACCCTCGTCGTCTGTCTTGTCCTCTGCCGTATGGACTGGTTGTGTCTTTCCCAGGATGCGGGTACGACGGATCCTCATGTTCCCAGCGAAGTTGTGGATGGAATACCGGATTGGTGTCTGTGGATATAAGCTCGGCCTTGCTTTTGGGCCATCGTTATGAGACTTCTACGACCTTGATCTGCACGCCAATCTGCACACATCACTGTAGCCGGTAATGCCGGGACACCCTTGAGCTCAGAAGTCGCCCATCATCGATCTTGACCTCGCTCCAGAGCCTGGCGATGGGGAGGCAGCATCTTCCCGGGTAAGTCTCTGGCCCAAAGATGCATTCTCGCTGATATCCTTCCCTCTCCTCACCACAGTGGCTACAGTCTCCGGCTGGGAAGCCGGACGCAGCTCACCCAGAGGCAGTGTAATCTTGAACAGAGTCGGTCCCTCCCGACGGCGGCTAGCCATGTCATATTTGTCCTTTGCAAGCACTCGCATCTCGCGCCATTTTCCCACAATAGCTCTGACTCAACCTTCTCACACCTATAGGATGGAATGCAAGTTACGGTGAGCAGAGAGGTAAGACAGGGAGAACTGGGGGTGAGGTGCCTGCAGTTGCCGTTCGTTGAGGTCATCTTGTCCCCTCCCCTCTCTCCTCCCCCTCCCCCCCCTTTGTGAGTCGCTGCGTACATGTACATTCATTGCTGGTTACCTACAAGTATGCACTTACACCGCCAGAGTTTGTGACCCAGCTCGAGGGCTGATGCGATGCATACAGTATTGTTCTCCTGCAGATTGAGCGTTGAAAGAATACCAGCTGGGATGTCAAGACTCCAATGACTCCACATTACCTTATTCATCCACTGCCTTCTAGAACCCGATCTTGGGGCTGCGGGAAGATGACGATAAGCTTCACGTTTGATCATTCGACTATGCCATTTCCGTCTAGAAACGCGGCTTATTCCAAGAGATTTCCGCCTCAGGCCTGCCCTAGCATGTATGGAGTTTAACCCGATCTCCGATCATGCAACTAGGGCAGCGCTTTATCCAAACGTTATATCAACTTGAACGACTTTCATGTCTTCTATACCACTGGAGAGAGACGCGTGTAAGTCAACCAACAAAGCCAATGATCGGCGCGCTACAACGAGCCGTGAACAATGCCAGGCAGACGATCCATCATGCCAATTCATCTTCATTTCCTTCACTATTCCACCTGCAATACCCGAAAACCCCTATGGCGCCTCAAAGTGTGGCTCACCGTTTCTTGAGGACCTCCTTCAAGGTGATCGGCCAACTCGGTAAAGTACCACACGACCGGCTAAAGTTATTCTGCGTCAACACAAAAGTTCAAGAAGCGGTCTCTGCTGTTGCCACCGCGTGGAAGTATATACTCACCGGTTGCGACGCGCAAGTTTTGAACTCGACGATTCTGCCGCCATCAGGATTCGGTTCACTGTGACCATTGTTTTGAAAGACTCCGGTGGCTTCGGTGCTTTCGGCGTCGTCACGCGGTGCTACTCTGGGAGCAATGTCTACAACGTATTCAGACTGACCAGGGTTACCCTCCCCAGGCATCCTGCGCCTCAGTTGGAAAGTAATTCCAATAAGCCGGCCGTCAGTCTCAGCATCGTAGATGATCCTGGCGTTCTTGGTCAGAAAGTCATCCCAGAGACCGAGTGTCTCTGTAGTTCCGTCGTGGTGGTGAATCCAAAGTCCACACCAGCGCAACCCCTTTTTGGAATCCCAGACATCAACGCTTCTCCGGAGAATCCTCAGCTGTTTGATGTTTGACAGCCTGGCTCTGGTGAAGACCGTGTCATCTTTGGTAGATGGCTGTCTCATGACTTTCGGGAGGACTAGTCGAATGACTTGCAGGCCGGACAAGGAGTTTACTGTCTCGTCCAGGTTGGCAGTCCCTTCGGTTGCCTTGCAGCAAACTCCGAGTGTTTTGAAGCTTCCTTCACTCATCGCCAGCTGGTCCACAATCAAGCCCATAACCGCACACCCCTTTTTCATTTGGTCTGGTATCAGAGACACCCATCTTGCGGTTGGCCTCGATAGCGATGAAGGTGGTCCAAAAAATGCGATTCTATTTTGATTAGTCTTAAACTGGAGTATAAATTCATAGGCCCGGAGTCAGTATTTGTTGTCATTCCAATGTCTGATGAGGACTTCTCACCATGAGAAAAGGACCGCGTTGGGAATTGGCATAGCCGGTGATCACCAGGCCAAGCGTTACAACTCTCTCTCCTTCACGGAAATAGAAGGTCGTCGGTAGCCCTCTCCTGTGGGGAGTCGGCACCGCCTGATGCGTATCGTTTCGGTGTACAACAATGCAGCTAATGCCGAAGCACGTTGTGTACACTGTTATTCCTCGGGCATACTGACCGTCAAGTTGTAGCGGCATGTATCTACACATTGGCCGCCCTGGGAAACAGCCGGATTGCTCAGCAAGTCGGTTTCTGACGGATTGGGCCACGAATGGTACACCATGTTTCGATGGAGTCCAGGTAGCATCCCACAAGACTTGGAGTGGCGCATTTTCAGGACGTGCAGCAAAGAGTTCGGCAAAGCGTTCAACGACAGCTTTTTGCCCCTGTTTATTCCTCGAGTAAGTCAACGCTGAGAAGAGGGCCGCATCTCTCCAATGGTTGAGGAGAGCTCTTACATGTTTTGGAAAGTAGATGTCACTGCGAGTGACTTCAATCGGCCTACTTCGCCAGCCTCTCCTAGTATCCCCCAGCCAATCCGAGACAGAGCCGTCGCGTAAATAGAACCTGATGGCCGATATGCCGTGCATTCCGGTGATGAACTCTACTCGTCGAACAGCATTGATCCTAATCTCGAGGCATCTTTGGTTGGCAGCATCACCATGACACTCTTTGTGGAATATCTCCAGGGCAGCCAAATAGGGCCTGCCGAAAAGAGTAACAAAAGAGGCGCAGACGTGAGCTATGTCGACATGATCTGCAGGTAGGAGACTTTTGACACCAGGGTGACTGTGTATTGTTGCCAGAGAGTGACAACGGCTAGCGGTGGAAGTGTGAATAGCCGTCATCAAGCAGGACACAAGACTGGCCCCCTGGACATATTTCAAGATATAATTCTGCATTTCCGGGGGCAGTTTTGCACACTTCAATAGACAAGATCCGAGTCTGGTGTTCTGGGTGTTGACAATGCCAGTCTCAATGGTACCCGCAAGCGAGGCGAGATGCCATGAACGCTCCTGTCCCCAGCAATCCCTGGGCAGTAGTTCACATGTCTGGACGGCGAGGCTGTAAAGCTCACGGCACGCAAGCTTGCGCTGCAGCAACGCAACGACTTTGCAGCATGCCTGGTGGGCGAAGTATGCTTGACGGTATTTGTTGTGTGGACGCTTGTGGGCAAGGGCAATGGTGATCCTCCCACCGTGAGACGGGAGAGTCAACGTCGGATAAACGATGAACTGAGGGTCGCCGAGGTCAGTCTTGAAAGTGAAGACTCTCGGGCCGTGGGAAGGATCAACGGATGTATCGATGACTATGATTCCGGCACAGCTGACGTGTAAGCAAAGAGAGTGAACAAGATTGACAGTTGCTTGCTGACGATGTCTCCTTTGGTGTCTCCGCGCGGTTTCACTCACAGCCCAGCACGAGCACCTCCCACGTCATGAGCCGCCTTACAGCAGGGTTGGCTCCCGCAAAATACGGGAGGTTATTTCGGCAGAGGAAGCAGTACTTCTCCGCGAGATAGAAGAGCACCTGGTCTTTCGCCATGGCTTCGACGAGGCAGAAGGAGATACGTCAGGGTGGAGGTGAAAAGCTGCCCCTTCAGACAGGGGCAAGGCACCACCTGTGTGATATTTGTAGGGTACAGATATTGAGTGAGGAGGAAGGCCATACCTGCTAGTACCTGCTACACATGCCTAAAGCCAAAAGGTAGGTACCTTACCTAACAGGCAGCCACGGCCAGCTGAAACTGCACGTTTTAAAGGTACTACTAGGTAGGTACTAACGTTACCTTCAGTACCCTATCCATTGATAGCTACCTGTCAGAGGGGTATCGGGCGCCGCACCTGAACAGCGACCCCCTACATGGATGCAATGTACCTCAACTTACAGCATGTGGGCGAAGCACATGTGCCCTACCCGAGAACGGCTGCCTCAAACGGTGAGCAAGATACCTAAGGCAGCTACCTAGGTACCTTGCTTTCCGCCGAAATCCTGAGTGTGTCGCGCTCATCCAATGCCATAGGCTGGAGTTGTTGGGCCTCAATACAGATGCCGGTACTCTGTCACTACATGTCGCCTCGGAATTCCCCTGGAGATTTGTGGAGTTTCAACAGCAGCAGCCTCAGAGCTTCAAGTCGCCTGTATGTGCATGTTGCCTGTATTCGCGTGTGCATCAAGGCCGAAAGCATCCCGCGTTCAGGCATCGAACGATACATGATGCACGTTATGCCTCGATGGTCATGAGACGTGGCTCTGCTTGCCTCCCTGCTTTCAGTCTCCCATGCAGGAAGTCTACGGATCAGTCTGGTACTTTCTCAATGCAAAGGATGGGCGGCTGAAGCACTAGATCGAGATCGCCCCCAGCATCTGGTACGACCTTGGCTTGCTTCGATAGAGAGGTTGTCACCTTATTGCTACCATGCTGCTCAGGTGGCAATATTGGGGCGATATCATGTAGGCAAGAATATGTTGGAAGCATCTACCCATGCTTCATCTTCTAAGTCCAGACTTGCGCCATGGGTTCTCGACTTCCCTGGGCTCGCGGACAAAAATCGTCACAGTAGGATCTCAACATCTTCTGGGAAAGTCAACACATGAACACCCTCGTGATAGAACAGAGCAATAAGTGAGAGGACTAGGGTTCCATGACTCGCGGGTGCGTCTGGTATCCCATCCAGGCTTTGAGGATACATAGCTCACAGCAAAGACGACGCCGAATCCTAGCAATGTTCGGTAACGAGGCTTATGAGCGCGAAAGCCACGCCCGATGGTGCTGCAAACTTCAGCTGGCCGAACACAAGCACAAGCACAAAACCCACAGGCTGCCAACCTGGTGTTGCGGTATGGGCCACAGATTCTCATCCATCTTGGCGAGGACTGCTAATTAGGTTTCCGGAACTATGCCCGATGCTAAGATGGGAAATTGGGCATAGATTGCCGGCATCTTTCGCTTTGTGCCCGTCGGAGGGCCATTGCTATTGATTTCCGGATCAGCATGATGAGTGTAGCGCTTGTGGTTGTACCTGCGTGTGGACTGTGTGGATTGTGCAGGAAGTACGAGTTGCACAAATGGCATGTACGTCTTGTACAAGTACCTAGGTGAACTACCTCCAGATACCATGGTGGACATGAGGAAATAGTTTGGGATGATCTGGCGCAATGAGCCCCTGTTACAGATGAGCTTCGTGATGGGTGGCACAAGATACCAAGGATGAGTGATGTTTTGTTTACCCGGGTAAGGTCAGTAATGTGAGGATGTTGGCAGTGTTTGCTTCTAGGTTCTGTGTCCAGCGATTGATCGGTTTCCCGCTTATCCCTATCGATAACAGCCGAATGAAAAAAAAATCCATGAAGCGCTCCAGTACCACCACCAACAGACCCCAACCTTAACGACTTCATCTCCACAGCAAAGAAGACCTTCAATTGAGGTACAATGTTTGCTGTTCCCGGCTGGTCAGTGTCCTCTGAGGCGCTCAAGCCCGAAAAGCCTGCGGCCGCAGCCGGTGGCGCTTCTGGGGCCAAGTCCAGGAAGCGGAAGAGGACGACAAAGGAAGAGCCGGTGACGGCTGCAAACGTCGCTGATCTATGGAAGACGGTCGTCGAGGGAAAGAAGCCCAGCAATGACAAAGCTGATCAGGAGTCAAAACGCCAGAAGAAGGGATCCGGCGACAAGGCCAAAGGCGACGCCGAGAAGACGGGCGACGGCGACTCCAAGTCACAAGGAAGCGATAAGCAAGGCAAAAAGAATAAGAAGGACAAGAAGGACAAGAAGGATAAATCAGAGAACAAAAGCCAGCCAGAGAGCCAAGAGAAGAGCAAACGATCGAAATCCGAGGGCGACGATGAAAGCGCAGCAGCCGATTCCCCCAAGGCCACGTCAAAGGCCGAATCCAAGTCCAAATCAAACGCAGTGACCAAATCCGAGCCGGCGACGGTTCTACCCCCGGCACCGCCCAAATTGACGCCTTTACAAGCCTCGATGAGGGAGAAGCTAATTTCGGCGCGGTTCCGTCACCTGAACGAGACCCTCTACACGCGGCCCTCGGAGGAGGCCTTCAAGCTGTTCCAAGAATCGCCCGAGATGTTTGACGAGTATCACGAGGGCTTCCGACGCCAGGTCAAGGTGTGGCCCGAAAACCCCGTCGACAGCTTCCTGCGCGACATCCGCACGCGAGCCAAGATAAGGACGCCCGGCAAGGGCAGGCCCAATGCGCCGCAGCTTCAGCTCAACGCCACCTGTCTGCCCAGGACGGCTGGCACATGCACCATTGCCGACCTGGGGTGCGGCGATGCCCGGCTGGCCGAGTCGCTCCAGGCCGACAAGGCCAAGCTCCATCTCGACGTCCGGAGCTTCGACCTGCAGAGCCCCAGCCCGCTCGTGACAAAGGCCGACATTGCCGACATCCCCATGGAGGACGGCTCCGTCAACGTGGCCATCTTCTGCCTCGCCCTCATGGGCACCAACTGGCTCGACTTCGTCGACGAGGCCTACCGCCTCCTGCACTGGAAGGGCGAGCTCTGGGTCGCCGAGATCAAGAGCCGCTTCGGCCCCGCCCGCAACAAGCACGCCCCCGTGACCCACAGCGTCGGCAACCGGCGCAAGCCCTCCAAGAAGGAGCTCCAGGCCAAGGAGGCCGAGGCCGCCGGCCGCTTCGAAAAGGACCTCGCCGTCGAGGTGGATGGCCAGGACGACCAGCGCCGCGAGACGGACGTCTCGGCCTTTGTCGGGGCGCTGCGCAAGCGCGGCTTCGTGCTGCACGGCGACCGCCACGAGGCCGTCGATCTGTCAAACAGAATGTTCGTCAAGATGCGCTTCATCAAGGGCGCTGCGCCTACAAAGGGGAAGAATGTCCGGCCGGATGATGCCGCGCCGAAGAAGAAGAAGATGTTTGGCCGCGCGCAGGACGAAGATGCGGAGGAGCTGGAGGGCGAAAACGAAGGTGCTATTCTCAAACCCTGTGTTTACAAGATTCGATGAGCGCCATGCAAGAAACATACGCATGTGGTGGCATTTCGGGACGTTTTAAGGGCAAACTTTTGGGAAGAATGTTTGGCAGGAGTTTCAGGAGCGCAGATACATATCAGTCTTAATGATTAAAACCATGGCAGTGTATTGCATGACGACGCATCGATCAGCTTCTAATCCTTTTTGTCTCCCCTTGTCTGTCCCTCTTCTATTACTTCCATCGCGACGGCTCTCCAAACGCCTCTAGATTGATTCCACGCTCCCAGGCATCAACATCATCCAATGGGCTCTGCGAGCTCTCCTCTTGACTTTCATAGCAGAAGTAGGAGAACAGAACTGCAGAAACATATCGAAAAGGAAGCAAATAGTACAAGAAGAAAGAAGCACAAACCCATGGTTTCCTTTGCTAAACCTCGCCATAACGACACCCCGCCCTCATTGTGGAGGTATGCTGATTACTCATGCTCTCATTACTAAGTAAAGCCTGAAAACTTCTCGTCCTTCAGAAGAAGATCAGGCTGGCCGCCATGTCCACGTTATCCTCGGCTGCCTGGAGTGCCTGGATTGCCTGTTCCCTTGTGGCACCCATGGCCACGAGGCTCTCAATGTGAGCTGGTGTAACGTTGGCCGCTGAGGCCGGCGGCCGAGACTGCGCTGGGGGCTGCTGTGCCTGTGGCGGTGCTCCGGCGGCTGGCTGTGAAGCAGATTGCGAGGGCGCAGCTTCAGCAGGCATGACGGCTCCGGATCTTTGACCGATGGCAGTTCCCGCCGGTCCGGGAATCGTTGGTTCTTGAACAATGGTCTCCTCCTCCTTTGGAATCTCGGCTTCTCCCAGGAACGGAATCTCCTGGCCTTGGATGATGAGCTTGTCCTTTGCCAGGTCAATGTGAGCCTGGTACCTCTTGAGCATGTCCAGTCCCAAGAGCAGTTCAACAGACTTGCCCTCCATGACGGTGAAGCTGCAGGGAAGAAACAGATTTCCAATCTTGATCTGGGCCGAATGGACCCGACCGATGATGGTGGCCGTTCCAACGCCGCGAGCAACGCCCGCAAACCTCTTGTCGACCAGGCGCATGATGCCGCACGCCTCCGCGCACGACGGCGACATGATGGTCGCCTGCGCGCCTGAGTCGACGAGGGCCTTGACCTTGTGTCCGTTTACCTCCACATTGGCGTAGAGCAAATGAACGCGGCCAAACACTGGTACAGGCAGTTAGTAAACGTGGCAGAGTCAGCCCCCGCATCTCACGGGGGTCATGGGGCGTCATCGTACATGCCTTCGGGGTTGTGCTCCATGGCGTTTTGCAGATTCTCCATCACACGCTCCTGGCGGATCATTTCCTCGATTCTCCTCTGATTTTCAACGTTGAACGGGTCCTCGTTGAGCCGCTCGATCTCGCGCTGCCGCGCCTCTCGCTCCCTCCGCTCTCTGTCCTGGCTGTCGAGGAATATTCTTCGAAACTGCACGGGGTCTTCGACGGACGCGGCAAGCTCGGGGTGCTGCCTGGACAGCTGCTGTCTGACGGCGGGGTCGCCCAGAATCTGGAGGCGAAGCATCTCGGTGTCGTTTGCTGCTCCGGCTGCGGCCGCAGCGGCAGCACTGGGCTGTTGGCGAGCCGCGGGTTGAGGTCGGCTTGCTGGCTCCGGAGGCCCGGTGCTGCCTCTCATGTCCCGTACGTGAACCGCCAGCATGTCGCCATCGCCGATCTGCAGCTGCTCCATGGTTTTGGCATCGTCCGAGATGAGTCGGCCATTGTGGTAGATGTGTTGCGACGTGAGCGGGATGCCGGCCTCGGCCTGGACGGACTCGCGGAGGGTTGCTACAGTCATGTCGGGGAAGACCTCGAGGGTCACCAGGCTGTCCTGGTCTCCTCCATGGGGATTGAAGACGTTGAGCGTAATGCGCCTGGCAATAAAGCTTCGCGTTAGCCCCCTCTCCCACCCCCAAACAGCTCCATCTCCAGCTCGGGCAAGACATACATGTTGGTTTGGTTTGGCTTCGGTGTTCACCGCAAGAGAAAAGGGACGAAAATAAGGTGGAAAGAAGAGAAGATGAAAGTGTTGCCTGCCGCGTTGGATGTGAGGTGGAATCGCAAGGAAGGACGGCGAAGGACGGAGACGACGATGTTTAGTAAGTGTGAGAAAGCAGGGGCAGGGTCAGAGCAACGGTACGATGGATCAATGGCAACGTCTGCTGCTGAAGCCCCAGGGACGTGAATTACGAATCAGGTGTTTGCTGGCAAGGTCGTGCGTAGCATCCGTACCAGACAAACACGCGAGCAGGCGAGTTTATGCAAGTCAACGTCTCGGCCAGCTGCTTGGAATGGCCGGATCCAGATTGGAGACGCGGGAAGCCTAGGGGGAGCTGAGGGGCAGAGCTGGAGGGGCAGAAAAGCTAGATTCGATGCTTGTTTGGGTTGCTTGCTGTGAAGCTCCGTTTGGGGCGTCATCATTGCCTTGATGCAGTGGAGAGGTAAGCCTGGCGGTGACGACAGCGAATTGGGACAGTGCGTTTGGAGGGGGCACTGGCGGGGGTCTTGGAGGGGCAGTTACAGGGGGGTTGCCGCCCTCTATCCGGGATGGAGAATTGCAGCTGGAGGTGTTATAGTGCTCCAGGGCTCACTACTGTAAGGCCGTGCTGGGCTGGCATTGACTCGATCTGGGAGGGCTAAGGATGGTTGATCCTGTTGCTGCACGTTTCTGGCACACCACAGCTGGTGCTGTAGGGGAGATTGTTCCTGGGTTTACACGTCTCGGGCTGCGTTTGATGCCTATGGAACATCCGAAAAAGGCGTGTTGTATCCGACACCACCCTTCTTCGGATTACGTGTACCTATGAGATCAACGTGGACTGCCTTGGACAGAGGGAGAGTCAAACTCGGCGGTTATCGTCAGATATCATCTCGGGGGCTCACTTTCAGACCTGGTAAGGCAACAAGCAGCTACGGAAACACGTATCATTCTTATAAAAGAAAATACAAGTACAACGATTTGACAGTTGAAAAACATACGACTTCTGGTGAATGTCATATTTGACGGCGAACAGATAATGACATCCAGGTAAGCTATGCGTATGAAACCAAGTCCTCCTTTCAGCGAAGCCGGTGATGCATCCCAGGATGCTAGGAGCAACATGTGCTTGGCACGTATTCCGCTTGCCTCCAACTTCTCCCGAGTCCGGCCAATGTGAGTACTACCGTAACTTGATACCTTTGCGAGACGTAATTCAGGAGATAATTCGGACTGCAGGTGTATGTATTGCATGCATACTGACTGCATCCATGCGGGCCATCTGAGATGCAGTCTTTTGTTTAAGTTAGTCGAATGACACGTCCAAGGCTCAATTACTCTGATACCAATCAAGTCCCAGTGCCGCTCTTACAGCCATCAATATCGATGTTCATGCATGCGATATGTCGTCTCTTATAAACACTGCATAATACGAGTTTCTTGATCTTGATATTACAGATTATAGTTGATAACAAATCCTCATAGTGTGGATGTATTGCCTGCCACAACAGATGATCCCGTACATGCCAAGTCATGAAGACTTCTTGTAGGGTAAAAGGTACCCATGTGGCGATAGCATTCACGTACCCTATGGCTCCTTCTGTCTAAACAAGATACTCATTACGAGCGGTTGCACTTGTATGCATCATCTTAATCAAGTCTCTTGACGCCGCGCGTACAAGCCCGGTCAAAGTGAGGCACATGGTTCGTTCAAAACCTCTGCCCTGCTTGGTCCCTCTTGCCCTGGGCTGTATTACAACCTCCCCACCTGACCACACTTGCAGACATCAAGCCGTCCGAAAATGTCGTCTGCACCTTCAAGCATTGCCCATTTGATGCCACCCACATAAAACCCGCCCGCCTCTCCCTGCTTCTGCTTCTCTCCGCGCCTTCTGAGCTTCGCAGCCACTCACACGCACATAAGCCCACGCGCCATTTTCCCTCACCAATGGCATCCAGTCGAGCTTCACCGGTGCGGAGAAGCCGCCTCTCCGCTATTGTCTGTCTCGCCTGTCTCAGCCGTCTCTGAACTGCCTTGACTGCTTTTGCTAACCGCCCTTCTCAGGATCAGCATCAGACGCGGCTGCAACGGTGCCATCGAGAACCTCTTCGAAGCCCGTCGAAGCGCTGAGACGTGTCTCTGGACGCTGCTGCCTCCGGGGATGGGATAGCTTGCATGCCGCGATGCTACTAGTTCGCCATCTGTGCGCAGAGGTGCATCCGGACAGTCAGTCGCACGCACCACTACATCCCTTGAGAGTAGAGCCCCGGATCTCCAGGCAAACGAAGCACAGCAGGTGTGTCTGCTCCTCCTCGTACCTCTAGGCGGTGTCCTTGAAGCCTCCTTGCTGCTGCTTCGAAACGGCGCCTCGAACTGCCGTCTCGACTAACCCCAGGTGGCTGGGGTTTGTCCCTCCGGATAGCTCAACTAACGAAACGCAATCCAACTGTTCGCTCACATCAGAGCCCGGAGGCCATTGGCCATGGACACTCCCGCTCTTGTCTTATCCAAGGCGCCAGGAGCTTCTTTTTCACTCCGGCCAGTGCAGATGTGCCTGAGTCCAGCACCATACTGTCACGGCTTGGCCAATGACCGGGTGTCTCTCCTCTCTCTTGAGCTAGCGCCATCGCCACCACTACCACGAGTGACTGTGCATGGATTCTCACCTCGAACACCATACGCAACCCGCCTGTCACCATTATTGCTTTTCCTTTTCCCCTGTCGGCGCTATTCGGACCCCTGGCTGGTCGGCCACCGCCTATCTGGGTCCATTCAACTGGTTTGAGTTTCCAGCCCTGTCAGGATTGTGAAGGAGCCAAGCGTCTGTGAGAAAGTCGCCGTCCATGCGATGTGAGATGCAAGGCCGGTCAATATGGCCTCAGGGTTCACCCGATGCTGCTTGTCATGACGCGATAATGGTCCGTGACCCTCCGGGGCCTTGAGACCATTGCATGGTTGGCAGCGTATGCGGCAGGATGCAGGGAATATCGAGCAACACGGCTCCATGTTCGCTTCTCCTCAGCCTCATGCACCTCGTCTAGGGACTGCAATGTGCCAACACCAACCTTTGTCCTCTCTACTCACCTATACCGTCCTTTTTTCTTTCGACTTGCCTCTTCAGATTTGGCGCGTGTGCGTGTATACTTCACACTCAGTAAAATCTCCTTCGAGATTAAGCCGGCTCGAGGAGCATCGCTCCGTATCCCGGGGCACAATCTCCATGTCAACATTGGCTGGCAAGTGTTCCCGTGGTGCTGTGTACAATGACAGGAATCCCCCCCCTGCTTGAGAGCTGATGGCCTAGGTGCTCCGGTTTGGTTACCGCCTGTTCTATCACGCAAAGCTCTCCGCCCCCGTGAGCATTCTGAAATGCCGGCTCGGCGTATGATGCGTTATGATTGGCAATGCGGTGCACTTTCCCGCCCCGGGAATGTCATCCCTTACTCCGGTTCTCATTCGGATTGGCGATTTCGGAGCTCTCCCTCACTTCATGCAGCCGTATTCCTCTTTCGCACTTCAACTCTCATCGCTGAACACGTGTGTGTTGCTGATGGCTACAAGGTATAGAGAGCCAGTTTCTATCCCTATATCCAGGGGCGAGATGAGCCTCGTCTTACTGAACTAATGCTCATAGGGCTGCTGCCTATTCTGAGCCTAGCAGGACGTTTTGTGGCCAGAGATATTGGAAGTCAATGAAGCAACTGACAAGTCACATTTGCCCTCACCCGCCCAACCTGGACTGCCGCAACCAGGGCCAGGGGCCATCCATGATACTTCGTACGCCGCCCCAGCAAATGCTTGCCAATCCACCCAGCTGAAAGCGATGCCTGTATCCATACCCTCACTGCGCTAGAAGACAGTTCTGCTCCTCTGCTACTTGCAATACAGTAGCGCCTAATGATAAACTGGCCCAACTTCCAAGAGGTTGAGAGCCAGAGTGCCAATGGGTTGGCGATCCTCTATGAACTGGCCATCCGCCTGTCTCAGCCTTGTCTAGGCGCCATAACGCCCGCAGGCGGAACACTTGTACGACCTATGGACACCACGGCGAGCGATCTCAACAACTTTGGTTTCATTTCTTTTCACACAACCTCAAGGGATAAACCGTCGCAATGGTGATCGTAGACACGACGGCGTACTTCGCATAAGTATTTGTATCCTTTGCTGTCCTTCACAGGCAACGGTGGAGTGTTGGCTCGGACACCTGTGTCAAGCCACCTGCAGCCGCGGCTTACCAGGACTCAATATTGTTTTGCTTTTGAGACTTTGCTTGCTTTTTTTCTCATTCCTGGATGCTTCGTCTTTGCATCATGTATGTCTTTCACCGTGGCTGGCAGCCAATGTTAAAAATATCACGCCCTCGCATGAAAGACCATCAAGAGTCCATGTGCCCTATCCACCTGGTCTTCACAACCCTTACTAAACATTGATCCGACCACTAGTCTTTTTCTACCTACTTTGTCAAGACTTTTCTCGATCTCATCACAACGTAATCAGCAGGTGGCAGGAAGATGAGAGGGAGGAAAACGAAGAGATAGAAAAAGGAGAGAAAAAAGGGAAGAAAAGCAGGTGCAGAAGCAAGAAAACATCATGGTAGCCACCACTTGTCAGGGTCCCTTAACAACTGACGACTCTAGCTCGGGGATTTGTCGATGCGTCGTTTCCTTTCTACCCATCAGCATCAACGATGAGTGTGATATAGATGAAGATCTTATGGAAGTCGAGACCATAGGGTTTGACAGGATTTCTCAGTTTCACTTCTATGAGGTCTGTCGATCGGATGACTTTCTGAGGAGTTTTCCCTTCTGCTTCAACCCCAAGCTTTCATTTCTGAAACCACAGCACGTTGTCACGGCCGTCTTGCTGGAGCAGTTTGCTTTTGAGCACTCTCAGCGTGGTTTCAGCAGCCCACTGGTGAGTAACTTCTGTCTACCTCCTACGTCTTGCTCCAGATGCATGAGCATCGGGTGTGGGTGACTGCTCTAAGAAGTGTCGCTAATGAACGGGTAGGCCGAATATCGCATCAGATTCTCCGGCAACCTTAGCTACGGCCTCTTTAACATCTGTGACATGACGGAGCGGAAGCATTGGCGGGTGGCGACCAAGATGCGAGGTTGGAACATTGACGGCTGTCCCGAGGACGTCAGGAGACTCATGTTTGTTCACATCATCGCCACCCTGGGATGCAGCCCGGTCGTGACGGATGAAGACATGGACTTCCCCAAGAACTGGGCGGCGATCCTCCACGGCAGAGAAAGATACCCGAGCGAGCCTGTAGGCCACCGGCCGCATGGGCGCACCATCTGCCTTCATTCAGTGGCCGTCTGCCCTCCTCTCCAGGGCTTGGGCCTCGGTACTGCGACTCTGAAATCGTACGTCCAGCGCATGAACAGCCTAGGCGCTGCGGACCGTGTGGCTCTCATTTGCCGCAAGCCTGAGACCAGGTTCTTCGAGAGATGCGGCTTCAGGAACATTGGTCGAAGCACTACCAAGACTCTCGTCGGCGAACACTACAACATGGTGCGTGCTTCAATATATATCTTGCCAGACTCTTGTTCTATGTCCCACCTATTCCGTCTCGCTATTCCCGATGTAACTCACCCGTTTAGGTCTTCGATCTCCCCGGACCAAAGGACTTTATCGACTGGAATAGCATTGCCGACGCTGCCAAGAAAATGTAAACTATCTTACTGACACAGTCTTGACCATGCATGTCAGCTATTTGCTTCTTTCTTCGGCGGTTTTTTGTTTTTCAGGTGGTAATATTCTGGGAGTCATTGGGATATGGCAGATGGATACCTATGGGTAAAATACGTTCACGGCGCGACTTGCATTAGAAGGATATTCATTCAACATGTAACAAAACGTTACTAATATTCAACCAGGAGAATGGGAAGAACGAGGGGGCAATCAACAAATCAACCGATGGCATAAGTAGGAAGCAGCAGGAAGTTGAAGGCAAAGAGGAGCTGGACGCAGGTGGGATATTGCGAGTAAATTGGCTCACGACAGCATCAACAAGCTGGCGAAAGCCAGCTATTGCTCAATGCCGGATGTCAGGCAGTGAGAAACATGCTGTGAGTCCCAGCCGATTGTATTCCCCCACATCATTGCTGTGTTGCTGACTCGAACGAGAGAGAGCAAAGGAAGATCAACCATCAGATATCCATATGGGCCCGAGGGCGGTAGGAAAACACGATGGGTAGCCAGGTAATACACACAACGTGAAACGAGTTCGACGGAGAGACGATGAAATCTAAAATAAAATAACTGCCCTCCATACGGGTATCAAATTCAAGCAGTTGTACGGAGGCTAGCTAGTTACGCTTATTTATTTACGACGAAATCTAGAAAGTTTGAGATAGAATAGTAACGACACAGTCCTTTTCTTTTTCCTCCCTCTTGACACTGACGCCCTGAATCAGTCAGTTGCCTTGTACTTGGCCCGGTACTCCTCCGTGTTCTTGATATCTTCGGGGGTGGCAAAACCCTTCATGCCGTCGATAATGTCATCCAGAGTGAGGATGGCAAAGATGGGGATGCCATACTCCTTCCTGAGCTCGCCAATGGCACTCGGGCCAGGCTTGGAGTCGTCACCGTCGGCAGCGGGGAGCTTCTCCATGCGGTCCAAGGCGACGACGATGCCGGCGACGATGCCGCCCTCCTTGGTGATCTTCTCAATGGCGTCCCTCTTGGCGGTGCCGGCGGTGATGACGTCGTCGACAATCAGGACCTTCTTGCCCTTGAGCGAGGCGCCGACAATGTTGCCGCCCTCGCCGTGGTCCTTGGCCTCCTTGCGGTCAAACGAGTACGAGACGCGGTCGAGGTTCTGGGGCGCCAGCTCGCCGAGCTTGATGGTGATGGCCGAGCACAGCGGGATGCCCTTGTAGGCGGGGCCGAAGACGATGTCGAACTCGAGGCCGGATTTCTCCTGGGCCTCGATGATGGTCTTTGCAAAGGCGGAGGCGATGGCGCCGGCGAGGCGCGCGGTGTGGAACTCGCCTGCGTTGAAGAAGTAGGGGGATATCCGCTTCGACTTGAGCTCGAAGCTGCCGAACTTGAGGACGCCGCCGTCGATGGCGGCCTTGAGGAAGTCCTGCTTGTAGGCAGGCAGCTGGGAGGTGGAGGAGGCCATTTTTGTGATTGCTTGGGTGTGGTTTGTTTGTTCACTCTTTGTTCTCTGGAGGGCAGACGATGACAGGTGAGGAGGATAAGAGGTTGAGCTATAAAATTTAGAGCCTCCGTATCGAGTTTTCACATCATCGTCTAAGCGTACAGTGCGAGTTTCGGCGTGCAACATCCACCCCCCGGACTTTCTTCAATCTTCACTACTATATCCAAGGCGTAATTTATCTTCAGACTACCTGACACTTCTCAGTCTCAAGAGGTGTAGAAGTTAAGAGGCTTAATCTATCCTTATGAGACAACTGTCTAGATTTGCAAAGATTGTTCAAGTAGAAGATGAGGTCCCCTGGCACTCTGATCTCGTACCCCGCCATGTTTTTCAGATCCTCACGTTCAACAAGAGGGGCATTCAATGCTTCGATATCCACATGTGCTTCTGGCCTTAGACTCTGATCCAGGGGCCCATCAAAGTTTCGTTGGCAATTTCATCAATCTCGCGACAGCCTCTTTTTTTTTTTTTTTTCTTGAGAGAGAGAGAGAGAGATGGGTTGTTTCGTTCCAGGTTTGTGCCAAGCCATGAGAGCCGTGAGCGCATGTATATGTTACTCATGATCTCGAGTGTAAGCCACGGATTATTTTCGTTCGCCATCTATCTTATCGAAAATGAGCATTACCAGCGCCTAACATAGCAGCTCCAATGGCCGTGAAACACTGTGGTACATCTTCTCCAAGAGTGAGGCTCGGAGATGGACTCTCACATCAAACCAGAGATCCCGTCTCAAAGCCGTGTAAGAGCAAACAACTAAATCTACCTAGCTTATCTAGATGGAACGCCCCGGCAAACTTCGAGTCTATGTCTATATATTCTTGAAGCACTAGGTGGAAGATTTTGCAGACTAAAGCGGCCCTTATTGCACAAGTCTCATGTTCAGTGTCTGAAGCCGCCCTTATAGCACGCCTCTTCCATCCATCGCAGCTCATTCATACAACAGATTCACACTGTACTGCCTTGCAGCTCTCCTTCGCAGCTCTCCTTCCCGCATCTTTTTTTTCCCCAGTGGGGTCCGTGGAGATGTATCGTCCCCTACTCAGATCTATGCCCCGATACTTCCAGCTTATCACTTGCCCCACTAACAATCGCCGCGTGCCTCGATAGCTTATCGATAAAACTTTTTTTTCCTGCCAGACGGCTCCGCCCACAGACAGAAAAAAAATTCACCGCCTAGCCTTTGGCCCGGCATTTCGCTAACCTCAAGCCTCTCCCATCTTGGGGTATCAGGAAGAAAGAAAAAAAAATTCCAATCGACCCGAGGACATCTCCAAGGGCTGTTTGGCATCACCACATAAACAGCGCTTCCTTGATCACAGTTGCCCGCCATGAAGACCACGTGGAAGGACATCCCTCCCGTTCCTACTCAGCAGGAGTTCCTGGACATTGTGCTGAGCAGGACCCAGCGCAAACTGCCAACCCAGATCCGTGCCGGCTTCAAGATTAGCAGAATTCGAGGTACGTCGCGATAACCATCACAGGATCACCCCAAATATCAGGGTCCGCAGGAGACATTGATTGCATGGTCATGCTCACACGAAAACAGCCTTCTACACTCGAAAGGTCAAGTTCACCCAGGAGACGTTTTCCGAAAAGTTCGCCTCCATCCTCGACAGCTTCCCTCGCCTCCAAGACATCCACCCGTTCCACAAGGACCTGCTCAACACCCTCTACGATGCGGACCACTTCAAGATTGCCCTCGGCCAGATGTCCACTGCCAAGCACCTGGTCGAGACCATCTCTCGCGACTATGTCCGTCTCTTGAAGTACGCCCAGTCGCTCTACCAGTGCAAGCAGCTCAAGCGGGCGGCTCTCGGTCGCATGGCCACGCTGGTCAAGCGCCTGAAGGACCCCCTGCTGTACTTGGACCAGGTCCGCCAGCATCTCGGCCGTCTTCCCTCCATCGATCCCAACACCAGGACCCTGCTCATCTGCGGTTACCCCAATGTTGGCAAGTCCAGCTTCCTGCGAAGCATCACCCGCGCCGACGTGGATGTCCAGCCCTATGCTTTCACCACCAAGAGTCTGTTTGTCGGTCACTTTGACTACAAGTACCTGCGATTCCAGGCCATTGATACCCCCGGTATTCTCGATCATCCTCTCGAGGAGATGAACACTATCGAAATGCAGAGGTATGTGATGATGCTGCCTTTTTCGAACTATTGAACCGGGCCAATGCTAATCACACGCTTTGCTACAGTATCACTGCTATCGCTCACTTGCGATCCGCCATCCTGTACTTTATGGATCTGTCCGAGCAGTGCGGTTACTCAGTCCAGGCCCAGATCCAGCTCTTCCGAAGCATCAAGCCCCTCTTCGCGAACAAGCTCGTCTTCCTTGTTGTCAACAAGATCGACGTCGCCCGACCCGAAGATTTATCGCCTGAGCTCCAGGCCGAACTGCAGTCCATCCTCAAGTCCGGCGAGGTCGAGATGCTGCAGCTTTCCTGCAACACCCAGGAGGGCGTGCAGGAGGTCAAGAACGCCGCCTGCGAGCGTCTGCTCGCCGAGCGCGTGAACCAGAAGCTCAAGGCCGGTACCACGAGCAGCGGAGCCATTGGAGGCCGACTGGCCGAGGTCATGGCCCGCATCCACGTCGCCCAGCCCATGGGTGGCCAGGCCCTCGAGACCTTCATCCCTGAGGCCGCCAAGAACAAGAAGAAGTACGACAAGGACGACCCTGAGCGGCCCAAGCTGGCCAAGGACGTCGAGGTGGAGAACGGCGGCGCCGGCGTCTTCAACGTCGATTTGCGCGCCGACTGGCTGCTCAAGAACCCCGAGTGGAAGTATGACAAGATGCCCGAAATTTTCGAAGGAAAGAACGTCTACGACTACGTCGATCCCGATATTGACGCCAAGCTGGCCGCCTTGGAAGAGGAGGAGGAGAAGCTCGAGCAAGAAGGGTTCTACGACTCGGACGAGGACATTGAGGACGACGAGGAGGCCGAGATCATGCGCAAGGCGGAGCTCATCCGGGAGAAGCAGCAGCTCATCCGGAACGAGGCCCGCCTGAAGAAGAGGCTCAAGAACCAGGCCATCATTCCCCGCAAGTTCGTCAAGAAGCCGCTCTCGGAGATGGAGGACGCCCTGGACACGCTGGGCGTCGACACGACGGACATTGCCGAGCGCGCCCGCGCCACCGCCATCCGCCCCCGCGGCCGCTCCATGTCCCGCCAGGCCACCGCCGACGCCGACTCCATGGACGTGGACACGCCCAAGACGGACCGCCAGCGCCTGCGCTCGCTGAGCAGGCCCGCCAGCAGGAACCCGACCGTCAGCCGCAGGGACGACGGCGTCCACGACGAGGCGACCAGGTCAAAGGCCGAGCGGATAGCCAAGCTCAACCAGAAGCGGATGAACAGGATGGCCCGACAGGGAGAGGCCGACAGGCATACTTCTGCTTCTCTGACAAAACACTTGGTAAGTTACGAATCGATCCAACCCAACCCCCNCCCACCCCCCCCCCCCCCCCAAAGACTCTATATTGATATGTGTGCTAACCACCATTCTTCTCCCACAAACAGGTTGCCGGAAAGCGTGGTATCGGCAAGACCAACCGACGATAAACCCATTCGCCCTTCTTTTTTCTTCCATATTATTGCTGGCATTCCAATCATTCACGGTTTTAGTGTCTTGAGTTTTCTCCACTATTCACGAGGGAAACACTACTGATGGCTTAGGAGTTGGGCGTTCTTGAAGGGTACATCTCAATCCAGAAAGAAAGTGGTGGAAGCGGGGGAGCAGAGATGGTTGGAGAATTGCACGTCTATATGTCAGGTATAGCACAGCATGTGTGTTCCTTACAACAATGATTTCATCTTGGTGAGAGGAAAGAGGAAAAAGAAAACATTTTAATGATTTCCGGATTTGATTAAAAGTACAATATACTACCACTTTGATAAAAGTCCCTATATATGACGAGAAGCTCCTGTCTTGCTCGGTACAAGATCCCCGGTCTGCTGCCTCTCGATACTGACCACTGTGAATATACTAATGAATTTTTTTTTTTTTTTGTTCATGGTGATTTGACATTTACCGGACCAGAAACAGAAAACATGGTCGCTCTTCGCAAGCTTAAATGGAGGAGAAGTATCAAGTCCAAAGATGCCTCGATAACATGGGTTCAACAGACATTAACAACAAAGATTTGCACCATTACTATTTCAACTCCTTACTCGTCCGTGACGTTGATGCCCTCCCTCAGACCCTCAACCTTGAGCTCCTCGCGAGTGGCACGGCGGTAAATGTCCTTGACGTCATCCGTCGTTGTCTCAAAGTGGCTGGTGGCATCGTAGCTCTTGGAGATGAAGATGTTGTCCTTGGTGCCGTCCTCGAGGGGCTCGTAGATGGGGATGGGAGGTCCCTGTTGAAGCAATTCGTCAGCTTTCACGGGCTTGGCTTGGCATTGGAATGGGGAACGTGGGCAGCAACTCACCATGAACTGCTCCTCAATGGCTCCGAGGCGCTCAAGGCCGGGCTGGAGCTCGAGGTGGTGGTTCGCACTGGTCTCGGCAATGGTCGAGACGATGGCGATCCAGTAGCCCTTGGGGCAGACGTTGTGGGCAGATGAAACGCAGGCCACGTAGATGTCTGCAAAAGGGGGGATGTCAGCGTCATGGACCATCAGTTTTGGGCTGTGAAACGAGCTTACCGTTCTTTCGGCCGACCTGGGACTGGGGAATGATAATCTGGGCAGAGTCGCTGTCGTTGGTTCCGGCCAGAGGGTGCTTGAGAATGCAAATGGCCCTCAGGACGTGGCCGACAACCTTGGTCTTGTCGGGGAAGTAGGAGGGGTCGCCGAGGATCATCTTGGCCTTGGTCTCAAACTTCATCTCCTCGACGCCAGTCATGGTGGCTTTGATGCCGACGGCCTTTCCGTCCTCGTACAGGATCTCGTCAATGTTGGTGTTGAGCATGTAAGTGCCGCCGTAGATGGCAGACAGACGGGCGAAGCCCTGGGGAAGCTCGCCAAGACCGTACAGGGGGTAGATGTACGGGGACTTTCCGTATCGGGCAACAGAGTTGCCGTACAGGCGAATACGCTCAATGGCCTCGGGAGCCTTGCCAGCGGCGGTGATGTAGTCATCAGTGAGGTACAGGGCCATGGAGTGGCCGATGAAGTCCTTGGTGGCATCCTCGAGGCCGAACTTCTCGTAGACGTCCTTCATGGAGCAGGTGTTCATGTCGAGACCTGTTAGGGGGATATTAGCGGCTGATTCGTAGACATATTGCAACATGATCAACAAAGCGGTGACGGCAAACCTTTGTGCGTGGTAGGGTCCTCGGGATCAAAGGTGCCGATCCACTCGATGAAGGACTTCATGCGGCGCTTCTCAAAGATGCCCATGAGGGGCGACTTGAGGGCCTCGGCGGCATCTGAGGGGACCTTGGCCACGGTGGCCTTGGGGCCGGAGCCCTGCTGGACGTAGCTGCCGGCAACCTGCTTGAACTCGAGGTATCGGGTGACGTCGGTGGAGACGAGGATGTTGGTCAGCTCGCCCGAGGACATGAGGAACTTGGGGACAAGGTCGATGTTCCAGTCGTTGAGGCGGCCGTACTTCTCCCACGGCTTCTCGCCATCCTTGTAGTTGCCATACTTCTTGAAGAGCTATGGTGCAGAAGAAACGAGGTTAGACTCGGTGTGCCAATGCCAAATGACTGCAGGGAGTGCACGGGGATATGCAGCGAGTGGGCCATCGCAAGTCGGAGAAGTGGAAAATTTACCGTCTCGATGTTCACGGAGGCAGCCTCTCTGTTGGAGCAAAGCGTTGTCAGTCGAGTTGTGCCGTAGAGCCAATGGCGGTGATGCCACGTCGACGAAACGGGAGCTAGGGGGGGGGGGGGAAGTAGACGTACCCTCCGTAGTGGTCATTGCGGTCAATGTGGAGGACCTTTCGGCCCTTGACACTCAGGACACTTTGCAGAGACAGAGGATGTCAGTACAAGATCGTTTCGGGTTGTTGTTCACATCGCGCATTGTCGTCCGCTTACCCAGAAAGGATACACTCGGTCAGGCCTGATGGGAAAAGGGGGCAAGGTCAGCAGCGTGAACGCAAGGGACAATGGCAGCCTGGGGACGAAGCAGCTACTAGTAGCTAGCTGGCAACGCAGGGAGAGCAGCTTGCTGTAGATGCAAGAGCTCATGCCTCGATGATGCCGAAGCTGAGGCTTGGAGATGAAGGAGCAGCAGAGCTCAGCAGCAGGCCATCACATACCGGTGCCCAAGACGATGACATCGTACTCCTTTGCAATCTCCTCCATGGTGTGGGTATAACGGGCGAGTCGGTGATGGGCGTGTAGAGAAAAGGGGGCGGATTCGGTATTCGAGCGCTGGCGGCAGCAGTCAGGCAGAGGCAGAGGAGGAGGAGGAAAGAAGAGGGAGGGAGACGATGCAAGATTGGGAGAGAAGTTGAAAGGGAAGAGGTTTGCAAAGCTTGAGGTTCTAATACGGAGTTGGCAGAAGTATTAGAGGTCAGGTCGAGGTTGGCAGGCAGAGAGGGCAGAAGGCAAGGCAAGGTAGAGGGGTCGCGAGAAAGTGGCGGGGTTTCTGCTGGGCTCTGGCCAGTCAATCAATCGGTGAGGTGCGGAGACGAGAGCTGGGCTGTTCTGGGCAAGGCGCGGCTCCACCGTTCCGAAATTCATCAGCGCGCTGGATTTCGCCTAGCAGAAGGGGATGAATATCATTGTATGTTGTGTTATATTACTGTGAATGTCTTCATTCTCACTGATGTCTTTCGTTTCTTTTTCTCAGGTCATCCTCGTATACTCTCTCCCTCTCTCTCCCTGTCTCTCGTCCTTTACTCGAGATGAACCCAATGCCTGCCGTCGTGACGATGCTCACGATGACGATGATGAACATCACAGCAACCTTCCGTGGCTCAAGCTGAAATTGCCCCGCCGTTCGTAATACGTGCCCTACCGTCTCCAAATATAAAGCTCCCCTGATCTTGATCCCGAAAAGAAAGACGCTACTCATACAAAGTACTACGGATCATTTCCCCGTACGACTACGGCTAGGTGGCGGGAAAAGAAAAGGAAGAGAGGAAGAAGAAGCCACTGCATGTCTCACAAACAACTGCCGGATCTCGCATGAGAGACACGCACAGCAGGATGCAGTTGGTCGACGATTCATTCAACCTACAGAGGGCAGTCTCTAACACCTGTAAAGAAGACGCTACAAATGCAAATGCTGCCAACAACCGCCGGAAACGCTGCCATCACCAACAAAAGACCCCCATCTCCGTTTCATTGTGCGGTGTCTCTCTTCAAGCTCTCTCCATATCACTAGCAATCCTCCCCTGGTCCCATAACCAAGAATCCGACACCCATCTCCACACCGAGTGTCAAGCTAACAGCCGGCCACGTCCAAGTACCTCCTTTCACCGCCGCTCAACCCGTGCCGCATAAGTAGCATCTCCGGATACCCAGTTAGCGCACCCGATTCATCACGGCAGTTGTCTGTTAGTATAATACCTAGGTAGGTAGGTAACTCGCAGTTCAAGGCATTTCCGTACTACCTACTTCGTACCCGTAGCAGCTCATTCAACCAAACGGTGACTGGACTTACGCACCCCCCTGGTCACCGGCTGAGTAAAACGGTCACGGACGGAGCAGGCAGTAGCTCTGCGGGAAAGGGCCAATTTGAAAACAAGGGGTTAGCGAGGAACGAAGGGGGAAGAGCAAGAGAAAATAGGGGGCTCTCTAATGAGACAAACCTCGTCTCATTTCGTCTCTTGCCATTCCCAGTCGCCGGAACGGCCAAATGGCCAGCCCGGCCGAGATTGACTCGACTTTGACTCTAATTCAACCTGCTGCTTGCATCATCAAGTCATCTCGATAATTTGGTATATATCATACTGGTAATATACAATGCCAATTGCTTCCAAGGTGGTAGGATACGGCGTACATACTTGGTACAAAGTACACGTACCCAGGATCCCATAATGCTACACACGGCCGGCCAGGAAATATCTTGCCCTCGTGATTGATATCATATGCCGGCCGTCGTCAGAACCCCCAATTCCAATTCCAACTCCAATCCCCCCCNCCCCTTTTTCAACCCCGCCGAGCCTTTTCCTTTTTACGTCTCAGGATGATCTTCTTCTTCTCTTAGGTGGTTTGTGAATCGACCGACGGCTCTCCTCTACCGCAGAGTCTCCTTCGGCTCCCCGTCTGTTGACCGCGATGCCCCCTCTTCAGCAGCAATTTCGTCATATCCTTCTTCGTATGCCGACGGCGTGTACACCTGACCCTCTCCTGCCTCCAGGTTGATCTCGGGATCCGACTTGGCAACCTCGACAGCATCCTGCCAGGTATAGAACCGTTCCGTAAGAGCATGTTTGATCGCCCTCATCGTCTTCGTAACCTGTCACACGACATGCCCAATCAGTAAAGAGAACAATAGAACAAAACCCGGGTGATGAAAGATCCTGAACCATCAGGCATCGCCAGGGGAGGGGGGCTTCCTCACCTCCTCATCACGCGCCCCAATCTCCCGCTCTCCAAACCCAAACTTCCCCCTCAGCAGCTCCTCCCTCGCCGTAGACAGCATGTTGCGCTCCTTGCAGCACTTCCACCACAGCGCGTGCAGGTCCTCCCACGACTTGCGCCTCAGCTCCTCCACCGTCCACGCCCGCCCGTGCTCCTCCGTCTCCTTGGGCGTCAGCAGCAGCTTCCCCGGCGCGGGGAAGAACCCCCACAGCCCGTGGCTCTCGTCCACCTCGATCTTGGGCTTGAACTCGACCGGCTTCGGCAGCGGCGCGTTGGACACGGACAGCGGCTCCCGCGGGCCCGATCCGTACAGGCTGCTGACGCCTCGCCGCTTGTTTCCGTCCTTTGTCTTGCGCTTGCACTGGGGCGCCGTCGTCGAGAAACTTGCCGCCGCTCGCATCGATGGCGTCGCTGCCAGGAAAAGGTTTGATCTTGAACCGTTTCGGAGGGACGAGCCCAGCCGTGAGGCGCAGCCTGATGAGGCGCGAAGCGCACTGGGCGCTGCTGCCATTGACATTGTGGGTGATGAAGACGAGATAATAGAGACGATGTATCTAAGAGTAGAGAGATGGACTTCAACCCATCAATCCCATCGACATCATTCGCTTAGATCTTGAGACGAGGCACAAAATTTGGGAAATCGGCTGCTCTATCGCGCCCTTTCATTGGTCAGCCTGGTGAGCCATTGTGCCCCGCCTTGCAGTTGGAAATGAGTGCTTAGTCAGCAGCTCAGCCGTCCACTCATATCGGCCAGCTGAACGAGCTCGGGCTGATATCACGAACTTCTTCCCTTGTGAATCTCGATATGTCTTCTTCTTCCCTTGAGCATGTTCTCCAACGCTGTGACGAACGGCTCAATCACCCAGAGCGGCTTCCCAATTGATCCTACAGCGTTCAGCTAGCATGAGATGACAGGCCAACACCACCAGGGCCCGTCGAACGCCTCACACCGGCACCAGCACCAGCCTCTCTCTCTGATGATTTTACAACAACAATCTTGTGCATTCTCAAGTACAGCAGCCGCGGCAGCAGCCAGCCTCTCATCTCGCCACATCCTGCCTCTGTCCAAAAATAAACCCTGTCCCATGTCTTCCCCATACGTCAAATAATGCATGCTTGCTTTCATATCCTGCCGCCCCGTGCTGCGTGTCGCATGTTGTACTACATACCCTTTGGGGACCGCCACAAGGTTGAAACATGCATGTTCAGCTGCATGAGGGGAGGGGGTGAGAACACCAAATCCTCGATTCTTCCCCAATTCCTGAGACTCACAGCTCGAGAAGCTAATGCACTGCAGAACTATTATATATCGTTTCCCAGCAGAATGCGCAGACAAACAACCAAACAGATAGAATCCTGGCATTTCGATAGTCCCTCTGGGGGCTCGGGCATGATTCAACTCATGTAGCCGTGCAGGTTGAACTGACACCACATGAAAAAGCAAAGAAAAAAAGAAAAGAAAAGACACTCTCATGGCGCGAGGATAGAAAGCTCCTCACCGCAACGCAACCATCATCGTGCATAGAGGCATACATGTGTCCGCCTTGTAACGCCAATCATCGTACGGAGCACAGGGAGAAGCAAGCACCAGCCAGGCAGACGTCAAGCCGCCGAGATATTCTCCGGGAGCCGCGCCCGGTATCCTAATGCTAGCAAAGCAAGGAGGAGGTGAGTGAAACCGCCGTACAAGCAATTGCTCACCAGCATGTACATGTACTGATGGCACGATCACAGAGTCTGCCAACATTGATCCCACATATGCGGAGAAGCCGTACAAGCGCTCGTCCATCTCGGGTTGTCCTTGACTGGGTGGCTTCGTACATGTACGTGTACTTGTATACTACTATTGATGATGGGTGCAGGGACATGCTGCAGGAAACCCCTCCAAATTCAGACACGTAGGGAGTACAGTGTCTGCGGCCTCCTCGAATCATATCCCATGCGTTCACCGACAAGCGTTCTGTGCAGGCAAGGCCTCCAATTCGCTCACACGCAAGACGACTGACGAGGGTTCTGATCATCCACGCTCTGTGACATCACGGGCGGGAGAGCTCCTCGGCAAATCCGCCAGGTGCTCTTCTGACCAACATGCAACGGAACCCTATCCAGATGCCTTGTTGGGAACGCCCCTCTCACGCCACCACAGCAAACGTTTCCCACCCGGCCCAATGATACCCATCAGACATGTCTCATCTTACGCCCCAACTTAGGTACCGGCTTGTTCATGTAGACCTGACTGTCTCGAGTCGACAAGTCCCGAAGATCAGACCCGGGAGCGTATGAGTATGTGCTCGTATGTACAGTACGGGGCGTCCCATGCAGAGACACAGCAGGGAAGCAGCAGCACCGAACAGTGGTCAAGAGGGCCAGCATTCATGCGCCAAACCAATAGTTTCAGTCCGTGGTGGTAAAAGCCCGAAAGCAGGGCGGTCGAGAGAAGAGGGAGCCAACAATAAGAGAAGAGCAAACTTCAAGCATGCACGTTACCGGACCCCTCCCGAGACCAGCTCACCTGCCAAGGTCTGGAGGATCCCGATCCGCGCGTCGACAAGGCACGACGTGATGAGAGACATGGTGGCGCCTCTAAAGTGCCTGGGCAATGGCCGGCCGGCTTCCCGCGCTGCATGGCGTACGACAGCCGCCTTCGCCGGGGTCCACGTCCACACTCGGCGCCGTGGATCTCCAATCCGACTGGTGCACGTATCAGTGAGGCGTTCGTATGTACGTCGCCCAAGCCCAGCAGGGAAGAGACCTGGATAACATGAGGAAACAGGGAGAAGGGGGGCAACAAGAGCACAGGGAAAAGGTTGGAGTCTCTGAGACCAGAAACACAGCCGCGGTACTCCGTACAGACACTGGCTGCATCTTTTGCTGTTTGCTCATTCCTTGCCGGGAGGGTGAAAGTCAATGGAGAAGGGGTGTTTCCCTTGGCATAAAAGCGGCATTGTACCTATTCACCGGCGTCCTCGGCGCATGGATCGATGCCGGCTATCGGACTCCTGTAGCGTTGGAGGGTCCGTTTCCCGGGCAGCTCTCGTCCGTGAGCTCGGAATGCGGAGCACTCACAAGTACAGCACTACTTCGTACTAGTACAGCTCCGAGGCCAAATGTGGACATGCCACTACGAGTAGTAATTCGAGATCCCCGTTGGTGTCTTTCCAGCTGTGTGTGAAGCATGCGGAGTACCTACTGCTATGGGTGCTCGGGTGCCGCAAAATGCTGGCCGTCTTGTCTTCCTTTTTCCTTCCGCCTGATTGCCCCTTTGATCCAAGGTCCCAGTTCAGCCCTCCGAAGGGAGTGCATGGCGCAAGGTCGACGGGACTATCCCGCAGAGGAGGCTGATGCTGGCATCGGGGTAGCAAACAAACAGATCCCGGGGTGGGAGTGGTGCCTGGCAACTCCCAGCTGCATCCAAAGACAACCCGTATTACACAGTACTTCATACACGTTCGGATTTTCGTACTCAGGCATTACGTGCAACAACCTCGACTTGTCTTTCCATATCGATATCTTTTGGGTGACGCCGCACATCGACGGCATGTCTATGAGGAGTACACCCAACAATCACGGGAGAAAAAAAAGAGAAAAAAAAAAAAAAAAGAAAGAAAGGAAGAGGCGGAAAGAGAAAAGGGCCAGGGGCTCGAAATATCAGCAGAAAGATGACCTGGGAATCCCCTAGGAGGACGAAAACTTGGCCCGTATGGATGACGTGGCTCACATCATCTTGTCCCGTTGACCCGTCGCCATCGTGACGGAATATTCAGAGTCCTGCGAAGCTGAAGAGGGCTGAAGAGGGCTGACTCGGGATCTCTCAGAATACTCGCCTTGTAGGAGGCCAACGCTGCTAGACAAGGCGGCAGACCAGTTTGGACACGGATGCACGAGACGCGGCTTCTGGCCTTTGGCTGTTCCCGAATGGTGCACACCTTTTTGACGGAGTTGCTTCCTTCCCTGCAGGTGGCTTGCTGCCGGTGTCCGGGATAGCTCCGCTTCTCACTGAGAGAACAATCGTTGGCAGCCCGGCGAAAAGAGTGGAAAAGGGGCGCCCTCTCAGCATAGAGCAAAAGAGTTGGGGTTGAAGCTGAATCGCATCTCGAGCCCAGGGATTTCGTCCTCGTGGCTTCTTCGGGCGAATAACGCCCCTTTGCCTGGCAACATTGACGTGTCTCGCAACTGCGCATTGTCAATGCATCGGTACCTAGCGGACCACAAGCGTGTTGTTGAAGAGCGGTCCCCATTTCGCCGCAGCTGCCGCTCAATGAGGGGATGATATCTGATCCAAGCGTGGGGGTTCCCCTTCATCCAAGTCACCCCTGGCGGTACCAGAGGACTCCTGCAAACCCGACTGGCCAGAATATGGAAGCCTGGGAGGGGGTAGAACAAGCTGCCCCCCTTTCTTTCCCCTCGAGGGCACGAAGTACCTTGTACGAGTAAGTGTACCTCACGCGTGCAAACCCAGCAGTCGGCTTGGGCGTGAAGCGGTCCGCTCTATGGTGGCATGGCCGGCATGCAAGCAGGTTAGTACTCCTACGTGTACTCGTACTCCGTACTCTTGTAACGTATACAGACTTGTTCGTCCAGGGATGCGTGGCCCGAATGAGCAATCCATCTCCATCCAAGAACAGCAACGCACCTAATACAGGTGCATGCTGTTTCCTCTTCTTGGTGCCTGATTTCCTTTGCTGAAAGGACAATGGGGGCAACGGCTGGTTGACGTGACGTTTTGGGCCATGCCATGGCGGACCTGGTGATCAAAAAGCTGCTTGTGTCCCGCGAGCAGAGTGCTATGTAGACGAAGCGCAAAATGTACGTGCTGGAGACAATAACCATCTCTCAACAAAATCAAAACTCCTCTTCTACACCCTTTGATAATATCCGCTTGAATGCTACCAGAATAGTAGTGCGAGACGTACCAGCAGCTTGTGCTCTTTGATTCAATACCAGGGTGCCGTCTGCGCGGTAGGTAACCTGAATAACCTAGCAATAGCCTGATATGTCGGCTCCATTCGGCAAACTTCTGAGAGGCCTCGGTTCCACTCGGCGCTTGTGCTTGCAACCAAAGACATGGATGCCGGAGCTAGATGGACATGGATCCAAGACAATCTCGAGTGACTGATGAATCGGAGTTTAGGCCCGTCGGCAAAATGCGCCTATGCCAACGTACTCGTACAGACATGCAAGAAGTCTCGAGTACATCTCCAGTACTTGCAGTATGCGTTCTTCGTACGCGTGTGGTCCTCTGCAATGGACGGGTGGCTGGGTGCGCGCAGGCAGGTCGATAATCAACCCAAGCAACACCCCGGTTGCGCTTTTGCATGTTTGGACGATGCAACCTACGTAGTAGGAATAGGTTCCCGTATGTACTTCGTTTCAAGTCAGTGTGAAAGCTCATATCATACGACATGGTCGATTGTTGGTTTGGTGATATTCCTCCTTCTACGTACTCGTACGGGCCAGTCTGCGCAAACGTACGCGGCAGGCACGTACAAAGTACGAGTTGCCCTTCGTGATTCCCTACACATGGCGGTGCGGGCGCAGAGACACGAGCTGCCGGCCACTCTCCCACCTTCGGAGCTCTGTTGTTTACTCATATGGTCAGCACATCGCATGGCGTGAGCTTGGGGGGGTGTTGGAGGGGGAGCTTGTACTCGTATACTTCGCACATACATACCATGTCTGTTTTCCTTTCGTGTACTTGCTCTTGTTACATATACCTACTGCCGTAAGACTAGGTAGATCCACGGAGCCTTTTTCCCGTTCAACACGCCAAACAGTTTCATGGTGGAACTTCTACTCCCTCGTTGCGATGCTGGCGAAGCCACTTCCACGTGGAAGCCCGCCAATAGTGGCCCATTTGTTCCGGTTGGGGCTTCTCGGGATGCCACGCCTTGGAGATGATACTATCTGTGCTCAAGCACTTTGACTGTCTGTTGTCGACCTTACCGCTAATAGTAGTGGCACCAGCATTGGTATCATATGAGATTGACGACCGTCTCTCGTCGTCGTTACTAGCCTCGGCTAGCCTCTTGTCACCGCCCTTCGTTGCACAGCTAGCCGCCAGCCGCTTCTGGTATGCACATGTGCTGTGATTGTCGGCCAATGTACTCGTACGGAGTACAAGAGCATGATTCTGGTCACAGGTGGCTGGGCTAGTCGCGATATATTCCGTACTCGTACGGAGCACATTTCGCATTAGGACGGGCCAAGCAACCAAGCACTGGAAAGGTTCGCGCTAACATGTCGAGATACCCCTGTAATTTCGGGGTTATTTGGCGGGCCCGAATGCTAGGAGTGACGTCGAAGCGACCGAGATGGTCTCCTGCAAGCCAAAAACTGCGAGGGTCGCAGAGCAGTGACTTGGCTAGGCTAGTTCCCTTTCGGACTCCGTCGCAGCCGGAGGGAAATTGGCGCCATACGCTTGTCAAACTGCTAACACAAGCGTCTTGATGTGCGGTAAAGAGATTCGGCAACAATGGAGACGCCCTCAGCGCCAGGGGTATCCAAAGTAGACGGTACTTGAGTATATCGCTGCGAGGTGGCTAACCCGACTGAATGTTGCTTTGATGACCACCGATGGTAGTACTCATATGCTTATTGATGCGCCAGTGATCAAAGAGGGAAATGATGTGAAACCAAGGGAGGCGAGGAGATACATACTCCCAGAACTGTACTCTCATCAATCTGTTCATCACGTTTCTTCCGCTGGTTCCTTTGCCTACCTGGCGGCAAGCCTGCGCCACGGATTCCTGAAAGTATGTAGTTGGGATTCCAACACGACGCCTTTGGACTATCAAGGTGCCAACAGGTAACAAATGCGAAGTAGCAGACGACGGTAGTCTATGCGTCAGGCCTCGCACCCTCCCGAGAGGCGTGCGATGCTGAACACGTTGGCAAGGCCATGTCTAGAACGAGCCGCTTATGGCGTCTGACGCCGTTACACGGGAGGCAAGAGAGCGCTACCCGGTCACGCGCGAGTGGCATATCAGCCCAATCTTACCCAGAGAGGAGAGTCCCTAGCACTGGTGCAGGTTAGGGCGCATGCGCTGGCACGAGTGGTAACGAAGTATAATATCGTCAACGGAGAAAAAAGAAAGCCCATGGAGGACGTCCACTGTGGTTCCTCTCCGATGCGGCGTTGGTAGGCCACAAGCGCTCGAATCTTGATCTCAACGGATCTGGCAACGCAGTGGAAATGGGGCCGATGGAGATGTTCGGAACGGGCAGCGAGCAACTCTCCACTCATGCTACCGGTCCCGCTGCATCGCCAGGAACGTTGGCCCAATGCCGACGTAAGTGTGTGGACGAAATGGATACCGAGCGGCCACCGTGGTCCTTTCCAGTGTTACACAAGAGCCCTATTCGTGCGTTCAGTTCTGCCACGATCGATCGGAACCCAGAAGGCTGGAATTGAGGCTGGCATGCTAGGCTATGAGGAAGAGGCGAGAAGGAGAGACCATAGCATCCATCCCGCCCCCGGTATGGAGAATGGAGCGTTGTCCATTTGCCGGTTCGTTGGGTTCAACGTGTCGACAGATTCGCCTCAGGTTTCAAAGGACCCGACCATACAGAATGGATTCTGGAACGTCATTCGGGTTCCCATATTGAGCAGTTCCGATTATGGTTTGGTGCAGCGAGGAGGAAAAGGGAAAAGAGAGTAGAACGACAGACGACAGGGATTTCCAGTGATTGGTGCGCGTTCGAATCGCTATGCTGCTCTACGGCAATCGTCTTTGTGCCCAAGACAACCAAAATACAGTGCTGTATCGCTTTGGGGATGCCCAAAAGTGCGCGGGCAAGTGTAAATACTCAGCATGAGCAGGAGTAAGCCGCTGTCGTGTCCGACTCCGGGTCGCCAGATCTTATGAGGACATCCAGTGGTATTACTTCGTCTCCCGGCCCTTGGCTTTCTGCAAGGTAGCGAGTCGTGCCCATCATGTTTCCCCTGCTCCGTCTTTTCTCTTTCTTCTGCTGCTTCTTCTTTTCCCTCGTCGTCGCTGGTGGTACGACGTCACCAGGCATGCTATGGCCATTTCTTACCTGCACACCCGTCGTAATGCCACCAAGTAGAAGGAACCTTGGTCTCTGACTTCCTTACTCGTATCCGGCGACTCATGCGTCTTCGTGAGGGCGCCACTGGCACTTGGTCAGCCACCTGTCACTGGTGACGGTCGGAATTGACCTGGGTCGGCGGGCTTGCTGCCTCTTTTGGCCATGGTACAGAAGAAATGGTATTGCACGCTCCATTTGTCAGCCGGCTGGGACGCTTTCATTTGTCTCGATTCCGTGCTGCGCTAATAGTGGTGAGAATTGACTCGCCGCAGGCTGTTGCTGGACCGATAAGATGCTGGAGAGATGAGACCAAAAAATCTGCACGTCAGGCGGTGAGGCGCAGTGGTGCCGAGCAAGTCTGGTGCTAGGCCTTCTGGGGAAAGCTCGGGAGTTGCAGAGGTGCCAGGGTGAAAGATGTTTCGCTGGCGGGATGGAGGGCGGTGACGTAACGATGCGGCGACCCCCAATTAGCCGCCATACCAGGCTGGGCAGAAACGATTCCGACGGTGTTGAAACTCGCACACACTCGCCACGAGCCACAGACGCCACGAAATCAGAGATTTCCCTTCGCTCGTCTCGTTGATCCTTTTCTTTGTCCGAGGCGTTTCAGATCAGGCAAATGCGTGATCCAAGCTAGGCTCTGATACCCACCCGCCGAAATCAGTCCAGAGTCACTGGTGATGAGTTCAAGGCGTGTCAATTTCTCTCATCGATGAGGGCATGTCCAAGCCCCTAGCTAGACCTTGCCAAGCAATGCGTGTTAGTTGAATGGTGTATTACATACACGGGATCCAAGAGGATGGCAATCCACACGGAGGGGGGGGAGGACAGCAAAGAACAGAATAACACAAGGACGGCCTGACAGCCCCTTGTTGTTGGACCGACACTGGGTGTTAAACACAACACAGAACGGAGAAATAATGAATAGGAAGTTGCGTAGTACTCACTTGTATGTACGGAGTACTAGGCTGGGTGGTACCTAATGAACTGTCTTGCCAGGATCGCTCCGGCGGACAATTCTCGCAAGTAGCGAAGGCCGGATCTCCTGGGCTCCCTTTCGGCCGTTGTCCGACGAAAGCGTTGGTCATAGACAAATCTGGGAGGGGAGCTAGGGGCTCATCGGCCATGGACATCTTGTTGATAGCCTGAGGCTTGTTGATACGGACCGGCCGACAGTCAGTTGCACTTCGTGCGACGTTTTGAGAACGTTGAGCCATGGACTCTTCCAAACGCGCCGCGAAAGGCTAAGGCGAGGCGTTGATTCCCGGCGGCCAACGAAATCTCCCTGGGGGCGAGGAAACGGGGTCCTCCAAATCCGAATTTGCGTCCCTCAGCGGGAAGACCCCACCGCTCGAGGGCTCCAGAGCTTCTGGATTCCATGTCGAAGCTTTTTTGGATCACTGCCGCTCAGGAGGGAACGCAAGAAATCAAGCGAACATGCGGGCCCTGAGGTCCTCGCGAGAAGGAGGGTGTGGCCTGGATCCACCACCACGATCTGGCTACCAAGTAATATTGTGGGCTCGATGCCAACTGAAGCCGTTACCAGATGCCATTGGCCCTCGCCGTTTGACGTGGAACAGGGGTGTCTTGGAAGGCGTCTTTCACTTGTATGCAGACGCGTAACGGCACCGATTGGCGGACATTCGTGTACTGTACGGCCAAGCTGGTCTTATGGCGTCTTCTTCACCCTCCAACGAGCTGCGTTTAATAATTCGGAAATGCTCGAGAGATGGAAATGGAAATGACATTGGGACATACGGTAGGAGACGGAAGACGACGAAGATGACGTGATCTCGCGCAGGTGCAAGCCCAGTGGGATGCAATTCGTCTGAGCACTCCGGCAATGATAGCGGCTGCTGATCCTTCTCGTTTTTATCACATCTGCAGTGCTTAAGCCGACCTGCTCTGTGACACGAATCCGTGGTGTGGTGCGGAACTTTTACCCCCAATTAGTAGCGTTGTTGCAGGCTGCTGAGAACAAAGGAACTCGTACTTGGAACGCCTGTCCAATACTCCGAAGTCGACACCCAACCAAGTGTCGGACCGGATTCGAAAATACTTCGTGCTAGCACTTGGATTATGCTCCTGCTTGACTCGTGCGCATAGCCGGCTTCTTGCACGCGTAGTACCTGCTGTACGCCGTGCTCCGTGCGCTGTACAAATAGTCATGGAAGATTTTTTTTCTCCCTGTACTGTACGCTGTCAGCAAGCTGGAAGGGAAGAAGCATGAGAAGCATTTGGCCGCCTTGGGAGTTCTAGAACGGAGGGAGAGGGGAAAAGAAGAGACTGCTGAGCAGGGAAGAAAACAAGAGGGAAAAGAATTGGAACTGGAAATTGAAGCCGTGGTTGCGCTCACATCATGGACAGTGCCTGTCATGGATTGTTCCTTCCTGTCGACATGTCCAGATACATCGGGGGAGGAGGTGAGGTACTGCTACTGCCGCCTGGGCTGGGTGTCTGTGCTGGCACGAATTCGTACAGGCAGCACACAATCGACCGCATTGGTCCCCTGCTTCACCTCTCGTTTTGCTTTTTTTTTTTTTTCCCATTGTCGTCTACCGACCTGGGATGTCCAATGGCTTGCCAATCAAACCCCTTGAAATGTGTCTCATGTTGGGCAACCATGCCTACTACACGACTCAATTTCACCTTGTTCGGGAGCCGTTTTGGCGGTCATGTGATGAGGAAGAGGCTGATACGCAACCCGCAGTAGGTACATTAGCGGTGATACCCTGTATTTTGACGTCCCGCGTGATGCGGGATCCCATCAATGCCAGACCGTCGCCAATTGCTTTGGGGATTGTCTTTGAAATCGGCTGCTGGTACTCCGTACTTGCAGCTGGACGGCTGCACAGCTACCGCTGCGACGGCACTACCTCAGTAGCATTGCATTGACATGCAGGTAGGGTCGGCCAATGCCATGCGCGACTAAGGCAGTTCATTCTGATATTTGGCATTGACACTGTTAGTTGCACACTTTGGCATGCAACAACTCGCGAGTGCTAGCCCGAGCGACAAGTTACTACTCGATGAGGCAGTGGCTGTTATTAGTAGCAAGGCGTTGGGTGGCAGTTGAGTGCCAAGTACGGTAGATTGTTTAGCAGCTGGCAATTCCAACTTGTAGTAGTGGTGGTGGTGTGTGGGTGATAAGACGTCAACAAGGCCTGCTTCACAACCTCACATAGGTACTAGCCAATTGGTCAGGAAAGGGCAAAATTGGGCTAGTGCCGTTGCTAGCCGTCTCATTTTCTGCACTGTCACCGTACGGAGCCTTGATCTTCCTACTGGGTGGCATATTTCTCGTACGAGGGAACATGTGCTTTTTGGAGGCAGCCGGAGATAAACCCGGATGCTACAGACCATGGGGGCATATATCAAGAAGCCCTTGATCAAACAGAATTCTGCAGTAGATCCGTACCAGTATCAGATACAAATAGGCTTTCCGGGACGGGAAGTAATAAAAAAGAGGGGAAACAACTCAATAAAAACGGATGAAGACCCCGAGCTTTCACGATCGAGAGCAACCTCAAGTGGTTGTGTCTGAGTACCTATTGGACGGCTCCGTATGAGGTAATTAGGGAGCAAATGCATTGTGGCCAAGTGCTCCCTGAACAGCGAAATGAGGAGAAGATGCATAGATGGCTCAAGTCAGGATGCATCGCCCGTGATTTTCTGCGACTGGCCTTTTGTGAAGGATGCAGCCAGCACGGTCGTTTCTCCTACTTGGTGCGAGGCACTACAGTACCTACAACCGGACACTCCTGTCTGTCGGAAAGTGGGAGTCTCCCCGACCGAGTGTCACTTTGCCGCTCTACCTTACTTGTGGGATGGCACATGTACAAACATGTACGATGATGCTGAAGAGGAGGATAAGGAGGGAAGAGGAGAAGTTGTGATGGTGGTCGATGCCTATTCCGCTTAGTTGTGAGGGCACTTTGGGCTTTCCTTCGCCTTTTGGGTTGCCATGCGGCCCGGCCGTGATCGAAAGCGAGGCATCATTGTCTGGTCAGATTAGATGGGCCAGGCGAGTCTCCAACCCAGCACGTCAGGCGCCGGACACGGTAGCATTGGCATCAATGCCACTTGGCAGCACTCGCTGCTGGCAGCCCAGGAGCTAGGACGAGATGGCGCACTCGCGCTTTGAGCGAGTCGCAGTCTCGTAGTACATGTAAGGAGGCTAGGGAGCGACATGGGCATTATTACAGCGCAACCCGCGTTTACTCTGAGTATTTCCCCAGCCAGCTCGCCAATGACGAGGGGCTTGGCCGGGAGCAGGGCCAGAGACGACGTTTGCTTCTCTCGCTCATCACTGAGACGAGCCGTCACAAAAAGAGACATGGAAGAGCAAGAGGCCATGACACACCCCCCCGAGCATCGGCACCGTCTGCCGCCAGAGCTTCTCATCCCTGTCGCTACGCGAAAGAGTAAAAAGTGCCGCCCCCTGGTCGCGGCGCTGGCATCGTTCGAGCCCTGCGCGCTCAGTGTCTTGGTCTTCTGGCGTTTCGTCAATCAATATTCCGTGGCCGAGACAGGCGGCCAAAGGTGTCGCTGTCCCGATAGCAGAAACCTATTGACTCGAATCGCGGCTCGTTGAAGCATGTCTGACACAGATAACGTTGGCGTCGGTAGATGAGGGCTTCGCCCTGCCTCACCGGGGGCGTGGAAGTCTTTTGAAGTCGGGCGTCTGTCAACGACAACACAAGGGAAACTGGAAAGACTCTTTGGAAAGTGAAGATACCGTACATGTACAAAGGGACGATGGTCAAGGAAGGGGTCCTGTTCCTTTGCCTCATCCACGATACCTCATGGTACGTCTAACGGCCCAGGACGGCGGCTGGATGCGGCAGGTGATGGGCATGATGCAGCAAGTACTCGTACGCTGGATGTACCGCGCATGTTGCGCGACTGATCATCCGCTGTTGTGAAGTATCTGGTACCCCTGCCGAACCAATCGCAAGATGGGAGGACAACAGCGAGCGACAAGCCCCGTGCGCTGAACCTGTACAGCAGTACCTACCTAAGTACAGACAAGCATTCGCCGGAGCCGAAGCGTGAGAAAAGGCTCGGAAAAGGCGATGATGCGTTAGTGGTTTGAAAAAGAAGGTGAGAGAAGCGCCGGCCATGTCTGCGGTGCAACTGTCGCTACCTAGGTACCTACCTATCCAAAGAACGCCACGGCAGTTTCTTCTCAAGTTGGTGGCTTCAAGTGTAAAATAGATGGCGGCGCAGGCGGGAGAAATATATAGAATGAGAGGAAACAGAAGGAAGATAGGGGAAAGTCTTTCTTTCTAGAGGAAACATAGGTTTTTTTTTTTTTTTTTTTTTTTTTTGTTGTAGACTATCGTACTATCGCCTCTCTCTCTCTCGCTCAGGCCCCGCCTCTTGGACACACCATGACTGTTGTGACCGTGTGAAAGGACGTCCACAGGTACTAAATAGATGTTCGTTCACATCTGCTCTATGAGATGAGGCAAATATTTATCATGTCCTCAAATATTGGTTGTTCTGATGTCAATACTTCGTAAGCTGCCGGGCCGTATTTGCACGTTATTCTCAAGATACGAAGCACGTTGGAAGTAGGGAAGTACCTAAGTACCTACTACTATTACGACTATACCTTACTGCTTGTATTGATGTTGCATTTCTCAATTCCCCTCGTCCGGCGCGTTTTTGGCAGGCAAAGTCGAGGTACCTGCTCCCGGTCCGAGTCGAGTACCTGTGCTCGGCTTAGCGCCCTTGCGCTCGCCGCATTTTTTCCGAGCGGCCTTGGATGCTAAAATCACAGCGATAGCACAATTGTTCTCCTTCCCTCGAGTCCTCTCGTCCTTTTTTCCCCCTCTTCTCCCACCTTCTTCACTCGTCTCCTCTCATCGCCTTGTCGATTTTCAGCATCGACGTCTTATCATCTCTCGCGCCTTACCCTTTACTGCGTCTCCTTTGCATAGCCAGAAGCCTCGCGGTTTCTTTGCGCCATCGGATATCGACCCGCGCGGTACTGCCAAGGTATGTGGACAAAAGAGGGCCCCTCGGTCGCCGTTCCGTCTTTTTCTGCCTTCTCCAAAAAAAAAAAAAAAAGTCACCACACAAGCAGAGGGAAAACAGCCTCTGCTGGATCCCCTCCCCCTCCCCTCCCAAGCCCATGCCCCAGCCTGCCGCCAGAACCCTTACCTGGACCAGAGCTGCCCGTACCCATTGCTTTACTCCCATCCTGTTAGAAGGATTCAACCCTAACCCAATTCCCTGCCCGCTGTCTTTCTGCATCTCTTTGCAGAACGCTGCTCCCGGTCCGGGTCTGGCTTTTTGCTTGCGGCCCTCGCGATACCACCTGATAGCGCTTCTGGCTCCACTCGCCACTGGGCGTCTTCGCGGTCTCTCGCAATGGCTGCGCTGCTGCAACTGCCAACGGTCACCGATGTACACTTGCACTGTTCCCAGTACTTCCATCTTGGGGCCGGTACCGGTACGCGCGCTGTCTGCTTGTACAGCTACTCGGTACTGCCGCGCTCTGCACTGCATTTCGCTGCACCGCTGCACTTGTTGCTGCACTGCCCCACTTTTGCTCTGGTGTTTTCGGCACCCTGGAAATGGCGCTTGTTGCCACCCCACCCCCTCCCCCTGTTAGCGTCTTTTCTCGCACCCTCCACGCTTTTGGCACTTATTTTTTTTTTTCTTTTCTTTTCCCTCTTCCACGGAATACTTTCGCCTTTTCGCAGCCAACCTGACAGGTTCTCTCCAGGATAAAAAAGGAACGAGACCCAGTTCTCCACCCCACTCCAACTGTTCCCTACCTAACCACTCTTTTCTCGTGAGGGACCTGTTATACCCAGAGCCTCACCTCCACCTTCCCCAGAACGCCGCAGCCCTCTCGCAACATCACGCGTGGGCCTCACTGAAAGACTGTGAACTTGCGTTTACGCTTTCGTCCTTTGTTCTCGAACTCTTCCTGATCCATCAGCGCGTCGTCGTCGGTGTTTATCCCGCCAATTGCTCGATTTCGACGTTGCTGCCCGCTTCTTGGTCGCAGCCTGTTGAATCTGCTGTTTCTGTCTCCCTTGCGGTAGTCGGGAAGGAAAAAAAAAACAACACACGTCGTCTCTCGACGCGTCTTCGCGCAGCATCATGGACAACCCTCAGTACCCGAACAACGGTGTTCCGACGTCCGCGGCTCAAACTTACCCGTCGCCCACTGCCATCTCGCCTCACCAGCTGCAGACCGGCTCTCCTCTGCCGCAGACGCTCCCACCTCTGCAGCCTCACACCGTTGCGATGCAGCCGCTCTACGGTAGCCACCCGCATACGCCGCGAACTCCAGGCACTCCAAACACGCCTACGCAGAACAACTTGCCCAGCTACCAGCAGCAGACGTCGCAGCCTGGTCCTCGGCCTGGCATCTACTCAATGGCACAGAACCCATACCCTCACCAGGGATATGCCACATCTGCCGCTATGATGCCTCAGGCTACCACGGCCGTCTCTCACCCTCAGCCGATTGCTCCTGCTCCGGTTGGCGGCCGCGGCCCTCCTGTCCTGCGTCCCATGCCCCCCGGTGGTCTCATGGCGCAACCCGGCGTGGCCTCGCCCTACGGCCCGGGTTCTCTGATGCAGCCGAACCCGATTCTCCCGGACGGCGAGCAGCCCACCCACGTCGTTGGATCTCAGGGTCGCCGAGGCATCTTGCCCAGCGCTCCTGGACGGCCTACTGCTCAGGCTGCGGGAACTGGCGCCAAGAACACCGTCATCCCCGTCAAGGATGCCGACGGCAAATTCCCCTGCCCTCACTGCACAAAGACGTACCTGCATGCCAAGCACCTGAAGCGCCACCTGCTTCGCCGTAAGTTCCTGCCTGCTACTGACGAAAATGCCTATCTTTTGAAAGGCGTCCTTGCGTGCTAACCAAGCTCTTCCTTACAGACACTGGTGATCGTCCCTACATGTGTGTCCTCTGCCGGGACACCTTCTCCCGCAGCGACATCCTCAAGCGCCATTTCCAGAAGTGCTCTATTCGCCGCGGCAACCCCACGGGCGCTAGCCATCTGTCCCACCCTCAGGCCCATGTCAAGAAGAATGCGCAGGCGCAGAAGGCCGCTCTCGAGAACGGACAAGATCTCAACCACTTGAACGGACTTGGCAACATGGGAGGAAACAACATTGTGCACCCCTTTGGCATCGTTGCCGTTCAGGATGGAATGAACAACATGACAGGTGACCAGAGCCAGCTCTCGCGATCAAGCAGCATGGGTCGAATTGACGATGGGAATGCAGACCGGAGGAACATGAACGGCCCTGTTATGGGCGGCTCCCAGCAGTACGGCGGCGACGTGTCCAGCTCCATGGCCAACCAGCAGATGCCGACCTACAGCATGCCTCCTGGTCAGAATGGTATCCCCATGTACGGCGGTTCCAACCCGAACCAACAACCTGGCCTTGACTGGTCTCAGGTCTTCCAGGCTGGTGCGCATCCATCTCCAATCCACCCTTCTCTGCTACCAGGCCCTAATCACGGACAGACACAGACCGCAACCAAGGCCGAGCCTAATTCCGAGGAGTAGCTATGGCGTCCCCACATGGACCCCCCTCCGCGAAACAAGGAACTCGAAAGACTTGAGAACGGGGAAGCATTCTGCTTTGTTTTCCGATTTTCTGTCGGAGAGTAAAATCTCCGGCTACTGCTTCTCTCACTGTTCGGCTGTCTGCCACTAGGTACTGGTATACTACCAGGTGTGCAAGAAGTACCACTGGCGTAAGCTGGGCCCTGCCAACGATGGAGGGATCTTTCCGAGTCTTATCACTGGAGGCTTGCGAAATATACACACTCACAGTTGTGCGGTAGAGATTATCGGAACAACCATGCCTGCTTCTGCGATCGATACTGTTGATTCTTTCTGTTATCGAGGAGACGAGAGAAGGACAAAACGAAACAAAACAAAACTTGGAAGATAAAAAAAAACCGCAGGGTGATTGCATTTTGAGGAGTTTCGGCTTGATTTTGATTTCTTTTCCTCAAGGTCTGGTTTTCTTGATCTCTTTTCTTCTCTTTTCCTTTCTTTTCATTTCTTTCCTTTTCCTTTCGTCTATTTGACAACGCAAACGACTGGATCGCGGATATGAGCAACCTTGCGCGCGACAAGACACCAATCGGACTTGTCATGCAATGCAAAAGGCTCGGCATCGGTGGCGTCTTCGTGTGCTGCAAATTGCATTTACAGTCCGGATAGATGGTTGTGGAGTTGATTCCATTAGATTTCGATCCGATATAGAGAGGGGAGGTCCTGGCCGGTTATGGTAGTTACCTGGTACGATTTCATGATCTCGGCTTGGGCTACAATAATGAGTGTGGCTCTGCGCTGTGTTCCCGGTGGTATGAAGGATGGCAAAAGAAAACAAAAATGGGACGGAATGGCCGGTGGGAGTGGAGGATGAAAGAAAGGCGGGCAATCATGGAAGAACTGTACAGAGTATATGTGAGAATAAAAGCAGCTCAATCAGTGTATAACTACAGGTGTCACTAGTAGCAGTCTCAAGGAGACTGTGATTTGATGACAGAAGATTTGCCATTGCAACGACTGAATTTGATGCTATCATGAGATAACGTTGGGAATCGAGTCCATCGGAATACGTGAGAGAGAATTGGTGCCATTGTGGTGAGAGCTCCCGTCTTCCATCGATGAGTTATAGATCTAGTAATAACGCCGTTTTCTCCGTGTCATCTTGACTGATCCTTGGTCTTGTCCACGGTCGTGATCCTGGGCGCCATGTTGCGCAGCTCAGCCTTGTCCTCCTCGGTGGGTGTGAAGCCGAACGATTCTTCAGCCTTGTCGGAGATGTACAGCCCTGCGATACCCCAGGCGATGACGGCGACGCCGACGCCCAGGCGGGTGTTGGGTGTCAGGTTCTTGTAGGCCCTACATTTGACACATGGCAGGAGTGAGTCTCTTGATTTATTATGTATATTTTTTTTTTTTTTTTTTTTGCAGTGGTTTGTTTCATATGCGAGGGATTGGCTGACTTGAACATTTCTCAGTCGAGATTTGAGGCTGGAGTCGGTGGGCGTGTTGATCTCGGTATTCGGGGTGGAGACGAGACCTGAAGGTGTCGTGAAAAGGGGAGGGAGTGAATGTGATGGTTCAATGAGATGGCAATGGATTTGGTTGTACGATAGTTGGATGCATGAGGATGGCTGTCTGCGAGATGAGCGATGAGAGATGAGAGGCGAGGTTGGGATGGATGGTGATGCGACGTCTGATGAATTTTCACCCCACTGCTATGTATCTCTTAGCAGGCTTGTATGGAAAAAACGACTCAAACCTGTTAGGCAAGTACTTTGGTCTGCTTTCCGCTCGGATTCACCTTGGGTTGGACGAGGCAAGATGGCCAGTGACTCTCGCGTCCTCATGAGCAATAGCCATATCCTTTTGTAGTCTCCTGATGAGGGCTTCACATTGAGTGACAGTATGCACAAGATTTATTCTGCATTTGTTGGACGATTGAAGAGTTGCATATAAGGTGTTTGTGTAGGCGATGAAGATGAAGTGGAGGCGGAGATTCAAGCATGTGGCTCTACTACATCAGTTCTATCATCGCTATCGCAAAGATCTCTTACTTCTGCTCCCATGTACTCTGTGGTGATGGTGATTTGAATTATAGATAGGAGGGTACTCTCAAGGCACATTTGTGACGGCTTCTATACGGAGCATTGATCACATGAATGAGAAGCCAAGAGGCGTTTCTTGTCAAGATTTGAGGTTTGAAGGCCAATCGTTAACCCTAATTCGGTAATTATCGCCGAGTCTTGCTCGAAATAAAAGCAGTTGAGTATGCCTACCTAGGTACTCTACTCCGGTATTCTACTCCCTTATCATCACGGGAATCTCAGATGCCTCATCATATGCCTAGGCAAACAATATCCTGAACGAACGCTGGCAGCTAGCATCTACACTGATGATATCTGCAATACATGCATGTAGGTGAATACGTTTATCTGTCTCTAGAAGTCTTCACCAACACTTGAGCCGAATGGATTTTCAATGCTGCCGTGAGAGACGTTGATGTCGAGCAGTAGAATAGGCCTGTACATGTAGGCTACCTCCCTTTTGCACTTTCACCATTGTCAAGCGATTAGTTGAATAAGCAAGTTTGATGCTACAGCCTCCCTTGACTATTTGCCTTTTCTGAAAGTGTATCCGGGGACACGAATAAGCTGAAGGTATCAACATCTCCGGCCCTTGATGCTGCCGTCATGAAAGCTTCTGTTTCGACTAGGACACACCTTGTTCCCGCAACGATTTGATTTTCTATGCAAGAAGTGGTAGCAGCTACTCCGATGAATGGTATTGGTACATCGCCGAATATGAGCCAGGAGTCTCTCCAGACCTGTGTCGGTAGGGAGCACAATGAGTGGTCTCTTGACGCATCCATTCCTGGAATGTAGGGGCATTGCGCGACAGAAGGACACAGAGGAAGGCAAAATGCAGCAATTCAAGCCGAAATATCCACCGAATCTGGGAGCATGTCTGCATCTTGGATGAGGAAGCTCGAAGAGGACTACAAATATTGCTTTCGTTCGTCATGCAGATATGCGCTTCAACCCTGCTTGCAGGAGCCAAATTCATCCTGGAAAGAGCAAAAGGGGAAACATGCCATAGGCAGCAGCAAATGATACCAGTATCACAGTCGCACAAGTTCTGAGACTGAGGAGGTACTACACGTATGTTGGTTGGCTTCTGGGGCAATCTCGGCGCAGGCGCAGTGTAGCCATCTGTGAAGAGCGCCAGCACAAGCATCATATGCGCGTCCTCCAAAGCAGCAGCAACGGGGGCCAATCTGTGCGCCGTCCGCATCCCACAAGTTTGTCCCATAGAGATTGGGGGTTGACGATTGCGGGAATTGCCTCGTCCGCCACCCGCCGCGGCAGCACGAGGGGGTGGCCAAGCCGGGACCAGCTTGCCAGCAGCTCCAGCTCCAGCTCCCGCTCCCGTGAACCGAGCTTGTTGGAGCTTGGCTTATTGTCCTCGGCGTTGACAATGGGAAGGGCAATAGCAGACTATGAGCACTAACGATCAGTTGGTCTGATAATGCTTGTCCCTGTGTTTGTTTATCCAATGGTAACGGGTCACACGGAGATCAGATACGAGTAGCAGCTTCTCAGAAAGATGAGCATGGATCAAAGGCTACTCGCCCGAGTTCCCCATGTTGCGCCTTTGTTCATGAATTACCCGTCCCGTAATTAATTCCAGGTTAGCACGCAACAGCACGGCTCCGTAGCCGCGATCGGTTTTAGAATGGACGGCCTGGCCCTGCAGTGCGACGTCAACTTCACCCGAATCGATGCGCTAATCGTCTGATTGCCACGCAGGGGAAGTGGAGGGAGGGGAGGCTTGGGGCCAGAGGATCAGATACCAAAAGGATGAAGTGACATGACGCATGCTCCTGTTCACGGCTTTGAGTCGCGGAAGCACGAGGTCGTGAGCAAGCATTGCGACTGTTGAGGTCACTCGCGAAAAGAGCGAGGCGAGGACAGATTGCTTGCCTAGGTAAGAGGTGACGAGAGAGCCTTAGGAAAGAAAGAATAAAAAAAATAAAAAAATTAAAAAAAAAAAAAAAAAAAAAAANAAAAAGACGGAAAGAGAGAAAAAAAGGGTCTCAGTTTGAGTGGAGGTGTCTGGCTGTGATTCAAGTCAACTTGCACGAGCATGTGTCCCTGCAAGCATGGCGAGTGGAGATTTGACGGGAGCCGAGCTATGTGAGTAGGACTCAAGTGAGACTTTTGTTTCTCCCTGTGTATGTATGTCTCTCCCTCTCGTCTCCCAGGTTCAATGATCAGCAGTGTGCTCGTTGTTGTTTGTCCAATACCTACAGTACAATGTGTCCATTCGTAACAGATGGTCCGGCCGGACACGATACGAAGAGTGTGACGACACGCGCAAAGGCCGGCTCCTGTTGAGGCCAATGATGCCGCTACTCGTATTCCGAGTGTGGTGTGTTATGTGCTGTGCAGTACTGTACCGTACATATGCACACACACGTACGAAGAGGGGGAGAATGAAGATCCCTGTTCCCCGATGAAAGCAATTCACTGCTGGTCTGATCAGTCAGAAGCCGTTCGGAATGGTTCATGTGAACGAACAGCAAAGTGGCGTGATTGGCTGCGGCGCACAGCATCAACAGACAAGATGGCTGGCAAATTTCACGGTTGCACGACATGGTCTGTGGTCGGTGACCAGATGTACTGAAATGGATTGAACTCGATTGAGACGAGACGATGTGCACGAAACAAGCAACCAAGCGCGGAATGGCGAGGCTGAGAGCCGAGACGGTGCACACACTCTTCCATGTTGTCTCGGTGGGCTTGGTGTTTCAGGCCGCAAGCACGAAGTATGTATGTGCCTATGCGCCGCTCGTGCGCACGGGAGGACAAACGGAAGAAGGGGCGCGGATGAAGAAAACAACAAACAAACAAACAGACGCGGCCTGCAATGCCGGGAGATGAAGATGGGAGAGGGAGTGCAAAGCCTGGGTGTCATACCAAATAAGACACATGTATCGTTGCGCTGCTGGTTTGCTCGTCGTATTTTGACACCGCTGAGGCTGGAAACGTGGAGGCGGGAAGTCGGGCAATGATCAAGTCGATGAACGAATCATGACATTGTAGGATGGCAGACGGGCTGCATGTGGCTTCTCCCCCTGTAATGTACAGTAAATGTGAATCCGAGCATCGAACCCGACATGAACTGAGCACACACACACCAGGCGCATCCAAATCACGGCCATGACGCTCAGAGGCACGGAACCTCCACTGCTCTCGACTAGCGGCGGCCAGCCCCTGGCCACTTAACACAGCCAGCTGGGCGCCTTGCGGCTGGGACCTCGCAGGGCCTCGCAGGGCCTCGCAGGTCCTTGTCCAGGCGGCCCAATCGCTGCGCGCGGCACGTTGATTTGATGTTGGATCAGTGCGCTGCAGCCGGCCACAGCAGCATTATGTATGCAGGATGGAGCAGCCGTCGAGAGGCTTCGAGGTTGCAGAGTCGCTCCCGCTAGCAGGTTTTTCTCGAGCTGCTCGAGTCTTGACGAGGCGGTAGCGTCACGACTGGCGCTGCTAGGCCACCACTAACAGCAGCGGCAGCGCGTAGTTGTACAATTAGATGACAGCCGGTCGTGTCTCTTGAGGTTTGGAACCAGATCCGGTCCCGCGCCCTGGATCCAGCACAAGGGGCCCGGCACTGCTGTGCCCTGGCCTTGATGTCTGGAGGCTGAGGCCGGGTGCTGTCGCCCTGAGTGCCGTTGCCCGTCTAGTGGCTGGATGGGTGGGTGGCTTCCATGTCCTCCCCACCCCCCCCCCCCCAGCAGGCCCGGTTCAGCGCTGTGCAGGTCCGTTTGGTGGTACTACTGGAACCTGGAAAAGATTGCACCTTGTGGAGCTTGTAAGCTTTGCGAGCGCAGGGCGGTGCAGCCAGCCATTGAGCGCTCCTCCTCGTTCGCCGCCGAATTCCAGAGCCCGACTCCAACCCAGACTCTCCTTCTCACCACCTCCACCACCATCGCCGGCTTCATCAGTTGCTGGTGGCAGCGTCGACGACCGGGCCGGCTGATGATATCCCTATCCGCTTCTTGCTCCGCCTCGCTGTCTTTGCTCCCTTCTTCTCCTGCCCTCTCCCACCCTCCCGGCGGCGCGGTGACGGCTTCTCTATCCTGAACGGCCGAGAGGGCCCCCCTCCGACCCCTTTCGACCGCAGCCATGCAGCGCGTTTCTGCCTTCTTGCCCTCATGGGACCGGAGGAGCTCCGGCAGCTCCAGCAGGACCGGCAGCGTCTTTGGCTGGCCCAACCGATCGTCGCAGCCGCCGCCCCCCAATGGCCTGTCCAAGATCAACACCGACGCCGCCAACAGCATCCAGGGCAAGCGGGTGCAGCGAGAGGCCTTCTGGCCTGCGACGCTCGACCTCGAATGCGACAAAGCTGCTCGCATCCTCAAGTCCTTCTGCGGTATGTCCGTGTGCGCTTCCTCGAGAGCGATCAGAGCCTCTGTTTCACCCTCAGATACACCGATTGCCCCGACTTGGAATTTACAGTACCCAGGCAGCTTTGAAAGTGCAGATACTAACGCGGCACTCGCAGTCGATGGCTATTTCGCCCCAACCGAGACCGACGTGCCAATGTCTCCGGCATCCACCTCAAATGACACCAGGACGTTGGACCTGATTCCCAAGAAGATCCCTAAGCGAATAATGCAAAATGCCGCCGGCATTGCCGTCTTCACATGCATGCGGAGCGGCCTCTGGATGACCGGCTCGGGCGGTTCGGGCATTCTGATTGCCAGGAAATCCGACGGCACTTGGTCTCCGCCTTCAGGCATCATGCTTCACACCCCGACCCTCAGCTTCATCATCGGCGTCGACGTGTACGACTGTGTGCTGGTCATCACCAGTCTCTCTGCGCTCGAGTCCGTCAGCAGACCCCGAGTGACGCTCGGCGAAGATGTTGAGCTTCGCTCTGGCGAGACCGTCTCGCTCGTCTCTGACGAGTCCGAGGTCAACTGGAGAGAGCTGGGCAACACCGTTCTGACATACATGAAAGCCCGAGGCCAGCAGCAGCTGGTCAATCTCCATGGCTGCATGCTGTCCGAGCGCAGCAACGAAAACGAGCGCTTCTACGGTTCTAGCGACATCACTCACATGGACATCCTTGCCGGAAACGTCGCCCGAGATGTCGAAGAGACGACTGCTCTGAACGAAGTCCTCAAGATGGCCGAGGGAAGAACCGACTACGACAATTCCGTCGTCAACAAGGTCGCCGCCGAGCCGGCACCTAGCGACGCCTTGATTACGACAAGCCCTCCCAAGGCACTCTCGATGCCCTCGTCTCCCCGCACTTCGTTTGGCATCCCCCAAGCGGATGATCCCGATCCCTTTGGTGTCCTGGCGTTGGAAATGGCAGGCCTTGAGATCCGGGAGGCTGGCTCTCGCATACGCCCGACGAGCAGCTTGTTCGACATCAACCAAGCCCCCATGAGCCCCGTTGCCGCGTCCAAGCTTAGCCGGCAAAGCATGGATACCTTTGTATCAAGGAGTAACCGGGGAAGCTACGTGTCGATGCGCACGATCCGGAGCCAGGTCACTGACGCCGGTACCCAGACTGACACGGGCAACACGCCCGCAACGTCTCCCAGCCCAGGTCCTAGCGACAGCAACGGGCGGGTTTCTCCAGCGTACATTGCTTCCGTCAAGGAGGAAGACGAGGAGGGCGATGAGGACGAGGCGGAGAAGCGGAGCGTGAAGAAGGAGGCGGAGGAGGAGAACAGTGGAGAGGAGGACGGGAAGGACATCAGTGACGAGGAGGAGACGGAGCCGGTCGCCGACGGCGCTCCGCACAGGCTTTCTAGGAACGTGGCCGTTGGTCCCGACTCTGGGGATGAAGCGGAGCTAAGCGACAGCGATGCCATGTCTATTTCAGAGAGCCTGCTGCTTGAGGAAGATGCAATGAGCCACGGAGAGTTGAGCGAAGGAGAGGGGTTGGATGGAGACGAAGGAAGCGACGTCGACCTGCATGACGACGACATGGAAGGAGAAGAGCCCGTGGTTTTCGAAGTCGCTGCGGTACAGCGAACCAGCACGCAGATGCTCTCATCCCGCATGATCCAAGCCCGGGGCAATGTAGTGACGATCGCTAAGCGTGTGCCCCCGCCTTTGCCGACGCGCAGCCCTGCTAGGATGTCTCGCATTGCAAACAAGGACGCTGCAGGCGAGGAGCTCAACCTGCAGAGCCCCCTCAGCCAGACGTTTAGCAGCGATGGCGATGTGGAAGTCAAAGACGCCGACTCGAGCAACATTGACGCCGTGGCCGCGATTGAGCAGGAGGAGCAGAAGCAAGAGGAGGCCCAGAAGGACCAGGAGGAGCATGAGGCTGAGCATTCCGATAGCGAAGAGAGCGACGCCGCAGAGGAGCCCCAGCGCAAGCCAGCATCCTCGGAGGAGGAGGACAACGTCGCGGCCCAAACCTCGGATGCCGCGTCGAACAAGAAGAAGCACACCTCATCCATCTACACTGGCGTGACCGAGGACCACTGGAGCGACAACGGATCCTCAGTTACCACGCCCACCTCTGAGCGGAGACTCTCTCTGATGGAGGACAAGCCTGTTGAAGAGACGCCCAAGAAGGCGGATCAAGAAGCCAAGGAGATTGACGATTCTCCCCCAACACCCACCGAAGACGCTACGCATAGGCCCGCGGTGACCGCCGCAAATTAAAAGGCGAGACGACAACTCAGATATGCGATACGACGACAGGCGGACAGCATTATTTTCCCCGGCAGCCAAGCGGACGATTACACGAAATTATTTCTAACTCCCCGTTGCGGCCTTTGTCGGAATTTCTTCTTAATCTCGCTTTTTCTTCTTCTTTTCGTTTATGGGGTTTCGAGCAATAATTGGCGTGCGGATCTTTACTGGGATAAAGCTCTTTATATCTACTCCCATACCGAGATATATGGGCGGCGCTGTCAGCTTCGAGGAAGAAGCGCTTGCTTGGGATATCTTTGACGAAAAAACAATGGCGTTTGGAGACTTTTGGGCATCTGCTTCCCTCTTTTTTTTCCCTTTCAAATCTATTTGATTTACCTTGCCCCTTTACTGAACTATAGATACGGAGGACCCTTTTTTGGGATTGCACGGAGCGATGATGGGGCGTCGCGTATCGCAGACTTTTTAACTGGGGGAAACAGTTTGGATGTATGATTACAACTACGGGAGGACAAACAAGGGACGAGGCAGCAGAAGCTGTGTACCTACAGTGTACTGAAGACACAGCGATGGATATCTCTTGTGGTGGTTTAGGATCCGTAATTCATCTCTTTTAGAAATGCTAATTGAGGCGAAATGGAAGGCTATCTCGCCTTTCAAAGATTTACGACTCTCACGATGGACAATGTCCGAAGCTGATGCATGTGTGCGCAGTGTTCAAAGCAATGTGAAGCAAAGCGTAGCTGTACGTAGAGAAATTGAGAGTCATGAAGCCGTCGCTGGCTGTCAAGATGTGATGGCAGCCAGCTAGCCGGCCGGTCGAGTGTCTGGCGGCTGGCGGCTGGCAAATGAACCCACTGGCAAAACATCCGAAGGGACATTGTTGTAAGCAAGTTCTTTTGGCAAACGAGCACTTCGCTCTCGCTCCTCTTCATGCTTGCCCGCGTCACTGCGGTCCGGTTCATCTCCTGCAGTTGGCTTCTTGACTATTCCACGCCCACCATCGCCATTTCAAGCAATACCCTACCGACCTGAGTAGAGCTTGAGAATGAAGTGACGATCTGGCTAGTATAGCAGCACAGCCAAGGAAAACAGAGGGAAAAAAAAAAAGAATAAAGAAAGAAAAAAAAGAAAAAAAAGAAGGAAGACGAAGACAAAGAGATACAGCAATGTCGCGGAACGCACCAGATGGTGATGATGCCGACACCAGCAACTCTCGGCCTCAAAGCAACCAGGGCAGCACTCCCGTCAGAACTCCTCGAAAACAGCAAAAAAGCAGCCAACAGCGGCTTCATACCTTCCAAACTCCTCTTCACGCGGACGAGTCTCCAACTCCAACTCCAAGTCCAAGCTCAAGGCGCCTCTACCCAGGCACCGGCGGCCGCACCGCCACAGACCCGGACGACAGCGAGTGCGCCACACCCACGCCTGCGCCACACCGCTACGGTTTGCGCGCGCGAAGAGCATCTCGAGGCTTGTCGTTTTCGACTCCCTCGCGTCGGCAGCAGCAGCAGCTCACGACTCTCACTCCCACCAGGACGAGCGGCAGCGGCGCAGCGGCAACTCGCACGGGCTCTCCGCTCAGCTACGGCATCGATCTCTAGAAGCGCGATCTCCAGCAGCGGCAGCGGCACCCTCACGCCGGCCACGCCCAGGGCACTTGCTGTGTTATTCACAATCCCGGCATCAATACTCACACAACTGCTGCTGCCAGCAACAAAAACAACAACAACAACAACAACAACAACAACAACATCCAAACACGAGTCCGCAATCGCAATCGCAACAATCCCAACTGCACCTGCAGCCACAACACTCGTCCGCCCGCAAGCATCATGGCCAGCGGGGGGAAATGGCGCGAGGAGCAGATCCTCATCATCTGCCCCGGCAGCAGGACGACCATGGCCCAGCTGGGCTGCGGCGAGCTGTCGCCGCCGGCCCACCGCATCCCAACGAGGATGTTCAGGGACGAGGAGGAGCCCGAGCAGTGGCGGCCGTATTACACGTACAAGCGGACGACGGTGACGGACGGCGTCGAGCGCGAGGAGTGGGTGGAGGATGTCGACGAGGACAAGGGCGCCGTGTGGCCAATTGAGGGTACGTCGACTTGATTGATGAAGTTGTGAAAGAAGAAGGGAATCGGAGGACCTGGAGGATCTGGAGAAGGAGGAGGAGATGACTCGTTTGAGAGACTCAGTGGCTAACATACGTAATACGCAGGCGGCCGCATCGTCCAGATGGACGCCTTCCTCGCCTTCCTCGACCACGTCCACGGCCTCCTCACCACCACATACCACAACACCCCCATCATGCTCATGGCCTCTCCGCAGTGGACGCGCCCCGACTGCGAGACCATTGCCCGCTACATCTTCGAAAAGACAAAGACGCCCGCGCTCTGCCTGATACACAGCGGCATCGCCACGCAGTACGGGCTCAAGTGGCCCAACATGACCGTCGTCGACATTGGCTACGAAAAGGTCGACGTCACCGCCATCCACGACGGCCGCGTCGTCAACCACATGGACCTGGGCAGGCCGCTGCCCGATCGCTTCATCAGCGGCGGAGAGGTCTTCACGCGGAAGCTGCTGCAGCTGCTCGAGGGGCAGGGCTTCAACCACGACATGGCGGAGCAGCTGAAGAAGAGCGGCATCTGCGAGGTGCTGCCTTACGCTCCGGCCAAGAAGGAACTCATGGATCTGCCCGTCGAATCCTCCCCCAACGCGTCACAGTCTCAGCCACGCTCAACAGCAGCCCCGGGCACGACAGCAGAAGAAGGCGCAGCGCCAGGATCAGGCGCGGTCGACTCAACAGTAGCAGCAGCCGCAGAGGCAGCCTCTCAGCATGCGCCGACGACTGACGAGCCGGCAGTAGAAGAGGATGTCGCCATGGAGGACAACGATGGCCTCGACACCAACGTTGACGAGGACGGTGTGCTCGACGTTGCCAGCATCGTCACCAGCGGCCAGACCAAGGAGTTCCTCGCCAAGAAGGAAAAGGAAAAGGAAAAGGAGAAGGGTAAGCCTGGGCGCAAGTCAAACAAGGACAAGGACGGCGACGCGGCAGCTCAAGCCCGGCCCTTGCGGCAGCCAAACTCCAAGAAGGTGCGCAACACGTTCTCCTATGAAGAGATTGTCATGGAGGAAGTGCCCAAGGAGGTGCCAGCGCCGGTATCTGCGCCTACGCAGGGTGCCGGGGGCGGCGGCGTCGAAGAGGTTGTCGCCACAGAAAAGGCAGCGGAACCGGCAGCAGAAAAGGCAGCGGAACCAGCCACGGAGCCGGCAGCACAAGGAACGCAAGCGGAAGAAGACTCCAAGGCGCCTGCTCCTGCAGCGACCGAGACCGAGGCACCTGTTGTCAAGACCGAGGAGTCAAAGCCCAATGGCGATGACAATGACAATGAGAATGGGACGGAGTCCAAGCCAGCTGCCGATGTTGCCAACGGGGAGCAAGGCAAGGCTGCCGATGCCGACACGGGCGCAAAAGCAAACGCCGACGCCGATGCCAGCGCCAAGAATGGCGAGCCTCCTGAGCTCAGACCCAAGCGAATCCGGCGCGAGATCGAAGTCGGCCTGGAGCGCTTCCTGTTTGCGGACCGCGCCGAGATCGACCGCATCGTCAGCACCATCTACCGCACGATCCAGGGCGTCGAGGACATGTACATGCGGCCGGCCTGCTGGGACAACCTCGTCTTCGTGGGCAACGGGTCGCGGCTACGCGGGCTCAAGGACAACATCCTGCAGACGCTCAACGCGCGGCACCTCATCTCGCCGTCGACGGCCACCATGTTCACGTCGGAGCTGCCGTCCAACGTGGCGACGCCCGCGGGCACCGGCTCGCAGACGCCCGTCGGCTCCTTCAGCGGCGCGCCGCACCAGCTGGCCAGCAGCGGCGTCAACCCGCTGCTGCAGGCGGCCACGACGGCCAGCACCCTGGGCGTCGCCGGCAGGGACACGATCCAGGTGGCCACGGGGTCGACGCCCATGGTCGGCTCCGAGGCCGCCGGCCCCGCGAGCGGCCACCACTTCCACAGCCAGACGCCCACCAGCATCCGGACGATTGCCCTGCCGACGTACCTGAGCGAGTGGAGCAAGAACGGCTTCGAGGAGGCCATGTTCCTCGGCGCGCAGGTGGCCGCCAGGATAGCCTTTTGCCTGCACTCCAACATGGACGCTCAGGCGATTGAGGCCCAGAAGTCGATGAGCCTGAGCAGAGTCGATTACAAGTGAGTTTTTGCCAGTTGTTGACCCCCTGTGATTTTCATGTCGTTTACCCCTGTGAAAGTTATGTCACCTACACTTTGTGTATGGCAAGACATCGGTTATCTCTCGTTGTACATCTCACCAATGGCCAAGGCAAGCTGCTAACCTCTCACCCGCCAGTGAACACGGCCCCAAAGCCATCCGAACGCATTCCATGCTCAGCTGAGAAGCACATCATCAACGAACGGCAGGGGCCTCTCGGGCTAATGTGATGGAGAGGTAAAAGGTTGAGAAGAAGTTGAAAGATTTATCAAACGGGTCTTGTTTAATGTGTACTCTATACGCGCCGTGGTTTATTGGAACGAAAAAGGGGACGTTTGCCTGCTCACTCCGATCTCCAACAATTTTTATGGTACTTCAAAGGGGGAAGGCTCAATGTCGTATATGGTCCGAAATATGACAGCTGGAACACAACAGCTAAAAAATGAAAAAGATGTTAAAAGGAAAATGAGTTGAAGGGGGGATTGCTCTCAGTGATTGGCGGAGTGTAAGCGGACAGTGCAAATTTCCCGACTAGTTTTAGGAGAATGAGGGATACAATGAATACTCAAACTGTAGCAATTCATCATTGTTCTCTTTTTCTATTCAATGTGCATGTATAAACATGGAATGTCGCTGTCGGCCTCTTTATCCAGAAATGCTGTATCTAAACAAGATCCTCCAAGGCTTTCTGCAACGACTTCGGTATTTCTCAACATCGTCTGCGGGTATCCCATCGCTTCATTCATTCCAGCGGCTTCTCTCGGCCGCTTCCCAATCCCTGTGGATGGTGAAGCAAAAGCTCTCCTCGCTCAGTACATCACTTCTCTGCCGCTTCCGAGTCGTTAATGCGGCTAGTATACTGTTCACACCTCCCCCGCGAATGGATACCGTACTGGACGATGCGTTTACCTGAGTAAGAGGACCTGGGGTGAGCAAACGTACGCTATTGCGCGGCTTCTAGCCCGCTGCGTTTCTGGCGGCAGCCTCTCGTGCTGCTTGGTGCCAGTCTGTCTTGAGCAAGTATGTATACTCAATGGATGAGACCCTATATCGATCATAGGTTAGTCTACCGCATAACGCGTGTTGTAGCGAGTGTAGTGCAGAGAAAAACGCCTCGACTTACAGGAACAATCCCACGCTGACACCAGCCCACAGGCCCTGCAGCTTCCAGTTGGCTCCAAAGGCCAATGCCAGAGAAATGGGTAGCGAGACGGCATAGTACGAGATAAGATTGACCGGCCCGCCGATGCTCTGTTTGCCGATACCGCGCAGCAATCCGTGCGCGCCGGCACTAAGGCAGTCAAACACCTGCATGACGGCGACAACCGGCAGGATGCTGGCCACGATGGAAATCACCGTATCGTCGTCCGTGAAGAGCAGCGGCAGGTGGTACCGAAGGCCGCTATAGAGCGCAAAGTTGAGCAGTCCGAGGATGCAGTGCGTCACAAACGTCTGGGCGGATCGTCAGTAAGTTGAGATTTGCGTTGCTTTGTCTGTGTAGGAGGGACTGCACATACCACTTTGCCAGTTACTCTGGCTGCGTCGACCAGGCCAGCTCCAATCAGGTTGGCCACGCGCGTCGACGCGGCAATGGACATGGGAAAGGGGATCTGGTACGAGATGGATGCAATCGTCGAGACGACGCTCTGGGCCGCGAGGTAATCGGATCCGAAGCGGCTGGCCAGGAGCGTCAGGATCTCGAAAGCGAGCCACTCGGCTTCGACCATGATCATGCCCGGCAGCGCCAGCCGGATCATGACCCACCAGTTGCTGAGCGCCCGCTTGCTGAAGCCGCCCCAGCATTCGCGGCCGTTGACGAAGCGGACATAGCAAAAGAGAAGAACCGGCAGGATGTTCTCCGTAATGGCCACGGCAATGGGCGCGCCAATGAAGCCGTACTCCAGCTTCCAGACGAGCAACCAGGTGAGGAAGACGTTGAAGGGAGCGGCGAAAAGGAGGACGTACGTCGTGGCCTGGAACAGGCCCTGCGATTGGGTGAAGCGCTTGCCGCACTCAAACAAGATGACACCAGGGATGGCAAAGATCATGACGCGGAGGTAGAGGGCGGCAAGGCGAGCAGACTCCGGGTCGGGCACCATGCGCTGCAAGATCGGCTCGGCTCCGAATAGCCACAGGAGGATGACGGGCACCGAGAGGGTCAGGAGGAAGCAGGCCATGCGCTGGCACTGCAAGCCGACCAGGTGCTTGTGGCCGGATCCGTAAGCCTGGGCGCAGAGAGTATCCAGACTCGTCGCTAGGCCCTGGAAGGGGGCCAAGCAGGAGATGGCTTGGGACATGTTGGCCACTGTAGACGAAGTCAACGAGTCAGTTTCGTCTTCCTCTTGGGGTGGCCGCATATTTGTGTAGCATTTGGGTATGACTGCTGACTTACATGAGATAGCTCCGAGCTCTATGGTTCCAATTCGACCAACGGCAAAGATGCCGGCCACATTGATCGAGTATTGGAGGAAAAAGGTGACAATCAGGGGCCCGCAGTATGACAGAACCGTCTTGGCCTCGCGCTGCCACGTCGTGCGAATGCGTCCCGTCGTGATGGCCTCCTCCCACTGCTCGTCCACATCTTCGTCGCCCGCGGGTACGGGTCGCTGTCGGCGGGCTCGTGTGCCATAGTCAAGATCGTCATCGCGGGAGAGCAGCGGCGACTCATCTTCTGACTCTTCCTCGTACTCCTCGACGGGGACTTTGGTGCTGAAGATCTTTCGGTAGATTCGAGCGGGAATCGACTGGCTCTTGTTGGCATTTTTCGGCGGCAGGACATGGTTGTCTCGCAGGAGGCTGCGCTCGGCATCGCGAGATTGCTTGCGCTCTAATGGTGTCAAGATGGGCTCGTCCAGGCCGTTCGGGTTAAAGGCAGGCCGCGCTGCGCCGTAGGCCACGCCGCTGGGCCGGCGGTACATGAAGTGGTGGCTATGCTCGGCGTCGATTTGGTCGTCGGCGGGATTGAAGTCGTCATCGGTGCATTCTGCAATATCCTGAGCCAGGACCTGCCCGGCAAGAGGGGATGCAGAACGGAACGAGGACGGGAAGGCTGGGTGATCATGGCCAGAGGGCCCGGGGTTGCCACTGGCCGCTGGACTCATGGTGATATGGTCGTCTTTTCAGAGAGGGAGAAGGAGGTTCGAGGTGTTCGATGTAGTCGACTGTCGACTATCAAGCGGCCGGTGGGAATCCACCATCAAACCACTCGACTTGGCCGGCTTGTCTTCCTAGGTGATATGACCGCTCTCTCTCTCTCTGTGTGTCTCTCAGTCGCTTGTTCTCTTGCTCAATATGGTCTAGGTCCTACCCCTTCGACCTTAGCAACAGCCGTGGACGGTGTGCCCAAGGAGACGGTCAAAGAGAAGCCGCAGAAGCAGTATAGTGGTTTATCCAAGCAGACATCAAGGTAGGAAACGTTGTCGAGGCTTGGTGTTGAATCAGAAAACGAGGCCAGTCGCCCCGAGGAGCCACAGAAGAAAAAAAAGAAAAAAAAAAGCTACCAGCTTTTCGGGAGGCTCCGCCCTTCAGATTTGGCATGCGCTGGAGCTGGCAGCACGAGTCACGGCAGGAGAGAGGCGAGACGATGATTCGAAGCGCGCGGAAGTGCTGCTCGATGACTGGACGGCCGGAGATGGTGTTGAAGAGGCAAAGGGGAGGAGGAAGGAGAAGCTGGGGAGAAAACCCGAGTACTACTACGGGTATGGGCTAAAGATGTAGATGAAGATGAGCACGATCGCTAGTATACCCGGACTACGTCGCATCGGTACTAGGTGCCATCTTCGGACAGCTCTTGGCGGCATAAAGCAGGCAGACTAATGGAGGTACTAGCCCGACAGGGAGGAGGTACCTTGCTTCAACTCCATCGGACTAAGGCACTCCATCCAAGTACGACCCTCTCGGGTAGCATCGCCGCGATGCGAGAAGTAATGGCGCTGCTGCATGTGGCAGGCAACACGAGACGCAGTGTCATTGTCCGTGTCTGCTGCCCGGTACCGCTGGCAGCAATGCTCACCACTTGTATTGCCTGATCAACACGGAATGATGGCAGAAGAAGTGTCCATGTACTGTAATTCTCAACTATAGCTCCGATCAGGTCGTACACATTTCGTAACTTCTCCGTATTTCTGTCCGCCTCAGACGCCACCAATCAGACCAGAGGGAGATGCTGCGGTTCCTGAAACCTTTTCCTTGCGCTGCTCGTACGAGTAGTTTGGATGTACAGTTTGGATGTACAGTACGGAGTACTGCCCTTCTCTCAATGACAGGTACTCGACCTCCTAAAAGGGTGTCTCCATGACGTTACGCACAACCAACATTGCTGCGGTACCTACGGAGCACAACCTTTTGATGGAGATGTCTGTACCACTTAGGTACACTTACGGGCACCTAATTCAGAGTCAATCTCTGGCCACCATCTAGCCGTCAATCCGTCAAAAGTCATGCAGCTTGCGTGCTCGCTTGCACGCCATATCTCGCAATCTGAATCAGCCAAGTACACAATACCTATTCTATATAGCACCAGCCGGCTTTGATCCGTTTCCGCCGAGAGGCTGAACCGAAGAACAAGACAAGGATTGAGGGGGAAAATCCCCCGCCTATGGCTCTGGTATAGTTCCTGGCTGCTAGTGTTTGTGGCCCAAGACTCTCCCCAGTCTCCAACCCCTCCAAACGGTGACTGACCCCAAATCTACATGTCGGGAACTACAGTGGCCGTCCACAAACAGGCAAAGGAGAGAGAAGGGAAGGGCGAGCGACAGACGAGCGACTTCGGCGTGGGCAAGCCTGCGCCAGAGTCCACACTGCACGCTGGCAGCAACCTGCCTTTGAATCACGTGTACAGGGACATGGACTTACATGGACTCCGAGCATCGTCCAAACGACAAAAGGGCGTGTTAAGGATGTCAATCTCGCCCTCCTTTTCTGGGACAGGTCGCTGCTTTGTGCTACATTGTACAGACTACAGAGACAACAACTTCAGCCCATGTGCCCACCCCATCACTAGATCTGTGCGGTATCGCTCAGCTCAAACCAGCTGTCTGCTGCTAAACTGGGCACCTTGGACCCCCTGCTGACAGCAGCTTGATATGGCCATCCCGTGCAACAGCAATGCCTTTCATTGCTAACTCACCAATCCGCTCCGATGCAACTTCTTTCGCCAACGGACAGCCGTGCGAATACCGCATCCGTGAGCTCGATGGGGAAGAAAAGGCCGCAGTACGGCATACTCCCGAGAGAGAGCCTAGGTCGTTCACAGAAAGCGGAGAGCAAAGTTTCTGTATGCGCCGCACCCGCACCGGCATGCATGCTCGTACTTAGACTGCCACCCACCACTGCGTCACGGCGTTGCCCCAGGGATCAGTATCGGTGTACTCCGTACATCCAGCGACTTCGTACACCACCGCTAAGCTTCGAGTCTCCCCCGTCCACCTGTGCCTCTGCGCTCTCCCCTTTGAGCCTTCCTTGCCTGCCCACAGGCACCTAGGCACTGTCGCCGGTCGGGTACTACCACATGCAGCCTTTACAGTCGGGCTCCGAGTGGGCCGCAGTCGCCGCCCAAGGCACCTCGTCCTTGCCGTACGCCTGCAGCGGCATGCTATACGGCATCCGGAGACCAATGAGGGGCCTCTGCCCTTCTGTGACCGGCGCTGCGCCTGGAGTATCCGACTGGAACGAGCTCACCATGACCCCGTCTTCACAGAGCAGCCCCGGCCACACCAGCACACCAACCTCCCAGGATGCGATTCGAATATTCCCCGTGGTGGAACTCAGCGCCTCGCCCCACGCCTGCTTTGATATGTTTGCCGACGTCAGCATGGCCCAGTCAATCGTGTTGCTCTCGTTGAAGCGTATATACGTCTTGACGTGCGGGGCCGCTCGGTTTCGTCCGCTATCGCCGCTGATTGGCGGTTCTTCAGGAAGCTCTATAAAAGGTGTCAGTCCACGTACCGGTTAACTCAAGAGGTAGGAAGCCATTTGCCGTGGTCGTGACCACCATCGTCGTATTGTCGTCGAAGGAGTTGATTCACTCCAGGGCAAAGGAGACAGGAAGACGACGGAGACAACAAGGACTCACTTGCTCCGCCGGCACTATCGTTGGCCCAGTGGTGTAGCATTGGCTTGAGGTAGCTCAGCTGCCGAATCTGCTGCGGCGATTGAATCTTGGTGTGAATCGAACGCCCCGAAGCGTAGCCATCAATCGAGTTCCGAATCTCGTCTGCCGTGGGGAAGACGACCTTGAAGCCCGGTCTCTTTGTGTTCAGCGTCTGATTTGTGGCTAGCGAGTTGAACAACGTGTTTTGCAGCCAATCATCCTTCGCACCAAGAGTCGCAATGGAAGATATCTGCACCACGATTTGCGACGCTCCACGCTCAACTGGTACATGTCGTAAGCACCTCTGCAACGCGGTCCAGCCCCAGGCAGGGTTGCTTGCATTACGAAAGTTGTGCCTGCCCGGAACGCTAGCGATGAAGGCTGCCCGTATGCTTGAGAAATCGAAGTTGAGGAGACGATCTACCAGTTGTTTGCAAGTAGGCCTGTAGAGCTCATACTGCCTCAAGTATGCCAGCAAGTCCGCCTTGAATCTCGTGCCGCTACCGATGGGAAGCTGCTGTCCTTGCTGGACCAGGGTTTCCTGCTCCACCAGCCTGGGTAGCCTTGGGGATTTCCACACGGCATTGGTCATGTTGGTCCAGTCCTTGGGAATCATATTGGCTGTGTGGATAACGACTTGTGCGGTGTCGTCAGAGCGAAAGATGACCATCATCTTGGAGTGGTGCGTGCCAAACATCTCGGACATTGGCGCGCAATGTAAATGAACGTTGTGATACTGAGCTGCGTGGTCCTTTATTGGGTAACGGGTGAAGATTGCTCAGCATCGATCTCATAATATGTCGTTTTTAGATATTGTGACAGTTGAAGAGATAATGAAATTGATGAGAAGAGGTTGAAGAAGAGAAAATTGACTCTGGGCATACATCTACAGTCGAGGAGAGGAATGGACCATGACCACGTACCGAAAGTACAGCACGGCTCACGTCATCCTTTTTCCAGAATCCGTGGACCACGTGTAGCTGGACTCTGTTTCTCACCAGCTCATCAAAGGCACTCATCACGAAAGGGATGTCGTGAAGAAAATTGAACTGCCAGCACTCGGTAATCAGAGGGTCGCCCAGGATATCTTGAAGCCTGACAGTATCTTTGTTCAGCTCTTCTGGTAGGTCTCGAATCCGGGTAAGCTGCCATGGTGATCTCTGGGCTTGCGCTTGACGAATTCTTTTGCGCGGCGGGCTGATGGGGCGCGAAAGCGATGAGAGGATTCCAGACTTCTCGTTTTCCTCATCGTCGAGATTCCGCTTCCTTGAGCCGTCCATGATCCTAGGGTAAGACTTCAGGTTCCGACAATGGCTTATTGAGCCTCTGGCTCTGTGATAAGGCAATGAGGCAACCGATTGAAGTTTGCGGATGAAGAAATTATTGTTCATGAAGATGGAGAAGAAGAGAAGGAGAAGAGGTTGTGATCTGCTCACCCGTTGTCGTGCAGTTTTGAGTTGCAACTTCCCTCCAATCTCCTGCTTATTCCAGCAATTTGAACCTTGAGAGCTCGATACATGTCGTACAGCGTATTGCCGGGACGTGACGCAAGTACCTTACCGGGCAACGACATCGGCCAATCAGCGCTCGGTGTCAAGCCACACCACTCGCCTCAGTGTGGCGAACCACTTCGTTTCATCTCCGTGTTCTCCAATCTCCCTTTATCTACATCTTCCAACGACCACGGGAGTACGGAGCACCGCATAGTTGTAGTATATGTAACTGCTACTGCTCCCACCTGGTTCCAGTCGCCGATTCACGCGCTCTCGGGGCATCGCTTGGGCTGCTCTGTCAACCGCCAGCACCGACAGACAGCGTCCAGTCTCGCGAATGGCTCCAGCTGCCGTGCTCTGATCCTCGTTTCACTTGCCGTACCTGAGATCCATTCATTCGCCGTCACAAACGAAGCAGTGCTCTCCTCTTCGCAATTCGACTTATTCAGGCTCTTGATCAGCTCGTGAAGCTGCTCGAGATTGCGTCGCAGCCGCCGCTCTTGGTTATACTTCCTAGACCTTGGCTCGGCTCTGCCCTCTTCCCGTCTATACTCGCACCAGCATCGAGCGCCTTCAAGGTCTCAACCACCAGCCCACCATGCGGCTGACATCCTTTCTCTCTGGCCTGGCCGCCTTTGGGCTTCTTTCATCTCCAGCACTGGCAGATGACGAAGCTGAAAACGTCCCCGCGCCCACATATTTCGACTCTGTTATGGTGCCTCCATTGACGGAATTGACGCCGGACAACTTCGAAAAGGAGGCAAGCAAAACTAAATGGCTTCTTGTGAAGCACTACAGGTACGGCATTATACTACTCTCCGTCTGATTCAAGCTGACCCGTAGCCGCGGTCTAGTCCGTATTGCCATCACTGTATCAGCTACGCCCCGTCCTTTCAGACAACCTACGAATACTACTACACATCCAAGCCAGAAGGAGCTGGCGACACGAGCTTCACCGACTTCTACGATCTCAAATTTGCGGCCGTGAATTGTATCGCCTACAGCGACCTTTGCGTTGAGAACGGCGTCAAGTTATACCCCACTACGATTCTGTACGAGAACGGCAAAGAGGTCAAGACCGTAACGGGAGGCCAGAACATCACCTTCCTGTCTGGTCTTGTCGAAGAAGTTCTAGAGAAGTCCAAGCCTGGATCTCGGCCTAGGTCTCTTGCGTTGCCCCAGCCAGGCGACAAAGAGCGGCCCAAGCCTGGGCCCGAGACAGCACCGAAGAGCGTAACAGAGGAGAAGAAACCCAAGAAGCCGGTTGCCACGCCGAACGAAGATGGAGTGTCAGTTTCCCTGACGGCTGAAAACTTCCAGCGCCTGGTGACCATGACTCAGGATCCCTGGTTCATCAAGTTTTACGCGCCCTGGTGCCCCCATTGCCAGGACATGGCGCCTACCTGGGAGCAGCTGGCGAAGAGCATGAAGGGCAAGCTCAACATTGGAGAGGTCAACTGTGACAAGGAATCGCGATTGTGCAAGGACGTCGGCGCGCGGGCATTTCCCACTATTCTGTTCTTCAAGGGTGGAGAGCGCTCAGAGTACGAGGGGCTCCGAGGCCTGGGCGACTTTATTCAGTATGCCGAAAAGGCCGTCGACCTTGCCAGCGGAGTGCCCGACGTGGACTTGGCGGCGTTCAAGGCTCTCGAGCAGAAGGAAGATGTCATCTTTGTCTACTTTTACGACCACGCCACTACATCCGAGGACTTCAATGCCCTCGAGAGGCTGCCTCTGAGTCTCATCGGACATGCCAAACTGGTCAAGACCAAGGATCCCGCCATGTACGAGCGCTTCAAGATTACGACTTGGCCAAGATTCATGGTTTCGAGGGAGGGCCGCCCTACTTACTACCCTCCCCTCACTCCCAACGCCATGAGAGATACCCACCAAGTTCTGGACTGGATGAGGTCGGTCTGGCTTCCCCTCGTCCCTGAACTGCTGGTTACAAATGCCCGCCAGATCATGGACAACAAAATCGTTGTGCTGGGCGTCCTGAACCGAGACGACCAGGAGTCTTTCCAGGGTGCTCTTCGAGAGATGAAGAGCGCAGCCAACGAGTGGATGGACAGGCAAGTTCAAGAGTTCCAGCTGGAGCGGAAGAAGCTGCGAGACGCGAAGCAGATGAGGATTGAAGAAGCCGAGGACCGAGACGACCAGCGCGCGCTGCGAGCCGCCAAGGCTATTCACGTTGACATGAGCAATTCCGGACGGAGAGAAGTGGCCTTTGCGTGGGTTGACGGCGTAGCGTGGCAGCGCTGGATTCGGACCACGTATGGCATCGATGTCAAGGACGGAGAAAGAGTCATTATCAACGACCAAGATGTAAGTCCCAGGCTCACCCTTTTGCGCCCCTCTCTACAGGGGTGCCTTTACGTTTCGAGCATCAATGACTGACCAATACCACTCGAACAGAACCGCAAATACTGGGACAGCACCGTGACGGGCAACTACATCCTCGTCAGCCGCACGTCCATCCTGGAGACGCTCGACAAGGTCGTCTACACCCCGCAGGCCCTCAAGCCCAAGCTCACCATTTCTTCCTTTGAAAAGATCTTCTTCGACATTCGCGTCTCCTTCACCGAGCACCCTTACCTGACTCTGGGCTGCATCGTTGGCATTGCCTTTGGAGTCTTCTCCTGGCTGCGCGGCCGCTCCCGCCGTGGGCGTGGCCACTTCCGGCTGGAGGATTCAATCAGCATTAGAGATTTCAAGGATGGATTCCTTGGTGGATCTAACGGCAACACCAAGGCCGACTGATCGTACGCCATACGGAGAGCCTAGCGATATGGGAATCCAACAATGTTTTTCTCAGATGGAGTTATCGGGAGAGATAGGGGAGCAACACGTGTTTTGGCAAAAGGGCCTGTGAAGAGCGGGATATACAGGAGCTCTGAGGGATTGGCGGCAACGGTGATTTACTCTCCGGTCAGGGTGCCGTGAAGCCGCTTTCTGGAGAGATTAGTGAGTGCATTGCGCCTTGATGCGCGGATGGCGGCTGGTATGAAGACTGCGCCAACGAGAGACACCCAATTCCTGCCCGTGCGCCTCTCTGGTGGAAGGGAACATGCAAGCTCTTTCTCCCTCTCTCTTGCTCCCTTCCACCTATCCGTCCTCTTGTGTAATGGTGGTTGTTTGGACGGAATGCCTGCCTATGCTCTTGTATACAACCTATACATACGAGTATCATTTTTCAACTAGTGGCTTTTTTGTTTGAATTTGTCGTTACTACCATTGTAATGTAAATAGTTTACGAGATATCCACGCAGCCGTTAGATGCCATGTTCACGAAACTAAGGTAGTCAGTGACCAAGTCATGCTACTCACTCGCTAATCGAGTCTACGTGTACAGTTCATCCGTCAGTCCGTTCAGAGTCAGGCCCTCCTTGGCAATATCATCAACCTCAATCAGGAACTGGAGAGGCATGTTGATGAGGGTGCCGCGAATACGGCTCAGCCACTCCTTGAGCTCCTGCACACCGCCGGGGAACTCTTCGCGGACGGCGTGACCATACGGAACCTTGTCCTCGTCGTTTCCGTCGTCGGACTTCTTATCGTCTCCCTTGGCGCTGGGGATGATGAAATGCTTGGAGAAGAACTCCTCGTAGTCGTCCCAGGTGCGCACGTGGTCGTCGGGGACGGGGTGGAATGCCCGACTGAACACTTCGGTGTTGGTGCTTGCCGTCTCTTCCCACAGGTTCAGGAAGTCAGGGCTCAGGGGATCCTCTACAAGTCGATCGGCGGATGAGCCCCAGTCGTAGTCGTTGGGCGCGTCAGTCACCGGCAGCCAGTTTTGGTCCGGCTGGTCCCATCGCTGGTCGGGTAGCAGGCCGAGGTGCTTGCGGAAGATTTGCCTTCGCAGAGATGCGGCGAATTCGCTGGCCGCGTACTGCTCACCGTTCATGTAAGAATCGAGGTTGCGGGGGCCCTCAATCACCACGGCAATCTCAGAATCGTGGGTTCCCAGCTGCGAGCGATCGTTCAAGTTGGCAGAGCCGCAGATAACGACGCGGTCATCGGCGATGAGAAGCTTTGAATGGATGTAAAGCTGCTCGCTGACAAAGGCGTTGAACTCGTCTTCGGGTTCGCCGTCCCAGGGGATGTCGAGAATGTTGGGGCCGTCCTTCATGTAGGCAGCGCTCACGGTATCCAGAGTGTTGTCCTGGACAGATCGTGCTTGACGTTGATACCTGTCGTAGTTGTAAGAGTCGCCATCATCGCCCCCATAGCGCTCCTCGTTGACGTAGTCGTCGTGATATCTTCGTGCGTCCTCGTAGGAGACGCCCGAGCGGTACTCCGCCTGTTGCATGGTGCCTGAAGTGTTGATACGGTCATAGTTTCGGAGATTGTAGAAGCCGATGTACTCCCTGGGGTTTTCAATGCCCGCGGCAACAAGCTTCTGGATAATGCTGTGTCCGCCTCTGCTGATGGAGTTGTATTGAAATTCCATAATGGCTCGGGTCCCGAGAGCTTCCTTGGACTTTAAATCCCCAGCGAAAGCTGGGACAGAGGGCATCACTACCCACACCTTGAACGGCTGACCCTCCTCGTATGCTCGAACGATGCGGTCAACTATGGCAGCGCCAATCTTGTTGGAAACGGGGCGCTGCTCGTCACTCGTGGCCGTGATGAAAAACTTCAAGTTGTGATGGTCAGCACATGCCTGATATTCGAAACCCATGTTGAATTGGACTGCGTACCTGATTCTCAATGTAGACGAAATGCTTTGCATTCGTGATGGCGCCGACATACGCATTGGCGATGGAATGCTCCGTGGGATGGCCGGACGACCATGGGCAGCAGCTGGACTCGAGTTTAGCGAAGCTGACTTGTAAATGTAGCTGTTAGTGGATCGCAACATACCTTCGTGTAAGCTGGATGCGCGTAGCTTCCCTTTCACTGCGCCGTCCGTAGGAGCGTTCGCCGTCGTATCCTTCGTCATCGTATCGTTCGTCACGATGGGATCGGTGCCTCTCCGAGAAGCCCAGGTGTCCCATTTCCTCCGTTAGAGACTCGGTGAAACGACTAAACATGCCGCGGCCGCCGCTTTCCTGCTCGTACTCTCGCTCTCCATCTTCTCGCCGCCCGTATTCCTCTTGTTCATATTCTTCGCGTTCATGTCGTCGACGTGACGAACGGTGTTCTCCGGGCAGGCTGAGCCTTTCGTACTTTCCGGGGTCCTTCTCCTTGTACTTTGCATCAAACATGAAGTTCCTTGTCCCAGTCAGTTGGAGTAGCAAAACAAGCTTGGGATGACTCCCTCGTACCATCTATCGACAAAGTGGGTGACAAGGTCGGACACAATGGGGCCGTTCATCGACAAGGCGACGTCTGACCAGCCCATTCTCGAGCTCTTGGTTCGATCCACTGCGCATGCCATTAGTTCCCCTGTGAGTTGAGCTTGCAGAGACGGAGGGCTGACTCACGTTGATTCTGCTCCCAGTTGCCAACATCGGCAAAGTCGAAGATACGAGCGTTGTTGTAATCCTGGCCCGGGAAAATGGTGTTGTCCACGTTTCCAGGATGAGCATCTGCAATCGGATGGGCTTCATGTTTGCGTTAGCCGAAAGCCTTTAGGCATATCACACCAACACTACTCACAGTTGGTATCCCATCGGCCAAAGCCTGAACAAGCGGTTAGCGACACGCGTACTTGAGGATAAGAGACGAGAAACAGAGAGGCGCAAACATACACATGTCTAGACCGCCCATGAAAACCAGGTTACGGTCGACAACAAGAAGCTTCTCATGATGAGCCCAGTAGAGGACAACATCGTCTGCTGCGCCGTAGATTGCCTTGAGCGTATCCTTGGATACAGTGGCCAGGTCGAAGTTTGTCAAGTTCTTGAAGGAGTTGCCGATTTCCGAAGCAATGTCGTATCCAGCCGGTGCGTGGTCAGGATGTCGGAAGACGCTGATGTTGGGGTGCAACTTCTCGAGGGCATGCTTTGTATGCTATACATTGTGCGAATGAGCCACGTCTGACTTGTTGCATGTACTTTGGTAGAGAAGACGACGGTCTGAATGACATACCGCAGAATTGAGAGTGAGGGCGGCCTCGACTTCCTTGTACACAATGATGTGAACCTTGACCCCGCGCTCGGCAGCAGCTTGAAGCATGACATCGAGACGATACTGCTCGTTACGAGAAGGTGGTCGACGAAGGTAAAGCTCAGGGCTCAGCCACCAATCGAGAATATATATGCTCTCCTCCGCCCCTGGCAGACAAGTGTTAGTGAAATGCCCTCGAATGAGATGCCTCACCGAGAGAGAGCAGATAGGCCTTACGTTGGAGAGCCTCAGACACGGCCCAGAAGTAGGAGCAGCCATCGACGAACCACTTGATGTTGCCAGAAGAAGGGGCTGCAAAGGACTGGTATCTGTTGGCAACGTGTTCTTCTGGGTGAAGCTCATCGCACTGATAGTCCGAATGCGAGTGAGAGTGCTTTTCGGCATCATTTTCGCCTCCAAGGATAGCCTCGAATCTATCGAGAAGACCCATTGCGAGGCTTTGTGATGTACCGCACTTCAAAGAAATCGGGTACCGACAAATGGGGGGGCTGTTGTTGTTTCGAGAGATTCGCGGGGAGAGGCTTGTTGTGATGCGGGCACCACTGGAGAAGAAGTAAGTAAATGTTTTTGATGATGATGAAAAAAGAGCTATTGAACACGAACAGCACAGCTTCCTTGATGAAGTCGAAACTACGATAGGGGGTCGAGAGATGTGCTTAGTGGCACGAAAGACACGTCCACAGAGGAGTGGAGGGGGGGCAAAGAGGGGTGAGAATGAGGTCTGAACCAGAGCTGCTAGAAATTCAGGGTGCACGCATGCCGAGTCCGCATGTGCGTCTGACGATTGCATCGTATCACGGGTGGCCGAGAGCTCCTGCCCCGTTTCTTACTGGGCTCAGTGGATCAAAGCACGATGCAAGCACAGCCACTGAGCGTCAGTTTGCGAGGCCGCTTGTGCTGATGGACTTTATCCAAAGGGGCACGAGACGGAAGATGCGTTTTGCCAGCACAATGCAGTGGAGGACATGGGTGAGCTGATTGGCTGGGAGCCTGGATGGTGCTTTTCATGTTGCCAATGCCTTTCAATGCCCCCCTGAATGGAGTCATAACCTTCAAAGCTCTTGTCATAGGGTGCGTCAATCCCGCCTTGCCCACTATGAACTGTCAGAGCAGAGCTGGAGCTCTGGCAAGTTGGCGAGTCAGATGTGCGGGGTTGGCAATGGTTGGCAACTGGAGCGAGGAAGGCGACGACCATCCTTGGCCGCGAATCTTGGCCTGGAGTCTTTTGATACGCGCACGAGCATCGCAATCGACATCAACGCCTTTGTAGCTCGGGTTTGAGTAGGTAGTAAGCGTTTGCGTGTGATACAGAGACAGGTGTAGCTTGATCGTGCGTTCTGAGATTGTAATAAGGGAGGCGGTGCCAGTGGCAAAGCTGAGATTGTGTAGCATTGCATTCGGCATTGATGCGGCTAGCTAGTGAATATATCGACGTGAACAATGGCAATGATCTATAAGGTAGTACTCGCTGAGGCCAGAGCATGAGGGGACAAAGTTCGACGAAAAGGAGAAGTACTCGAGCCAGGTATAAGGTACCAAGGAGAGGAGAGTTCGACGTCAGCGCCTGCCTTCAATCTTGCTGTGGCTCCTTCCCAGCTCCCCCAGTTGCGTGTCTAGCGGTAAAGAAGACCCGGAATGGCCTCATTTTCCAAGGTAGTCCTTGATAGTACCTGTAGGTGCCTCGCCTCGTTCGTACCCTACAGAGTGTACTGTCTGTTAGGGGATTTTTTTTTGCGTGTAAAATCACCTCTGGGGCATCACAAAACAAACCAGCTTCGATGGCACTTTCACGTTGGTATCAAATAGCGGTGCTCCGCGGCCAGTTGATCGACTCCATTGAAGCTGCCCATGAAACCGTTTAGCGCCGGCTTTCAGGGGCAACAGCGCTGCGGTTGGTCGCTAATCGCCCCAGACGAGCACCAACAGGTCAGCCACGAACTCATCGACCTCATGCAAGGTACGAGCGCAATTCAAGCCACTCAGAAGCTTTTGCTGCCGTTCCACTGAAAATTCTACGAACCGCCACAGCTCTGCTCTGCGTTCTCACTTCAACTGCCTCTAAGCCGATAATCGGGGAGGGAAACACGTCACATCGCTCACGTCGAGTTCGAAACCGAGATATTTGCCGTGGATAGCTGCTCGATACCTACCTACGTTAGCATAAGACGACCTTCTTCAAACATCCCGTCGAGTCTGGAATTTTGACTGGCATATCGTACACCAAAACGACCGGTAAGTCTTCTTGTACGACGCTTCCATCGTTATGAGCTGCCCAACATGTCCCTCATCTTCAATGAAGATTTCCATTGTTTTGGAGTGCAAAGATGAAGCATCCTCCCTACCCAACTTTCAGAGCTGACAGTATACGTAGGAAAGCCTCTCCAATATCACCCCCGATGGTGTCAGCTGAGCAACGACATATTGACTGTCAGCACACTCTTTCTGGATTCTGGCTGTCTGAGGTTACGGGCTACTATATCCGTCTTCGCGCCCATCTCATCCTCCAGCCCCTCCGATAAGAGCACACTCTCACAAAAATGCCTGGCCCCGGCATTGTCATCCCGTTCGACATCTCGCTGCACTCACATCTCACCCCTTACCTGGCAGCGATTCACGCCTCTTGCATCACCCACGATCACACAATAGCGACATTCCTCCTCCCGCTGTCACATGAGAAGCTGCTATCCTGGTGGAAGGAACGCATTGCCGAGACCAACGATGGGAGGAGACTCATGCTGCTGCTCGTGAGCGAGCTGGATCCAGGCGGCCGTATCAAGGGGCCAGAGCTGATAGGAGTCGTCATGCTCTGGATGCCATACTCGGAGACGGGATCATTTCGAGGCTACGTCGAGAAGCTGCTCGTCCACAAGCATCATCGGGGGAAGGGCGGCGCAAGAGCACTGATGAGCGCTCTGGAATCAGAGGCCCTGAGTCGGGGCCGGACATTGCTGGTAAGTTGCGCTTTTCGACCAATTCCGAGCTTGACTTGTCCTGTTTCATCTTTGAAGTGTGAAAGAATCAACATCGTACTGACCTGCTTTCGCAGATGCTCGACACGGAGAGTGGCAACCAAGCAGAAGCAGTCTTCAGCAGACTCGGATACACTGAGCTGGGAAGGGTTCCAGGATACGGCATGAGTCCTGCAGGAGGACTGAAGGACGGCACGTTTTTCTACAAGACTCTTCAGCTGTGACAGCGAGTAGGTGGGGTCAGTGACCGACGTGGCAGCGATCAATCCTTCGAGATGTTTATGCTCAGCGGATTCCACCAGACGCGCTGCTGCTGCAAGTCGATACGATGAAGGGCATGGCGATACTTGTGCTTGAACACACTGGCGGTGTTGCTGCAAGCTGGGGAACCAGCGAATGGGCGAGCGTGCAAGGCTGCATTGTGAAGCCACGTGCGTTGCTGGATCTTTGTCTCTGCATATAGGCTAGTGCGAGAAATGTTTGTATAGCTGGCGAGATATCACTGTCGACTTGGCAGCGGCTGAGAATCTTGTCTTGTCTCGATGGCGGGACTCGGTGAGAGAAATGAGAAAGGTGTTGGGCGTTCTTTCTTTTGGGCGAAAGATTCAACCGAACGGCAAGGGAGTTTGGCTTTTAAGCTTGAATGATTGCTTATCCTAACCTTTTCATGTGCTCGTATAAGATGCATTGAATGGATCAATCAATGAGTTGAGCTTTACGAAATGTTTTCAAGTCCACCATGTCTTCGCATCCTCCATCTTTCTGATCTGTAGGCATTTCCACCGCAGATGCTCAAACCGTCGTCAGAGAAACAGCTATACCTAGTTCTTGTTGGCAATCACACTCGCGTCTTTCAAAAGTTCCAGAAAATCCCACCATCGGAGGACGCCGCGGCTCGCTGATCCTTGTCAACAACACACACTCAACCAACACAAAATCGTGAATGGAGCAGAATTGAAGACTCAAGGCCAGAGCAAAGCACCAGGACACTCACATGACTTGCCAAGCCATATATGGCGCCGGAAATCATCTCCATCAAAGCTGATGATGGCAAAAGCTCTTCTTGTCATGCAACTTATCGTCGGACCGGGGGTCACTGCCACCGGTGCTCAAGATGAGGATCCGTTTAGCTAGAAGCGGCATGTCGAAAAAAAAAAAAAAAATTGTAGAGCCGTACTATCCTAGGTTTCCTCCTCATGTCCCGCTTGGCAAGGGCCGCGCTTTATCGGACGCCCGGGTGCCGGGGACGCTCGGTATAGCTTCCCGCTTCCTGCATGGCCGGCCACAAGGTGGAGGATCGTGGGTGATGCGTCTGTAAGGTAGGGAGGGAGCACAAGTGAGGACGTGGGAACGCTGCAGGCCAAGATAGACCGGGGGTGTCATGGCTCTATCTCTCTCTTCATGGCATCTATAAAGCCACGAGCGCGACTTGTATGCAGCCGCTGATCCTCTCTTTCCCTTCTCCCTCTTCCTCATCTTGTTTGCTTGCCTGTTCATCAAGATCGCAGTGCTACCTCAGCGACTACTCCGGGATTCAACCCAGATCTTCAACCCAGTTGGCATATCCCCGATACCTGAGGCCATGCATCGCAACGCTTTCGCTGTGCTTGCGGGCGCCCAGCTTGCCGCTGCTGGGCTGTATCCCAACATGACGCCCGACAACCACACTTGCATTCTGGGTGGGTTTGACTCTTAGCATACAATTGGAATAGATGCTGAATTCTTTTCCATAGCCGACCCCGTCTTGTCTTGCTCCGAGAACGCTGTTCCCGAAAAGGTCGATTCTTGCTGCACCGAGACTTATGGAGGACTGGTGGTATGTGTATCCCAGAGAATATTGAACTCGATTTGCGTCTGCAAGAATGATTCCTTGTCCAGAGTGCTGATAGAATTGACCTTTCCAAGCTTCAAACCCAGTTCTGGAGCACTCACACTGGCCTCGAAAGCGAGGGACAGGTCCTCCCGCCGTATACCTGGACCATCCACGGTCTGTGGCCTGGTATGTATAAGCCGACTTCAGTTATCACCATATAAGCCTCAGCTTCCATCTGACGGCTTCACTTAGACTTTTGCAATGGCAGCTACACCCAATACTGCGATCTCAGGTATGTCTTTCCCCAACTGCTTTCTCCTCTGTCAAGCTATAAGGAAACATCTTGTTAACTGCGTCGCTTATAGCCGCCAATACGACCCCCATCCTGCCCCCAACACCACCAACGGCAAGCCTGATGGCACCCCTGTGCCTCCGTACACCGGCCCTTCCATCGAGACCCTGTTCGAGCCTCACGGCAAGCTGGATCTGCTGGCCTATATGAAGAAGTACTGGATCAACCAGTACGCCCCCAACTGGGAGCTCTGGGCCCACGAGTTCTCCAAGCACGCCACCTGCTTCTCAACCTTTGACACCGAGTGCTACGTAAGAAACCTCCCCCCTCCCCTTGAATACTGCGCCACAACCCCCTTCAGGTATTCCGAACCTCAGAGTAACGCGCAAACAGGGTCCCAAGGCCAGCAAGCACGACGACCTCTTCAACTTCTACGAGACAGTCATCGCCTACTACAAGGCCCTCCCGACCTGGGGCTGGCTCTCCGCCGCCGACATCCGCCCTTCCAACACAACCTCCTACTCCCTCTCCGACGTCCAGGCCGCCCTGACCCTCGGCTACGGCGCCGTCCCCTACATCGGCTGCAGCGGGCCCAAGTACAACCAGACCGAGGCCGGCAAGGGCTCCCTCGACAACGGCGGCACCCAGCTGAGCGAGGTCTACTACTACTACCACGTCTACGGCGCTGCCCAGCGCAACCAGGGCCTGAGAGTCGGCGCCGATGTCGCTGGCGGCTCCGTGTCGTCTTGCGCAAAGGCTCCCGGCGCCATCTGGTACTACGAGCGTGCCGCTGGCAGCGAGAGCGCATAGGTAGCACGGGGATGAAGACGTGTCAATGTGGAGATGAAGTGGAAAGAAAACGACCCTGTCCATAAATCATACACAACGCCAGCTCCTCGGAGCATCATCAAGTAATTCTAATCGCCAATGAAAAACCACTGAAAACCTGCATTGCCTTTCTGTCCTTCCGTCACTTTCCATGAAGCATCACAGGCAGGTGTATGTCTACATGGATAAGGCTCCCGGTATGCTTCACTTCGGAGCGACCCGCGCAGCTCATTTTCGTACAAGTACAATTTCGTCGCTTCACTCGTCCGCTAGCTCCTCCACCTTGGGAGCTTCGTAAGCCTTTTGTTGTTGAGGCACCACGTTAACCTGTGTCTCCGTGCCCGTAGTCGTTGCAGTAGCTGGCGCGACCTGGCCAGTCGCTGCAGCCACGGCGGAGTTGGCCGCAACAGACTTGGACTTCTTCTTCTTCTTTGGCTTTTCGGTCTAGTGCACGAGTTAGCGACCTGCACAGATTTTGAACAGAAACGGAGGAAGGCAACAAAGAGTACTCACCTCGTGCCAGGCCCAGACGGGTCGGAAACTGTCCATGAAAGAGACGTCTTCCCAGAGGTTGGGGTAGAGCCAGAGACCGGGAGGCACAACAAAGTACGTGACGCAGAAGAGAATAACGCGGAAGATGGCCATGGCAAAGAAGAGGCCGAGAAGGCCCAGCATGCCCCAACTCAGGTAGTAAACTCCCTGGCGAAGCTTCAACGGCCACAGAGGGTACAGGACGACGGCAAAGATGATAACCAGGGCAAGAGCAGCATACAGCTGACGCTTGACCTGGCTACCCTCCCAGAGCCATACATAGTACATGTCCTCTTTGGCTTCCTGCTGCTGCTCTATCCTGACATTCCACTGGCCCTTGACACGCTTTGGCTTCTTGCCGTTGGGGCCGGGCTGCGGCTCGATCTTGGTGACTCTAAGCGCAAGCATGCTGAGCGGCAGCAGCTTGAAGGTGTTCTCCAGGGATGCTCGATCGGTGATTTCTGGCAGCAGAGGGTTCTTCTTTCGCGCCTTTTCATATGCCGGAGACTGGAGCGCTCGCAGGGCACGCTTGACTGTTGGTCTCGGTCAGCAATTGTTGTTTCTTGCGCTTTCAGTGTCAGACGGAGCACAAGTAGGACGCTCACCCTTGAACATGTCTTTGCGCTCGCCGTTGAGAATCGAGGTACGTGGCTTCAAGTCCTGGCTGCGCAGGAACTTGGCGACGGCGAGTCCCTTGGGGTTCGGCGGGCCCGGGGTAATGGGCTGCGGCTGTCCCTGCTGCTGGTGCGGGTGCGGGTGAGGATGCTGGTGAGGGTGAGGATGGTTGTGGCCTTCGTGTCCTCCCTGCTGCTGCTGCTGCTGGACAGCCGCCTGCTGCATGGCGCGCATTCGCGCCATCTGCTGCTGCTTGATGTGCTCGATGAACTCGGGCACCGTCATGCCGGCCTTCTGAGCGTCCTCAGCAATCTTGCGCTGGATCTGCTGGATCTGCTCGGGCGTTGGCTGCTGGCCCATGAAGCCGGGTCCCGGCATGGGCATGCCCATGGGCATTGCGCCTGGAGGCGGTTGCTGCGGCGGCGTGGCCATGGTTTATGTGATGCGCTGGGCGATCCTGTGGCTCAGTAAGGAATAAAGTGCAGGAATCCGACTCGCAACGGAAAGCAGGCGTAGGGAAACGAGCTCGAGAGAGGCACAACTGCAGTAATGTCGGCCCTTGGGAGAAGATGTTGGAAAAGCGAGCGAGGAAGTTGGTGGCGTCTTACAAGGTCACTGCGCTTAGCTGCCAGATGGACAGATAGCAATGTGTTCACTTGGACCGGATCGTTTATTCCCCGGTCTCCGGCCAATGTTTCCCTTGCCGACAATCCGCACCCCACCAAAGCTTGACATGCTACAGCCTTATCGGCACCTCGTCGCGTCACCCGTCATCAGCCTTGCAGCTACTGGGTGCTTCTTTGTTTTCTTGAAACGCAGTAAAATGAGTGACCGGCTCACGCAGCTTCAAGATGCAGTTGATCAGGTATGGGATTTCTTTCATGTGAAGCATTCGCTGGCTCTTTACCGCCGGCTCGTCTTGCTGACGGCGTTCACATCCAGTTCGCTCAGCAGCTCGTCGCCTGCATGCACTTTGTCCAGATGCGCCATGACCTCGAGAAACTAGGTCCGAACGATAAGATCCGCGAGCCTAAGGAGCAAGCGCCAAAAGAAGGTGCGTGAAAAAGACTGCAGATGGCCAATGGGTCGACGCAAGCAAACAGATGTTGACCCGTCCCTTGCAGTGGATGCCCTGCCTCCACAAGACTTCCGAGCCGGCCTAGTCGAGCTGTCGCGAGACCTCATTGTCAAGGAGCAGCAGATCGAGGTCCTCATTTCCACCCTTCCCGGCCTCGACAACAGCGAACAAGATCAGGAGCGACACATCAGAGACCTCGAAGAAGACTTGAAAACGGCCGAGGCACAGCGGGTCGAAGCGATGAGGGAGAAGGACCTCATCTTGACCCAGCTTGACGCCATCATACGCAACATACGGCGGCCATGAACAACCAGTCTTTATTCTCGCCGACATTCTCTTCTTTGCGTAGGTAGCGAGGCGTTACGGATAGGCACCTGTCTTGGTTGAAGGTGGTGGTTAGGGACCACAAGACCATGGGCTTAGTGATTTTTTATTGAATGGCAATGCGAATTGGAGGGACACTCGACTAGTTCGCATGGTATCTATGTATTTTACTCTCTGTGGCTGGGACAAGTTTCCTCATCCTCTAGCGGTCTGTCATCTCTGGTGCCGCTTGTGTAGTGTCTATATTCAAGAAATCGTTGTGTACTCTTCAGGAGCTCTTGAAGAACTGGGGGTAAACTTGTCGCAATTCTTGCAGGTGGCGGATCTGATACTGCGAGGCTTGGACCTTTGGCGCCGGAACGTCTTCCTCCACCAGATGCGCCGCCGTCCAGCCCAACTTCTTTGCAGCAGCGCAGTTTGCAAAACTGTCATCTTTATCTGGTGTTAGGCATGTGGTTCACAAAGGAGCCCGACTCAGTCGAGCCCTAGAATGACAAAAGGGACAAGTCTTACCGACAAAATAACAGTCTTCCACTCGCTCCACACCGGCCTGCCTCATAGCCTTCTTGAACATGTCCTCGTGAGGCTTGCAGACCAGCGGTACTTCGCTGTAATCACAGAAGGTGAGGCCCTCAAAGAGGTCGTCTATGCCCAGCAGCCGGACCACTCTTTTGCCATGATTGACGTACGCATTCGTGAAGAGCCACAGCCGCACCTTACTCCTGTCGATGTCCTCGAGCAGCTGGCGCAGCTCTGGGTTCGGCTTGATGAGGTCCTCCAGTGGCAGAGCGTCGTCGACCTTGGCGTTGTACTCCAGAGGGTCGATCTGGTGGTGACGGACCAGGCCTTCAATGGCCAGGCCATAGTTGGTGTAGTATTCCTTGTGCAGCTTGACAGCCTCGTCCCAGGGCAGGCTGAGATGCTCTGAGAAGTACTTGTCAATCAACTCCGCCATGAGATCTTGCACTTTGCTGCCTGTCTCTCAGTTAGGCTGCGGTTGGGTCATGAGTCATATTGCGCCTTGTGCTCTTACTCCTTGGGTAGAGACAGTTATCAATGTCACTTGAATATCGTTAGCATGCTTCTTCATGGCGTCTCAACGGCTTATCGAATCACTGACAAGAATAGGACCGGTTTACCGGATTTGGTGCCATTGGGGACAGTCATCTTAGTGAGAGAGGAGCAGGCTGGAACTCGGTGGAGTGCTCGCGAGGCAGTACAAGGAATCGCCGGCGACGAAATGCCGAAATGCTTCTTCTGAAGTGTGTGAACGGAGAGGCGAAGGTTGACGGCGGACTGAGCTGTGAACGAGGACGGAAGCCTGTATAAATGCATCCGGGTTATACCGTAAAATGAAGAGAAAAAGGATAGAAGTACGGAGTATGACTTACCTTATCCGCTTAGGTAGAAGCCGATTTGAGGCGTGATGACTCGAACCTGCATCGGCTAGAGCCTTGCTAACTAAAACAGACTGCTAAATTCAGTGGCCAGCCACCACTAGTTCTCGGCGTGTAGGAAACGGTTTGGCGTCGAGGCTGCTGAATCATCTGCCGGGCTTGTAGGTACTCTGCAAGTTTGATAACAGCTGAGCAACAATGTGTTCTGCTTTTCGCCGTGAAGCAGTATTGAAGTGGTGATCAGAGTTGTCTAGTGGTTTGCTCCCAATCTATTGGTTAATATTACAAGGGACCATATGCACCATGAGTCTCACGTGTTGCTGGTGAGGTTCACCAACCTTGGGCCTTTGTCGCGCGTTGGCCACAATATGAAGTACAAGAGTTGAGCTGCAGAACACACCTTCCAAGATGTTGTTCAGGGAGATGATATATAGCATAGAGAGATCAAAGTCACATCTACTGATATGTTAGTAATTGCCACTCAACGGATCAAAATGTCGGCGTTTGTTGCAAGTTGTCTCTCGTCTCGTAGGTATCGGGCGTCTCATTGTGGCCGGAGTCGAAGAGTCATGACATCCCACTTGCTTCCACCTGAATGTCAATCCTTTGAACCCTGCAATGAGGCATAACACTCAAATAGGATCTCTTTACGAAACGAGTCATAACTAATTATCTCTTCAAAAGTTCACAATCCAAGCTCTACCTTGGTTAATATCTGTAGAGCAGAAAGGGCTGTAGAGGTAGCCGGCGACGCACATCTACATCTCACTTCAGTTGCCTTCAAGGTTCACACAGTTTGGTCGCCCCACATTTCGAAATTCTGCCCAACCAGCCAGTCACCGCCCAAGCGAGTTGACCCAACCCGCTCCAAATATTCTCCCTACCTCAATTTCCCTTCCACCGCTGCCACTCCATACCAGCACGCATCGGTCCGCCATCATGGTCGATGCACAAGGCAATCAAAACACTGCTTGTCTCTTCTGAAAGGCGCCTGGCGTAGCTTCGATCAAGAGCTGCCTCTCGACGACACGCGAGACGTTTGCGCGTTTCTCACTGCGCCTTGACGCGGCACCTCCCCAGTCTTGCTAACGTTAGAAGAGGAAGAAAGCAGCGCTGAACAGCTTGCTATGAGCTCAGGGAACCGCGGTCGGGCTGCCCCTATTCGTGCAGGCGCGCCTGCATCGGCCTCTCTGGCCGAAAAGGAGGCAAAGGAGATTGAAGAGTGCGAAAAGATTGTGCGGTTTCGCGATGCCATTCTCGCGGGCAACCACCCATCTATCAAGCTACCCCCTGGCCTCAAGGCCTTGTCCAGCCCCCTCCCCACCTTTGCGAGACCACCATCAGAGCCAGGCGAAGTAGACGCACGACCCGAGGCTCTGCAGAAGCTTGCCACAGGCAAACAGGATCAGACTCTCAGTGTGTCGCAGCCTCCAGCTGACGCTCGCGCTCCTCCGGCGACGGGCCCCCAACACCCAAAGCCATTCGCAACCAGGACGACAGAGATCAATCCCATCCTCCTTGAAAAATCTGACGAGCTCGTCAGGGCTGAGATCCAGCTGCAGAGACAGAGGATCGAGCGGTCTCTGAGAGACGACATTGAACAGCGTCGAGCCTCAAAGCAAGTGCAAGCAGAGCCTGTCATTGAATTTGATCTGTCTGATGTGCTCGCCAAGGCCTTGACTCTTGTTCAAGCCACTACTATATCTTTTTCCGCCAACGGAGACTTGAGTGCTAATCATGAAGCTGCAAGTGATTCTTTTGACGACAACACCTTTTACTCTTCGAAGCATGACACGCCCGAGTCCAACCTGACTTCGCGCGTGCGCCACTCGTCTGATGAGGCCATGGGGACGGGTGACCAGAGGCCATCTCTGCCACGGTCTCATGCCAGCACGAGCTATGGTAATATCGTGGCATCCTCTGCGTCGGTAAATGGTCACCATGCTGCAGGACCCCCCTCCCGGCCTTCAACCCAGGTTCCCGCTGCAGCTCCAGCTCCAGCTCCAGTTCCGGCACCTGCTCCGGCTCCAGCTCCAGTCCCGCCTCTGGTGACAACTGCTGCCGCGAGCCGACCCCAGCAGGTGCGGGTTCCTGGCCTTCAAATACTAGCCAACAGCGGGATCTCTCCAGCTACACAGGGTCCAGCCATCACTGCGCGCACAGAGCCAGTCCGGCAGTTGCAGACGGAAACTGAAGAATCAGGGGACAGCGCTTTGCAGTACGACCCGGCTCGGCCTGCGCTGCCACCCCAACCCCCGGTTGTTCGAAACCATGACTTGATTCCTGTCGCCCCTCAGCCAGCAAAGATTGCACCCTTGACTGTTGTCAATGCTCAAACGCCTGTCGTCGACTCGGCGTTGGCCGCATCTCTTGGTGCGTCGGCACAAGTGGCGGCACTCAGACATGGACTCGACGTCCCTGCCAGCTCCGAGAGCTCTTCTCAAGGCGCCAAGGATACAGACAAGAAGAAAGGGAAGAAGAACAAGAGGAAGGCTGAGCGGCAAGCGCAAGAGGCGCAGGCCGGGCCAAGTATCAAAGTTGAGCCTCGGTCACAGTCGCCCATGACAGCGCCAGCATACACCAGACCCAGCAAACGGCAACGACAGTCTCAGGCGCATGCTAATGAATCTGGACAATCCGAGCCGCGATACGCCCAGCCACCACCGAGCGTAACCTATGAGCAACCATCGCCGCAGGTATTTCGAGGCGAGCGAGCTCCTGCAACCTACCAGGAGCCCGCCCCCGCGCAATATCTGCCTCACTCCGCTTCCATCTCCAGCATACGCGGCGAGCCAGCTGGAGGTCCAAACCCTAACAGCGCTTACGACCCTCGCGTGCCTGGTGAGGGCTATGCCCGTCCTGCTCCCCTTGGCGAGAGCTACATGCGTCAGCCGCAGCCACGCGATTCGGTATCCTATTCCCTTCCACCTCCCAGAGAGGCTCATGGTCCTGCAGCAGTGCCACAAGTCATTTCTTACGACACATATCGGGAGCCCATTCGCATTTATCGGGAGCCCCTTGAGGGGACCCGCGCAAGTGTACGCCCAGAGGGTGAGTCTTTCATAGTACCCCCACGGCCACCAACGCGGGTCATGGTCGATTCCTATGGGCGGGAGTTTGTCGAGCCTCTGATTCCCTCCGCCCGGCAATCCGTTGCCCCCATGCCTCGATCCGGAGAGCCAGAGGTAATTTACGAGCGATTGCCGCCTCGGACTTTATCGAACAACCTCGGGCCTGCGCCGCACAACGATGGCAACGTGGTGTATGCCAGACCGCTTTCGATCTACGATCCTGTCAGAAGAGTATATGTTTCCGAGCCGGAGTATCCTTACGACCAGAGGGACGGTCAGTTTAGTGATCAACAGTTGCAGCAACGAGGATATATCCAGATTGTGAGATCCCATGACGGCAGGATCATTGAAGAGCGACCGGCGGAATACGTCTCGCGAGGGCCCAGCTTCCGGCCCCCTGAGCGGATGTGCTTCGAGCCAGCCCAGCCATACGTCCGCATGCACAGCGCGCGTCCCGATGGCCCTAGCAGAGAATACAACGGAAATGTCCACGTGGATGGCCGTCACCCTGACGGCCCCCAGGCATACACCAGAGAGTATGCTGGTAGCCCCATGCAACGAGCCCCGACTATTCATCGGGAATATAGCATGCGCCCCCCTGAACGGTACCACGAACCCCAGGGAGTAGCCCCCAGAGGAACGGACGAGATCGCCTTTATCGAGCGGCCTCGTGGAGCATCTCGGGAAATCGTCTACGTTGACGACGTCAGGAGAGAGGTTTATCGGTGAGAAGTGGTCACAGGTGGAAAAGCATTCTGGTAAGGGGTGGCCATAGGAGGCTGCTCCGTTGAGCTGCGATTGTATGAAGTTCTTGTACGACTGCATTTTCACAACACGCATAAGCATAGAGTATCAGGGGCCAAGAGCCAGGAACCATGGATCGTCTATAGGGCAGTGGCGAAGCAAGGGCCAACGGTTCAGCATAGGGTCTGGCATTTGCTCCCTTCAAAGCCGCTCGAGGTCGGGAACACCCGTAGTTGCATTGTACCAAAATTGTCAGGAGCACGGTCTTGATACTACTCGAGTGCCATATGAATGCACGTAGCTCCATCCACAACCAGCCACTATATGACAAAGCTCTTGTACAAAGCAACATATTAAACGCTGTTCACGAGAATGACGAGGCAAAGGAAGAAAAGGGAGAGAATATGACGTCTGGTGCAAGACTTCCAAGTTCGCCAGAGGCGTAAAGGCTTCAACTCTATGAAAGCCCATGTCGCCGTGGCGGCTCAATTGCCAGTTCTCTCCGAGCCACTACCATAGCGATAGGGCATTCTCCAGCAGACTGAAACGTTCCCGTGGATCACGAGCCGTCAAGATAGATGTTAATACAAACTAGACACGATTGTCCTCCGGGCCGGTTTCGATTACAGAATGGGGATCATGTCCCTCCAGCTCCGGGAAAGTGTCATGAGCCGAGACGAACTTCAGCTCCATGCTCGCCATATATTATGCATGGGAATGCCTACCACTAGGTTATAATTACTTCAAAGATTTCAGGTGAGTTTGTCCCGGTGCCGGCCACAAGCCAAAGAGGAGGGCACAAAGAAGGGATTGCTCCAGGTACGCGATGCTACGCAATACGATTCGCGATGGTGAGTCTGCGCGACAAGACAGACTGTCGACAATTGGCTAGACAAGGTCCCTTTTCCTGACGTCACGACCGTTTGACCTCGGAAGATCAAAACGAGCATAAAGCTGCTTGCTGCCTTGTCCGCTTTGTCTGCAATGGCAGTTCGGGAGGGGCTCAAACTCAATTCACCAGCCACGGCTGTGGGCGTTGAATAGGTACAGCTTCTTCATGTTCTCAACAAACGGGCGCTACCCACCAGTTTACGAAACTGCTTTCGTTATACCGAGGCGTACGTTGCCTCTGACGAGGTATGTAAGTTGTTAGAATCTGAAGGACGGCCGGATGGGACGGATGGCTAGACAACCAAAGAGGCTCCCAAGCTTTTCAACGGCGCTTCACACGCACAACGGCATTGGCTTGCTGCGAGGAGAAGAAGCCGTGCTAGTTGCGTTAGCAGCCGCGAGCCCTCCGGAGTTCGTCATTTCTCTCTCTCTAGTCTATGACGATCCTGTCCTTTTAGACTACTAATTCTGGTAGAGAGAGGTTAATGTGAATCTAGCGGTGCGTCAGAATGGGGAAAAAATGAGACTTCCGGCCCCAGAGACATACTTGGCATTAGAGTTGCGGAATGGAAGGGAGGCCACAGGATTGAGCGTCTGGTGGCCGGGTGGCGGCGCGGAGCTTTGCTGTACATACAAGTGCCTGATAAGAAATTGAAAGAGGTAATTGAGCTGAAGCGACAATGGACGTGGGCGCCAAAGCGAGGAACAGCCGGTCGAGGCATCTCATTGTTGCATGAAGCCCGGAATAGGTAGCCAGTCGCACAGAGTACTACTTACCTGGTGTGCCCGACAGTAGCAGTTTGTAGTGCTACTACCTGCCTACCAGTTGCCGTTGGGATCTAATGAAACCTGCGAAAAACGCACCCGGTAAGCACGCAGCCTCTTCAAAAGCAACCCGCGCTATCTTGGGCCCGTCACAGCTCGAGGATGCAGAACGTATGTACGTAGTGTAGCAGACGACACCATCATCTTGGACCGGCCCGTGTGTGGTCGAGTCGAGGAGGCGCTGTGGGAGCTGCCCAAACCAGCTTGCCAGCCAAGAGACCATCCGCGGGCACGATTGGGCCGCGGCAGAATCCCCTAGGCGAGAATGCGGGTTGCATCGTCGTGGAACAGTCAAATCAAGCTTGACGCAGATACGCCCGCATCTCCAGGTGGCCAGTTTCTCACAGTGGCGGCGGTAATTTTGAGACACGGCACGCTTTCCGGGGGGCTAGGCCATTTGCAGAGCGTCGAGGATTGAGAGGTCGTCGAAGGTAACGGCCACGGCAAGGAGTAGTAACAGCCAGCCTCTCAACTCCGTTTGTAGCGACATTGGATGCAAGGTGCCGCAACATAAGCTATCTCGTACTCATTTGTGCTGCTCGTACAAGGACGAAGTTAGCAGGTATGCACTGGCCCTGGCATCGCACAAGCGATGGCAGAGAGAGAATGCCTGCACTTCGTACCTGTAGCAACCCACATCGAGCACCGATGGTAATGGGTAGGACGGCGATTGGCAGCTGCGTATTGCACAGAGCAAACGACCACGTCCTCTGCATCTGCGGCTGCATTTGCATGCCGTGCGAGCCTCGTGAGTGCGATTTGATTTTGCTCTTGAACTGCATGCCGTATGCGCTCGATTACGGAGTCGTACATTATTATGTATGTAGTTTCAGGGGCTTCACACACGTGCATCGAATCGACGCAAAGAGGCAGGATGGAACTTGACAAACCCCGCGATGAATCCCGCGACGCCGAGCTGTTCGTCGTCCTGTATCAGGTAAGTAGTAATATATACCGGCCTCTACCGAGACAGGCGATATTCGCAAGAAGCCGTTTGGAACCTCTTCTCGCGCCGCCAACATGTAGGTACATATACAGCCACTCGCTTGGACGGGCGAGCCCTCCTCAACGACCCTCGTGTCGCTGCGGAACAGAAAGCTTGGTTGGTTGGTACGTGCCCCTCTCCCGCACATACCTGTACGGAGTCGTCGCACCGCCGTCATGATTTGCTGCTGCTGGCAGTGGGGCTGGCTGCATTGTCGCTGAACCTGAAGATCTTGCCGTCGATCCCACGGCTTGTACGAAATGATGTGCTGTAGCATGGTGAGAGGCAGAAGGTTGGCCCAGCCACCCAACAGCGCTTGGAAGTCTCGGCGCTGGAGACCATCAACAAGGCTTGTTCAGGCATGGGCACGAATACATCGCTCCGTATGAAGTCGTGCTGGGTGACACATGCCGACGGCATTGGCAGAATCGGCAAGCAGCCAAGCGGCTGGTGCTTTGCAACGGATGATCTGGTCGATCCAGAGTGGCTACTGCTGGACGAGGCCCTGCACAAGCTTGCGTGTGCCATTGAGCAGACAAGCAGGCCAAGCCAGGCAAGCTAGGCTAGGGGGGGGGGGGGGGGGGGGGGGGGGGGGGGGGGGGGGGGGGGGGGGGGGGGGGGGGGGGGGGGGGGGGGGGGGGGGTGGACACGGCGGTGGAGTCCGGGATCGAGAGCATTTTGTGCCCTTGCCTTGCTGGTATGGTGTGTGCAGGCGGCAGACGAAGCAGACGAAGCAAGCTGCGGGTGGGTTTTGCTTCGGTGGTGGGCTCGCCTAGCCGGGCATCTGATCTTTCCGCAAACACGGCAAACGCTAGAAGGAATAGAAGCAAGTGGAAGAGAAAAAAAGAGCCGGAAGAGGAAGAGGAATCTGATGATGATGATGATGACAAAGGAGAGGAGAGAAAGATTCACGATACAGCCTCTTTCCGCCATCAACACTAGCCTTGTCAACGTCGGCGCGGGGGAAGAGCCGAGGCTTCCTTGGAAGGCTGTTGTTTACTTTTCTGCGGCTGCGACAAGTCGCACGCCATCGACTGATGATTAGCAGCAAACACGTGCCAAACGGCTTGGGGATGCCCAAGATACAGAAGTGGTTTGGCAGCGAAGCCATCCTGCAGACAACGGCATCTCGTTGGTCATCTCCAGGCGGGACCAGCCAGTTGAAGAGGCAGAAGCTGTCGCGAGTCTGCACCCTTCCATGGTACCTGACACGAGAGGTTGGGAGAGCGGCTAACAGAGTTTCTGCGGCTGTTCAACAGCTGCTCCATGGAGAGTTGCGCGGCGGCATGATGGCGATGTTTGGCTCATCAGAGTTGAAGTATATAAGGTACTTCTTTTTGTTTCCGATGCAACTGAGGCCATGCGACTTCCTTATTGCCATCGCTGAACCTTGCACTCCCATTGATCCTGCCGTGAGTTGCAGTCCCCTCCGGTACTTTGTGCCTGGTAGAGGCTACATTGATGCCTTGCCTGGCCCGCCTGTCAAAGTGCCGGTGGCTTGGAACTGAAGCTAAGGTCTCACCAGGAGAATGTCTTTGTCAGTGAGGGCGGAGCAGCCCAACATCATCAAAGTTGATTTTGACGAGTTAAATCGACTCTCGCTCCGTACCGTCCGTGTGCTTCAACTCACAACTCGGGACTGTCTACTCTACCTCCTTACAGTAATACGAGTACCTCTGCCGAAGCTACGGTACTTGTAACTTACCTTACTTGGATGGCCCCCGGTGCAGACCCCGGCCAAGCGCTGGCGTAGGTACTTCGTACCTGGCACCAGAGACTGCGCCCCACTGCCGAGCGTCGAATCGTGGGCACAGGCTCAAGGTCGTTGGCGGGCTTGCGATTGGTTTGGCGAGGCAATGAGGAGTCAGGTGTGGGCGCATTTTGCAAAAGCCCGGCACAAAGCTCAAGCATCGCTGGATTCTGGGCCCGTTGTTGGCGCTCTGGCCCTGTGCAGGTGATGCGACACGGCGGCCTGTCATTCATCAGCCTGTGCGTCCGGTTCTCACTGCCAGTTAGCCGGTACATGTAAGCGAACGCGCATGTACCTGAATGTACGAGACGAGTCGAATGCCTAACACGGGCCTTGCCTCTGTTGGTGCAAAGCCCGGCGCGGTGCATAAGGTACCCTCTAACAGTAAGTATTACCTTATCGGCTCTGCTGCCACCCGGTGGCCCTGCGAGACGCGAGGGAGAGCTCTCGAGGTTGGTTAAGGCGATACCTACTATTACCTACCTTACTTAGGTAGGTACTCTTACCAGATCACATCTCCCCAACATCCATTGGCACCCTCCAGCTGCAGTCAAGTTTCTGGTACATGTAAGGTAGGTGTGATGTACGCTTACTCAGTCGGTTCATACCCGTACCAGGTGCAGCTGCAACCTGACCTGCTCCCGTCTTACTGCGTCAAACTGTCTGTGTGGTGCCAGTGCAGCATTATGGGGCATCTTCGAGTCGATGGTGATGGCGTACCGAGTCCATACCTCCCTGGGTACAGGTATGTATTCAGCGTACGAAAGACAGGGTGCAGACGACAAAAAAAAGAGCGTCCCGGCAGCACTCCCGTTTACACTTGTATCATGTAAATGCAGTAGGGCTCCATCCTTTGATTGTTGTGCTCACAACATGCTGTCCTTCGTACGAGTCGGTTCCTTGCTTTTCCGCAGGCAGGGAGCTCGGCTTGGATCAGCTGTGTATGCAATCCATATAGTGAGGGGCGTTGGCTTTTGTGTGTCCTCTGTATGGATTTGTGAACGAAAAAGGCCTCTCTGGGATGTTAGTGGTGCGAGAGGGATCCTTGCGAGTACACAGCCTGGTTGGGCCTGGGATGGTCCCCTGTCGGATCTTCTGGCTCCCACAAAGCCCGATGTTAGGGAGTACTAGTAGCTTGATGAATCAACAGCGCCAGTACCTGAGCGATTTGAGGTGTTGTGAGGTTTCAAATATCCTTTGTGATCTGTGTTTCGGAATGTCGGACTTGGCCAAGATCCACGATTCTGAGGTCCATGTTGCTCGTTTGAAGTCCGTCGTTTGCTGCGCCGATTCCGCTAATGACTCCAACCGTGGCGTACGTACCGCACTAACACGCCCGCGGTACCTGTACCGGGCACCAAGTACTACGGCGCCACGTACCGCCCATCCGGAACTTGTACTGCGGACTTCCAGTGATATGCTGCTGTTCATCAGCCCGGTCGAGGCCCCCCCAAAAATCCCACACACAGACGGCCTGGAGCCACTGCCACTCGCCTGACTAAAACACCAAATCCCCGGCCCTCTCAACTGCTCCGTACCCTCTTTTCTGCTCTCTCTACCTTGCCCTACCGTGCCTTTGCCCTCCACCCTTCTCCAACTCCCACCTTTCCCCCCCTCTGGTCCTCAACGTCCTTCTCGAGATACCTGGAAAAGGCCTGCATCGCCGGCGCTTCTTTCCCTTTCCTTTCTTCTTCTTCACTTCTCTCGTCGTCTTTTTCTTGTTCTTTTCTTTTTCTTCTCTCCCCTCCCGAATCGATACCCCTTGCTCTTCGAATCCTCCGCCCGGCCGTCGATTCCCTGCCGACCCAGTCAGTACCCAGGCAGCTGGCCGCCGAGTCTTCTTGTCCTCACCATCGCGAGACCGTTCGACCCTCCGCAGCCTGTCGGTCCTCAACCAACATGAATAAGCTGGCAAACATGCGCCACTGGTCCGAAAGGATGAGCCCAAACTTCGGCATGGGCCGACCCAGCGTCCCCATGAACAGCCTGAGCAAGAACGTCTCTCAACCGGGTCTTCCTCTGACGTCTCCCGCCCCCGATGCCACGATACACTACTCGTTCAACATCCCCTTCGCCTCCGATCTCGTCGGCCCCAATACTGAAGACATCCTCCACGCCACTACCGACGCCGTACTCAGATGGACGCACCCCGAGGATGCACCGGATGACGTCCAGGTCCACGAGCTCCCTGTCCACGCCCAGAATCTGGCAAACCTGCGCGCCCTCTGTGCGGATTTGTCCAGCGGACCGCTGCCTATCGAGGCCCAAGTTCTCGTCTCGTCCCCCAAGAACGGCAAGAGCCAGCAGATCACCACGGTCTGCCTCACGGGTACCCCGGACCTGGTCAACAAGAGCCGGGAGACCATCCTGAACGAGATTCCCATATCCATGGTATGCCTCAACCCTTTCCCGCCCGGCAGCCCTTGCCTGATGTCGCTACAATGTGTTAACACTGGGCCGAAATGCAGCGATGTACCACGATTGACGTTGAAGGAAGCTTGGTCTGTGACCTGAGCGCTGGTGTGCTCAAGAAGCCCGTCCTCGAGACTCTAGACTCAATCTCTAGCTACTGCGGCGTCGACATCTTTCTCCTCGGACCAAAACTGACCCCCGTGGTGGATGGCATGCTAGGCGATTCCGAGATGCGAATGGATCAACGCTGGAGAGTCGCCATCTACGGTGATATCTTGTCCTCTGAACATGCAAAGGCTCGGGTCCTCATCCAGATCGACTCTTGGGTTTGTGTTCCCCGCCCGTCATACGCGGATTGTGCTTGTATACATGTCCTAACATCGCTCAGCTTGGCCGTGTAGTGGACGTCACCAAGATCGAATTGCCGTTCCAGCAAGTCGTCTGTGGGCGGCATCGCAAGAACATCAAGCTCATTGAATCGTCGACCGGGACAGCCATCTATTTCCCTCCCATGTTCTCGCAGATGTACCGATACTGCCCGCCCAAAGCAAATCGCCGCGACCCCTCGGACATCTACATCACTGGCGAGACTCCCCAGGCCATCGAAATGGCCAAGCAGAAGCTTCACGACACAGTCTCTCGCATCCGCCTCTTCTGCAAAGATGTCAACATTCCACCAGCCAAGTTGGACAATATTCTGCTGGGACGCCTCGATAAAGTCCGCAAGATCCTCGAGGCAAACGCAACGTACATCATGCTTCCTCCATTGGCGTGCCAGCGTCCGGTGGTTAGAGTCCACGGAACCGAAGGCCTGCCTGTTGAACGCACTGTCCGGGAACTCATGTCTCTGGCTGGCCAGTTTTATGGCGCCGGATGGTATGTTCAACAGCCGGATCCCAGGAATCTCCCCGCTCCTCATGAAATCTACCCCATGCTCGCCGACATCTGCGCCAACTCCGACGCCGAAGTGTCCTTTGACAAGGCAAGCTTTTCCGTGACTGGTTCCGATGATTCTGTAAAGTCTGCCCTGGCTACCATCTCCCAGCTGAAGTTTGCAACCCTCTCTCAGTATCAGATCCGTGTCAAGATAGAGCTAGCCAACGAGCACAAGGAGTTTGTGAGTGGTAAGAAGAACGGCAAGATCAACAAGATCATGGGACAGAGTACGTCATCCCCAATCCTCTTGGAATGATTCGCTGCGGGTCAATGTCAACTAACGATTTTCCCGCTCTTTAGGCAACGTACAGATCATCTTTGATGGCTTCAACGAGTACAACTTCAACATTGATGTCATGGCGGCCAGCTACGATTCTATGAAACAAGGTCTGACCTTGGTTGAACAGGAGATGCCGGCTTCAATCTCTTTCCATGTCCCTGACCAGTATCACAAGCGCATCATTGGCATCGGCGGTCAGCACATTCAGCGTATCATGAAGAAGCACTCTGTCTTTGTCAAGTTCTCCAATGCTATGGACAGAGGTAAGAAGAGCAGCTGTGCGAGAGAAGAACCTTTTCCCTTCCATGATCGGATCAGGAGATGGCTGACAATGACATTGCAGGGGGGATGGGTCGCGAGGACGATGACATCAAAGTCGACAATGTCATTTGCCGTACTCCGGCACGCAATGCCCAGAATCTCGATGCCGTTAAGAACGAGATTCTTGAAATGGTTGACCGAGCAGTACGTGTGGCCCCGGAATTATCCAATGGGAGATCCTCTGTTGACTGACATCAAACTCTGCATCAGGATTCCGAGTATACGTCTCAGATTGTCAATGTTGATCGGCTGTACCACCGCGAGTTGATTGCTCGCCTTTCGGAGATTGACGAGCTCGAGCAAAAGTACAACTGCAAGATCAACTTTCCCAGCACTGAGCAGGCGAGTGACGAGGTCACCGTTACTGGTCCTCAGTGGCAGGTACCTCATTGCGTCGACGAGTTTCTCGGCATGGTTCCAGACAAACATGAGCTGGTGCTTGCTCGCAACGCAAAGTTGATCAAGTTTCTCGAGTCTCCTGAGTTTGCGCATGATCTTGTCCCCAAGCTGAAGAGCCAGTACGAGGTGGAAGTTACCGTCCATCAGAACCCTGACGAGACTACCGAGGATGGCTCTCCCACCGCGACTCTCGTCTGGGGTTTCACGCGCAACAATGCTGGAGGTCTCCGGGACGCGATTGATTTCTTGCTTGCGCAGTTTGCCACGGCAAACGTTGAGACCGACATCGTCAAGGGCTCTATCCCGCGTCCCAAGTCTGATTCGTTTGAAGATACGCTTCAGTACTTTGACTCGAAGCTCCTTCAGCATGCGCCCGCTTCGGCGGCCGGCGACTCTCCCATCAAGAATGCCTTCAACGCCGACATTGCCCGAGAGCGTAGCAGCATACTTGATCGACTCAGGAGGCCTGGCAGCATGACGTCCATTTCCTCGTTCCTGGATCGCAGAAAGAACAGCTCGCACTCGGCCACCAGCAGCTTCTTCAAGGGCTCTGCGAACGTCTCCAAGTCGTCGCTCATCTCTATCGAGTCCACCCGCAGCTTCAACGCCGACCGCAACCCCTGGAACGATAGTGGCGTGAATCTCGCCGACGACGAGAACCCCTGGGCTCGCCCAGTCAGCAACCACCACTTCGACAGCAAGCTGTCCATCCCCCACCCCAAAGACATGATGGCTTCTCGCCACGCTACCCGCGCGTCTGGTGATAGCGGGAGACCTTCTACTTCACACTCTATGAATTCAGGATACCCCGGCCCCATTGGGCCTTTCCGTTAGACTTTGCCGAATTAGACCCCCCGCAACACACGAATACCCCGGCTGGATATACCCCTGGAGCGCCCAAAGATTGCATCATATTCAGGCATTGATTCCCTGGAGATGTTGGTGCGCTCCCCTTTGTTTCTTATCGATTGGTGTCGATTGCACTCTCCTGTTTCCCCTTTCTTGATTAGGTTTCATTTCGTCGTCTTTGTTTGTTCGTACCTTGTTTCGTTTCTATTTTGTTTTCTCGTCTCTTTGCCGTCGAACGCCCTGTCTTTTTACGATTCATCCGCTGTTCGTTGCATTCCGGAATGTCTATCTTGATGACTGACACTCGCTTTTATACCCATTTGAACGTCTTAGACGTCCAAGATAAAAATTCTTGCGAAGAAAATACCCCCCCCCCCCTAAGAGCTGGAGCTGAAGAATCTAGTTTGCAAGATGGATGATTTTTGGGGCTTCCGGTGAAGTCTTGCGAAATGAGCATCATCGATGACAGAAGTCGATGTCGTCGGAGAGCAGCGAGCGTCAACACACGCGGAGGAAGGCAAGAGCATCAAGATTTGCGTGTGTCGTTAACTTTCTTTCACACCAAGGGGACCGTCAGATACTGTTTGTTTTGTTGTTTTTACAAGACAAGAGTGCCGGCGGTTCCTTGTTTGAGACTTTGGATTCTGCTCTGGGGCTGCGGAAATAGGGGGAAGGGTGTGCAAAAGTGTCTTCACACAAATGTACGGTTACGATCTGTTGAATGGAAAGACGCATGATACCCACGCCACGCTACGCGGTATTGCCAAACCGCGCCCTCGTGATCATCTTGACGCAGCCTCTTGAACTGTGAGAGGGCTCCGAAGGCCGATTGGGAGTTCATTACTTCTCTCTGCAAGTTTGCACTGCCGTAATTTGATTTCTATTCTGCAGAGTGTTGTTTCTACCGATGTTGAGAGGATATCTTGATTCCCGTAACCCTACTTGCAGCCCATCCATATCTTGCGTAACGATACATGTCCCATATAGTTCTTTCCCTCGAATCAAACCGTCCTTATAACTCCAGGATATGCAATGTTTCCACGCCAAAATCGACCACCACGTCGGAGGAGGTAGTTCTCAAGCCGACAAGGGCCCGACCCTTACGTGCTCCCTGTCCCGCCTCGTCTCGAGCGAGTACCTCGTCCTCTCCCGCCTCCGCTGCTCCGCCTCCATACGCGCAAACTGCCCGCGCGCCCCGTGCTTCAGCTTCGTAATCATGTCCGCCGCCTTGCCCTTTGTCAGCTCCGCGGACGTCAGGGGCCTGCTCTTGCCGCGCAGCTTGTTGATGAAATCCACCTGGCCCTGCGTCGGCGGCAGCCTCCTCCACGACTGGTGCCGGTGGATGAAGGTGTGCGGGAACGCGCTGGCGGCGTAGCTGTCCGCGCCGTGGACCGCGTCGTTGAACGTCGCCGCCTTGAGGATTTCGCGCGGCGCGGCATACGGAGACTTGGCGGCGCCGGGGGGGAGGGCCCTGACCTCGAGGGCGTGGTACGTCGGTTCCGAGGAGCCCTTTTGCTCGGGCAGGCGCTCTATTCGGATGTACGAGCCGCTCGGGGCGGAGAGGACGAAGCGCTCGGGGCCGACCTGGACCCATGCGTACTGGCTGATGGCGCGGATGTGCCTCTCGCCAGAGGTGTCTGCGATGAGGTCCAGGACGGAGGAGTAGTCTGTGAAGGTGACTGCTGGAGGAGGGCCTGAAGTGGCACCTGAAGAATCCCCCTGTTGCTGCTCTGCTTCTGCTGCTTTCAGGTCCTTGATCTTCCTCAGGTCATCGACAGAGGCCTTTTCCACCAATTCGTTCGGGTCGAGGCCGAACAGCGTTGGTGTCGTGACGATGCCCGTCTCGAGGCTGGAAACCATGTCGATGATGTGGCAGTTCTTCTTGTCCGGATGTAGTCTCATGCCTCTTCCAATCATCTGCACCAGGAGGTTGCGCGATCTCGTCGGTCTAGCCAACACTATGCAGTCAATGTTGGGAATGTCAGTACCCTCGGTAAAGACGCCGCAGTTGACGAGTACAGGAAACTCCCGCTTCTTGAAGGCCTCGAGGATGGCGCTCCGCTCGATCTTGGGCGTCTCACCGGTGACGTATCTGGCGTCAAAGCCGTGCTCGCGGAATTTCCTCGTCAGGCCCGAGACGTGCGCGAGATCGACGCAGAACACCAGCGTCGATTTGCGATCCGGGGCTTTGGCCATCCAGCTGCGGACCGTGATGTCGTTGATGGTGTCGGTGTTGACGACTTTGGAGAGTTCTCCCGTCTGAAAGTCGCCGAAAGCGCCGCTTTTAACTTTGGATAAGTTGGCGGAGGATTCGACCGTCGTGAAGACGACATCTGACAGCCACTTGTCCGAGATCATGTCTACATAGTCCTTGTGGTAGACAATCTCGTCGATGGCGGCGCCGAGCTTAACTCCGTCGAAGCGGGAAAATGTAGCCGAAACTCCTACCAGAATAGGTGAGTTGTGTCGCTTCTCATCGAGACCGAAATGCTTCAAGGTCCTGAGGTAACCCGGCGCAACGATGTGGTGGGCCTCGTCAACAAGGACGAGTTTAAACCTTGAGGGATCGTACTTGTCGAGCCGATCCCTCGAGGTGATGCTTTGGACGCTTGCAATGGTAATGTCCGCCGTGCCAGAAGCATGGAGAAAGCCCATTTCAATCTCAATCTTCTTGTCCGGATACGCTAGCTGGCAGTGCTTGGCAGCCTGCTCGACCAACTCACGGCGATGAGCCAGGATGAGAGTTTGGTTCCCCTCTTTGACGCGGTCGTGAACCCTCTCAATGAGCTGAGTGAAGATGACCTGTTTCGCAGTGAGATTAGCAACGCCTTCCTTCACATCACACACGACGAGAGATAAGGAGAGGGAAGTGAATTACTGTTTTACCGCTCCCAGTGGCCAAAGATATGCCAACTCGCTTGTGCCCCCGCTTAAGGGACAAGAGTACGGATTTGATGCATTCTTGCTGATAGTCTCGAAGCTTCAGCTTATTGCTGAGAGCAGCAGTGGCCGCATATTTGCGCAGCTGGTTGGTCAAAGTCGAGCTTTGGAGGACGCCGGTCCCAGCATCAGGACGAAAGAGACGTCTCAGGAGGGTTTGTAGCATTGCACATGGTAATGCTATGAGAATGACGGATTCCTCTATGTGAGGGTGTTGGATGAAAATCCGGGCAAAGAAAACAGGACTGGATGCGATGCAGGATTTGGTGTAAGTTTTGCCTTATGTAAGTAAGGCAATTTTTCATTAGTAGCCACTGTGGCGTCTGTCGACCACTGGAGTCGTGTGAATATGGCTGACTCAGCGACAGCTGCAAAACTGCAGCTCTGCAGCTTTCACCTTTTCAGAGCTTCAAGGCAATGCGAGGATGATATCAAATCCAACGCCAATTCTTCCCTAGGCTCAATCCGTGGTCCTAACTTGGTCACTGCTACAATGTCCTCTCATCTCAGTTCAACTATCAACGCCCCAGTGACCGTAGGACCATGGACCAAGATTCTGACTCCTCATATCAAGAACCCGATGCTGCCGTCAGCCCACCGACAAAGATCAAGGTGGAGAGGGATACCGAAGAGATTGTGGAAGCCGATCTGAGCACTGGATGCGAAGAATATGGCGAGCCAGCCGGTGAAGGAAGTGACTACGCCGAAGAAGATGAGGACGAGGACAAGGACGAGGACGATGCCTCCTCGGCAGCAGAAAGCCAAGACCTACGATCCCCGTTGAAGCGACCCTTGGACGACGCCACAGCGGTATACCGGCCGTTCAAACGACAGAGATCCGAGCTCAACTTTGGGTACCTGGAGCTTCTCAACGAAGAGATTCAGGATGCTGCGCAGCGGATCTCGTTCGGTGACCAGGATCCCCTTCCGGCCAGTCAGTTAGGACTCACAGCCTGGTCCCCACTAGAGAAGCAGAGCTTTTTCGAAGCCGTAGCACGCCTCGGAAAACATGATCTGCCTGGAATTGCCGCCAAAGTCGGGAGCAAAAGCGTGGCAGAGGTCAGCCAGTACCTGATGCATCTCCAGGACGCCTGCGAATCGAGGCGCCAGCAAGTGTCCCGGTCCATTCTGGAGCTTGCGGAGTATCCCGCTGCTGTCGAGATCAGCCAGCAGTGCTGCCACGCCCAGGAGGAGGCTGCCGATGAAATCTCCCTCAAGCAGGAAGTGCGCGAGGAGATGAGGGAACAGAGCCGGTGGGGAGACATCTGGGACGTTACCCCAAAGGTTGCCAAGAAGTTGAGCAGAGATGTTCATCTTCATGGCCAGGACGCAAACGTCTCCAGCAATGTGCCTCAGTTTGCCCAGCTCTTTCATTTATCGAAGTGGCTGGAGCTTTCGGCGCGCATGTTCATGAACTCTTCAGTTCCCGCCAACAACTGGAATTCGATCGATGAGGATCCTCCGTCCATGTGGGCTACGACGTTTGATGATTTCTACTCGTTGGCCGTGTCCATCACCCGAAGGCTTGTTCAGACAACGCTGTTCATGGCCATGTCCAGGATCAGATCTAAGACCGCCATTGGCTGGAAAATCAGAGACATGGTACTACCGCAGGATGTCGAGGCAGCCATCTCATCCCTGAATATGGCTTTCAAGTCGAATGAAGCATGGATCGGCAGTGCTCGTAGACTACGTCTCGACGTATACGAAGACCCCCCAGAAGGAGAGGAAGATCATGATGAGGACCATATGACCTATGAGGAAGTGGAACGAGCCTTGTCAGATGGGTTGGCGTCCGGATCACAGCAGTCGGCGCAGCCAAATTCCCCCTTGTTAACCCAGCTCAGCCACTCCGAGGATGAAGAAGACATGTTCTCGGAAGCTTCCGCCGGCTCGAGCAGATCAGTATCCCCCACCGATGAAGAGGAGCGAGAGGTCGACATGGAAACAAGGGAAGTCTTGGAGTCCACAATCGGGGACATACGGCCAGATAAAGCTACGAGAAAGGCTCTGAGGGCGTGCATAGCCACGGACCGACTGAAAGAGAGGCAAGCCGAGGAAGCTGATCAGCATGCCAGCTATAAAGCTGAGGTCGAGATGTGGAATCTGTTGCAGAAGAAGCCGCCAATGGACCTACCTAAGAAACAGGATCCTGGTCCACCGCGGCGTTCGGCCCAGAGCATGGATAACTTCTTCCCCAGTGGTCGAGATTGGGCGCGCAAGCTACTCTACTACAGCGAGTGGGAAACGCTGCCGCAGCCCGAAGCAGAGCCGGAGCTAGGGTTGAAGGAGGAAGAGGATGTGGTGATGAAACAGGAGGAAGAGGCTGGAGAGGAAGGAGGAGACGAAGCAGAGGAGGAGGCAGAGGAGGAGGCAGAGGAGGAGGCAGAGGAGGAGGTAGAGGAAGAGGCAGAGGAGAGGGTTCAAGAGGATGACAAAGATGGAGGTAAAGAAGAGGAATCTGGTGAGAAGCAAGGACAGGATGAAGATGGACATGAGGATGAGAGTGATGTATGACGGAGAATCATAAAGGGATAAACTCGAGATCGACACAGTAGATGTGGGCAGATACTAATCCTAAACATTAATAGCAGTGTATTCAAAAGAACACTTCGACACTCGGGTATCTTGACTCCAATCTAAGCCGCCATGACCAGCCCACAGATGCCATTTGAACCACCCAGCAGCCTATCCGACGCTTGATTAGCCCCCTCTGCCTCTGCCTCTCCTGCCCCGTCCACGGCCTCTCCCACGGCCTCTGCCGGGCCCTCCTCTTGATGGTTTCGGAGCAGGCGAACCGCTCTCCGCGCTTTCACTATCACTCTCTTCCGAACCAGACTCATCTTCCTCCTCAGACTCATCTTCATCCTCCTCAGAGTTTTCCACCACCCTTTCCTTCTCGGCTTTGGACTGGCTGGCCGCCCTCTTGCGGCCTCTTGTGCCCTTGGTCGGCTTCAGCGCCGGGGACGCGGCAGCACTGCTCTCGGCGCCTTCCACAGAGGCTCCCCTCGTCTTCGGTGCGGTACTGGCCCGCTGGCGCTTCTGTTCAGGCGGAGGGGAGAGGTCCAGCTGGGGAGGAGACGTGGGCGCCTCGCTCGGGTCGGCAACGGCGCGCTGCAGCATCATCTCGCCAAACTCGTTGAATGGGAGGGAGAACTCGACGTATTTATCGTCGGTCTCGTCGTCGTCAAAGTACTCCCGCTCGTCAATCAGGTCGAGGTCGTAGTATGTGCGCAGCTTCTCCCAAATGTGGGGGATGCGCGTGTGGCGATGGATGTCGGGGTCGATGCCGTGATTGCGCAAGTGCTCGGATATTGCTATCATCCGAAAATGCTTGTGCATTCCTATGGCGAGGAATACCTATCAGCAGAGGTTCACACAGCGTTTTGCGCAGCTCCAGCAGGATGGCGCAACGAACCGGCAGGCTTCCAGCGAATGACGCCTTTGAATAGCGAAGAGATCTGATCGTCTGTCCAAAGGCTGTCGTACGGGGTGACGGGTATTATGGGCTTGAATGCCGAAGAAAGAAAGCCTGGAGTCGCGCTTGGCCGTGGTGTATCAACGTCCATGACGCTGTCTTCTCTGATCGTGGTGGGTGTTGAAGACACCTGGAGGCGCGAGCGCTTCTTGGGAGGCATTGTGCCGCGGATTCGAGGCGAGTAGAGAGAATGCGAGTTGAGGAGGATATAGGAGAAGGAAGAGTTCAACTGCAATGCCGACAGTGGTAGCGATGGTCGGGGATAGGCTGACGTGCGCTCGGTGATGATGCGTGATGAGTGTTTGGCAGAGGCCGCGAAAAAGCAAAATAGCATTGATAGATGGATCGACGAGTTCATTTGAGCATGAGATCATTGATCGCTAGCAGTTACAGTACAGGTAGCTATGAGGCCGCTAACCCGCTAACCTACAGGGCGGGGCGCACGCTGACAGGCCGCCTTAGCAGGTCAAGATTAGTGCATGGAAGGGCACAGCTTCCTCCTTATCGACAAAAGGAGTCTCAACTTGGAGAACATCGCGTCTCAACCACTCCGTTCCATAAGGCGCCTCCTCTGGAGTTTGGCTCGATTCACCAACAACACGAATGGCCTCCTGTGGCGCGTCTGCCGGATCGTGTCCTCTATGCATCTGTCGCTGAACCTTCTGTGAGCCATGGCCAGCGATGGCTCCGAGGATTATGTCTTTGCCATTCCCAACTTCTGGCCGCCATCGAAGCTGCTGGACTCGGGGGCAGAGGCCCCGTCTGCTGGCAGCTTCTTTTCTACCAATCTCACAAGTGAGCAATTGGCTCTCGACCTGTCTTCTTTCAGTTGCTCACGCGTTTTGCTCCGTTCACCGCCAGATGCCTTGTCAAATCCAGATGCCCGGGATCCCTTTGCGCTCGATCCCATAACACCAACACACGATGGCTTCTTCAAGCTGCTGCCAATCTCCCCAGATGCTTCTGAGACTGCCGACAAAGATGATGCGACTGTTGCTCCGGAGCCTACGAAGGAGGCTGAAAAGCCATCCGATCAATCCTCCTCCGCAGACTTCGACAGCAACGACGATGAAGACGGATCCGATCTATGGCTAGAGCCCAAGCTACCCGTCAAACCGAAGCCCCCTTTTCGATCGTGGAACGGCTTCTACTCCGGCCATGCATCCACGACTCACAAGCCAATGATGGTCACAGAGGCCGGCCCGGCTGCCTACGACGCCCTGTTAAGCTCCTCAAACGACCCGCTGAAGCTCAGGAATGTCGGCGTTCCTGTTGTCGACACGAAAACATACCTGTCCTCCTTACTAGCTTTAGCGCTCGGTGGAGAGTCTGTTCTTTTTACACGGAAAGATGGGACGCAGGGCCTCAAGCCTGCGCTTCCCAAGATGAGAGCATCTGGGTATTCAGATCATGTCCTACAAGCCCTCGAGAACAAGTGCCTCAGGTGTGGAAGCACCTTGGTAGGGCTGCGCTCTTTCGCGCAAACCGTATACTCGGAACATACGAGCCGGTGCGGTGTGGCCCTCGCCAGCACTGTCAGCCAAGTTCTGCAGGTTGTCCAAGAATGGGTGGCCTTTAATGGCCGAAACCCTCGCTCGCTTCTACGTCTCCAGTCCACTGTCAACTCCGTGGTGGCTATTCTGCGACCCTTCAAGGCACTCACGTCACAGTTGCGCCATGGTCTTACGGACGAAGACATTCTGAATCTCGTCTTTCATCAAGCCTATACGGTGGATAGCAACGAGGAGTATCTCCGTCAGATCATGCGAGAGGTGCTGCGGAGGGTCTCCGGGCCCTGGATCGAGTTTCTCGAAGAGTGGATAGGGACCAGGCGCGAGCAGGGACTGCCCTTCACTAAGGCCAATCTTGGAGAAAGCAAAGGATTTGTCAAGGTTGAGGCCCGGGCCTTTCGGGATGATTTTGGCCGGGAGCTATCAGAGGTCGACTATGTCTTGGACTCGAGCAAGATGCCGCGATTTATGCCCGACGATGTGACGGAGACAATCTTCGAGACTGGGCGCAACCTGCGGTTTATCCGCTCTTTCCATGAGGACCATCCCCTCGCTCAGCAGGATGTCATTGCGTCTAGCGATCCTCCTCGAGCCAAGTGGCTCTATGACTGGGACGCCATATTGCGCCTCGAGAGCCGCGCCGTTGCGTATCGCGACTGTCTGGCCGCAGCCATCCAATCGAGCCGTTCTGGCTACGCTTTCGACCCCATGGAGATGTCCCTTCATTCGGCACCCGAAAAGCCAGGTTCCATACTTACCTTCTTCGGACTGGATTCAACCGGCATGGAGGAGCGCATTGCCGCTTCGATCGAGCAGTTTGCTCAGCCAGTTTCCACGCACGACGCAGAGGATCCCCTTAGCAGGATCGTGCGAGATAGACTCTGTGGAACGCATGCATCCGCTATCGAGCTTTCCAATTCCACTCCACACTGGTCCCTGCTTCCTGTTCTCTCCTTTGGCGTTATTGCGTCGGCACAGGCCCAAGTGGTCAATAAGGAGACACTCAGGCTTCTTTTCACAGCACACAATCTGCGAGATCATCTCAACCTGCAGCGGGAATTTCAGCTTCTTGGGAACGGCAATCTATGTAGCCGCCTCTCTCATGCTCTATTCGATCCCGAGTTGGAATCGGCAAGCACGCGATCAGGGGTCGCAAAGAGCAGCGTCATGGGATTGCGGCTAGGGGGGCGTGATAATTGGCCGCCAGCAAGTTCAGAGCTGCGACTAGCACTGATGGGTATACTCTCCGACTGCTACAATGCTAGTCAAGACGGGAAGAAGGCCGAACGGACTGAGTACATATTCGACAAGAATCTCTCCGACTTGCCAGGCGACCTGAGCTTCGCTCTGAGAGACCTGACAGAGGAGGAGATTGAAAAATGCATGGATCCTGACTCCCTCGAAGCACTGGACTTTCTACGCTTATCCTACACGGCACCGCCGCAGCTGAGCCCCATCATCACACCGTTGAACCTGCTGCAGTACGACTACATCTTCAAACTCCTGTTACGAGTCCTGCGAATGACGTTTGTTGTCAACCAGCTGTTCCGCGACTCCAACTGCTTGGCCCGCGAATGGGAAGATCCCGGTGACGCAACGCTCCGCTTCGTCAGAGAAGCGCAGCATTTTGTTTCCAGTGTATCGGCGTATTTTCTCGACACGGGCATCTCCGTTCCCTGGCAGGTGTTTGAGAAGAAACTAGACAAGATTGAGCTAGATCTGCACCGGCCAAGCACGAGCAGCTCATCGGAAGAGATCCAGAGCCCCGACAAGCTACAGGAGCTCCATTCGCTCGTCCTAGATCGAATCATGCTCGCCCTGTTTTTGCGAAAGAAGCAGCAGCCAGTGTTGAAACTGCTGGAGGACATTTTCAACACCATCTTGCGATTTGCAAAGAGCCTGAGGCTGAGGCGGCTGGGGGTCAGGGAGGCAGGTGCAAGAGCAGAGCCGGAGCCGTCAGCGCTGTACGCAGAATTCAAGAGGAAAGTGCAAATATTTATCACGGTCTGCCGCAGCCTTTCGGAAAAGGCCCGTCGCACGGACGGAAAGAGAGGGAGAGAAGACAGGATATTCAAGGAGCAATACGGGACTGGGGACGATAGCATGGTTGCCCAGCTCCTGGTCAAGCTGGACATGTGTGATTACTACCTCAAGCGGTAGTCTGAAGTTGATTTGGGGAATGGCGATGAAATAAGCTGTAAAACAATTGCCATGACTTATGAACAGTTAATGATAATCAAACCATTGATATCTGAGGGATGGCTGCTCTGTGTCTGTCTGTTCTCTTAGTTGCTGGCTACCTTAACTTTGAGCGTTCGGATGCCCCTCCATTGACCGCCCGCCAGAGTGCCAGCCTGCCCCTCATCGCGTCTCCACGCGTATCGAGCGAGAACTCGGGACCAAACAATGCCGCTTAAAACACACCAGACATATCGGCACGGAAATCGAGACCACTGCCATTCTACCAGCTCACAGCCGCTACATGCCCTAGATAAACTCATTGCCTAACCTCCTCGCCCCTCCTTGTCTTTTGTGAGGCAATCGCGCCATGTCTCGGCAAAGCGTCGCCCCGCGCAATCTGACCTTGACGGAAGAGCTGGAGAAGCTGGAGCAGTCCATCACTCTGACCCTGCAAGGTATGTCCAGCGCTCTTCCGACAGTGAGAATCGCGCTCTCTGTGTTAACGCGACTGGTGCCGCTTCCCAGAGATCGACCACAACTTCAGCAAGGCCCACAGAATCGTCACAACGGGCATCCTGCCGCTGGTGGAACAGTATGGGGAGCACTCGCGGGCTGTCTGGGAGGCATCCAAGGCAAGACGGCATATACCCCGAATCGACATCCTCGACGATATCAGATGCTAACTGATGTCGCTTCTAGTTTTGGAAACAATTCTTCGAATCTTCCGCAAACGTGTCCCTCTCCGGCTATGAGGACCAGGCGAACGGCAACGAAGACGAAACCAGCGCAGTGGAAGACAGCAGCGCCATGAGAGACGAGATGACAATCGACGACACGGCCGATCCCCAGGAAGATGCGACGAGAGTCAGCGGCGCCGGGCATCACTCGGCAATGCATGGCGAAGAGTCGATGCTGGACGACGCCGAGCTGGCAGGAAGCACGCCCCGTCCCCCCGCGAGCAAAGCGAAAGACAACATGTCCAATTTGGAGTCGCCCTATGAGGCCATGCGGCGGGAGATGGACTATGAAGAGGGCGGGACGATGGCGGCGCAACAGGACTCGGACGAGGAGATGGACTCCTCCGTCATATTTGCGCAGCATACAGCACGACTGCCAGATATATCGACAACGCCCAGGGGTCTGCCCAATCTTCAAAGCGGGGGTGGATCGGCTCAGCGGCAAAAGGATCCGCTGCTTCATCGCGTCCTCGACAAGACATATCGCATACAGGCTACACCTCACAAGTCGAGCGTTCGGAAATCCCCCGTGAAAGGCAAGCAGCCGGCGCTGCCTCAGCAGCAGCAGCAGCAGCAAGATGTGAAAATGGCGTGGCATGATTCTCCCATGTCTTCTCCGGAAATTGCCATCCCAACGCTGAGAAGCGAAGCCTTCATGACACCCTTCAAGAGCAACGTACGGCAGCGCCTAGCGGCGGCGAGCCAAGCTCCGCGAACCCCTGGCGTCAGCGTACAAACTCCCGCCGCTGGGAAAAAGACGCGTGACGCATTCGCGGCGGAGAGCGGTGCGGCTTCTGGAGGCAATACGGCGTATGAGATTGACTGGGAGAGCGACGAGGACGATAACCTCGGCATGAGCCCGCCTAAGACGATCCAGTTTGCGCTGCCGCCCTCGAAGCTGCTTCAGACACCGGGTAAGTTTGTCTCTTTCGTCACCCAGCACCACATCGTGACAAGTCTACACATGTAGCTAACCTTTGTCTCTCTTCTCCCAATATAGCGCGAGAAGCTAGCAGGAGGATTGTCGACGATATCCTCCTCGATGCTGGGGCAGGAGTGGATTCCTCGGAATATAGCCCGTCGATGGTCAAGATGAACGAGGACATTCTTAACGACAGTTTTTAAAGCGAAAAGGATAGAAGAAAAACATTGCCCAACGCATCTAGGAAGGCGCTTCATGATAAGAAGTGGACAAAGTTCGTGAGAGTGATACGTTTGAACCCTACCTGACTTCCCGCTGTCACCGTGTTGGCCGGAAACGCAAGGCTTTGAAAGCTTGAGCTAAGCACATCAGCTGCATTTTCAGCTTGCCTCGAGGAACGGGCTGGAGCGAGCTTGGCATGGTCACCAAGCCCTGTGGCTGTCTGAGTGCACCCTCGACAGCCAGCTTTCTTGCCGGTCGAGGCTCCTTAGAAACTCTGCGAGCCCGTGAATCGTGCGGCACCATCATCATGAGACCCCGACTGTGCGTCAAGGCAACTACACGTGAGTGTCTCACCGACCTTCCCCGGGACCAACCAAAGCCCTTCAACAGAATATTGACAGAAATACAGGCAGTCTGCACAAAGGCCATCCTAATGTTGAAAAGTTAGAGAAACCGACCGGGCCAGTCAACGACAAGCCGTGATTCCGATAGCAGCATCCCCGCTAGAGAGACTGGGGGCTGTCCAGTCGTATGCAAGGGGTTGGAACCTGACACCTCTCTTTTTTTTCTCTCTTTTCTTTCTTTTTCTTTTCTTTTCTTTTTCTTCCCTTTCAGCTCGGCAGTGTCTAATTAGCTGTCAGGAAAATGATGTAAGACTGGATCTTGAGGCCGTCGTCGAGCACAGGCGTCGAGGCTCTTGCTGAGGCGCCACGCACAAGAGAAGCCACCGCTTCAGTCAGTCATTCATGCCACTGTCTCATCCATCCATCCATCCCACCCTCTCTCTCCCCCCAGTATATCACCCAAGATCTCCTCTTTACCGCTCCTGCTGGTCTCTTCCTTTCTCTATCTCTCTCTCTCTCTCTCTCACTTCTTTCGGGCCTCGTACGTTTCTTTTGTGAGACACCGTACTCTTGCAACTCGCAAGAGTTTGGCACGATGCCCGGCATGGATCGTTACGCTGCGGAAAGCCGCCGCCTGCTGTCAATGTCGATGCCCTTCCTCAATGAAGAGCTCATGAAGGGGACGCCAAGGTTTAGGGGCCAAGACCTGAGAGACCCTCGGCTTCGACGTAGTACATTGGATCCGAAGGCGATTGTGTTCGAGTCTCGGCTGGGAGGCGGATCTGATGGCTTTGTCTGGAAGGTCAGATTTGGCGACGAGGGACCATTTGCGTTGAAAGTTGTGAGTGACGCCGACCTCCACGGCTGCGACCTTCGCTCACATACAATTGTGCGCACCGAATAGTTCTGGGACCAAGTGCCTCCACACGAACCTGGTTTATACTACTCAATGCAGAGAGAGTGCCAAAATGCCGCCGTCTTCCAGATGATGGAGGCATCCTTAGACGTCGACCCAGTCTTGGTGTACGACCACCCCATGGGGAGGAAAGAGGCAATAGAAAATTACTTTTCATTCTGCGAGGAGAACTGCCGCCCCAATCTGTTACCGAATGCCACCAAGCCGGCTGCGCTTCCAGGAGCCACATATATCTCAACGCTACCACGCCTGACCAAGTGCTATGGCTGGCTGAAGCTCCGAAAAGACCTGTGGTCGGGACTCCCAGACGACATGCAGGCTTCGCACGAGGACCCCAGCAAGGTCAAAAGGCTCATGTCGAGCCACATGGACTGCATCGGGGTCGTCTACGAGCTGATTGAGGATGGCGAAAACGATGCCGCCGCCATCGAGGAGCTCGACAGGTTCCTCTGGCAAGCCGGCTTTGCATTTACGATCCCTCCGAATCTGAAGGACTGGAAGAACGGCATCATGATCGACCATGCAGGGATTGTCCACGTCCGCGGATATGGGTGGAACGAGGACGACTACATGAAGAGGAGCGTGGAGGGGATGCTGGCGGGGCTGGATGACGGGACGGACATCCAAGACGACGAGCCTCTTGCACCCGAGTAGCTTTCGATGAGCCTCAACTGTTTGTACGATCGTCAGGTATCAAGGGAGCGTTGATTGGGCAGCTCTCTATGGGAAAAATTGGGTTACGAGGGGCTTTTTTGGGATCATGTACTGATGGGATAGACTACTTGGGAAGCGCTCTTGACTGTGCATCAGATTGTGATAGTACGCAACAGTCAGCGCAAAAGGGAAATGTTTGATATCATCTGAATTTGAAACTACTTTTTGTTTCCAAGAATATCCCCTTGTGTAACCTCATCGAAGCTTCTCGCCATGTCAACATCTCTCGTGTAACCACACCACACCCATGTATGCCAGCCGGAGATGCCAACAGCTTTACTGTACAGCAAAACGATGATCCCCATATCCCAGAGACAAGGGCCTGGACGCCGAAAGATGGAACCCACTTGGATGCGAGTTATGCAAGGGAGATGTCAGCCTCTTGCACCACATGAGCACATACATAGAGCAGCCCGTCGCGATGGATGGTGCGGAGTACCCTGTAAGGCAGCCCTCCTCCCTTGGACGAGGCGAGGCGTCATTGGATGCCGTCGAGCCGATCTGTCCCGTTCCTCGAAGCCAATCAACGCTTCGGCGCTTGAGGCCCGAGGGTATCGAGTATCGAGTGGGATTTCCCTCCAGGGGATCTTCTCGGTTACGGTGTGCAGTTTGGGGCCTTTTTTCGTGGCGATATCAGCCAGCCCCCTGCGGGTGACCTCGAGAGGAAGACAGGGGGGGGGGCGTGAAGAGGCGAAGGAAGGACCATCGCTCCTAGGGCTAGGTGAAAAGTTTATGTGTATCCCTGTGGCCACTTAATGCGAGACATGCTGCTCACCGGGTCCTTGCTGGGGCCGCGGAGCAGATCCAGAGACATTTCTGTGATATTCTGGTCTTGAACCAATCTCTAGGCGCCCTTGGTCCTGCTTTTCACGCTACGGTGAGAGCGTCTCGAGAGGACTTGGATAACAGAGGATAGGCATAATGAAAGCTGCAAATCCCAAAGATGCCTTGTTGAGCGTAACAGCAGGGCTGGTTTCGTAAGCTCTCTCAAGCGCGTCTCGGTGAGAGTGCAATTTCCCGTTCATAGGCTGGATGGAAGGTATTCCGGAACAAGTCCTGTATGAAAGCCACCTCTACTGTAGAGCTTCTCAATGCCATCGTGGTTACTCCTATGCATCGTCTTCAACCTTGATATTGTGTAAGTTGCTCATCACCGTTAACCCAGCGTGTCTCAGCCATGAGCATTGATGACACTACCCTACAAACCATGCAGGGCTCAGCAGCCTATAGGCATTCAACGCATATATGGAAAGGCTACACGCCAATGATGATGGAATTATTTGATTGATGCACAGAAATCGCCGTAGCATCATCCGCTCAATATTACTATTTGATATACTTTTGTGACATCATGGCCCCGATCCCAACTCCATGCTGTCCCTCCACGCTTCTATGTGAGATGATTCGGTGGCATCCGGCTCGCTAGAAACCAAGCAAATAAGAAAGTTGAAAGCAAGGAAAAGAAAGAGAATCCATCATCTGCTCTCTAAGCCCAGAATCTGTTCCGAGGCATCATTGCCTCGTTGGGATTCGGCAGCTTCGGTTCCGGTTTGCTATGGGAGCGGCTCTTGCTCTTCTTTGTCGCCGCCGCCAAGAGGGCTCTCTTTTCCGTGGCAACCGAGGAGAGTGAGGCGGTTTCGCTTCGATCCTGCTCTAAAGACGCAGCGCGAGCTTCTGCCTCGTCTCGACGCTGGTTGTGGAGGATGGCGCCAATCATCTGGCTCAGGCCGCGGTGTTCCAGGGTGGACGGTGGGTAAGACGATGAAGGCTTCTCAGGCCTGGACTGCGAATCTTTGTTGGCTTTCTTGCCCAGGGAGGGACCGGGCCGTTCAGCCTTGCCGATTGACAGGCCGCCGTTGTGTCCGATGAGAGACATGTTTGTGCTGGTTGTGTTGGGCTTGTTGTTCATGGTCAGTTGGACTGTAATGGTTGAGAGTCTGAAAAAGAGAGGCACACAGGCTGGAGTTGATTGGGGATGAGTTGCGGAATTGTGGCTTATTATAAGGTAGTCGGAAGTTATCAAAGGCGTCGTCTTGTCTTCCACACCTGTCGAGAGAAGGCTGTGCAATGAAGCTGTTGGTTGCTGCTGTTCTGACTGATGGCTGCCTTGGACAACCAGGCATCAGCCATCCTTTATATACACAAACCAGGCTCCGAGAAGAAAGCTTCAACGTCGCTTGTCCATGCCATGCCAAACCCAATTCATCAGCAAGGCTTCAACCGCTGCGTGCGTCTGACCCGCAGTCCACATCATGGCCACGATGCTAACAAACTCTTTTTTGCACATCCTGGACGCTCCAGCTCCTTTCACGAGGCTCAGCGACAGTCACCAGGAACCCGCTAATGCACAACAATTGCCCAATTGACTCACTGGCGCCGGTCAGCCGTCTGGAGTAGTTTCGGGTACTTGTCGCGCGTAAAAGATGGTAGAGTGTTAGCGTGGGAAATTGAGTGTAGGCTGGATTGATGAATGGAAGCTGTCTCGTCATTTCCCCCTCCCCCTGTATCCAGCCTTGTGGGGGAGGGTCCGGGATGTGCCATGACCCACGAGGACGATGACGAGTGGTGTCTGATGGATGAGGGCGTGAATGCTTACAAAGAGCTGCAAACATGACCAGGACACGCAACACCTGCTGCCGGTTGCTCTTGGTGCTCGTTTGGAGAGTCTCGGGGCTGTCTCGAGAGGTCCAGAATACGGAATCTCAATCGACCTACTCCCTCCTTCTACTTCTCGTATGTATGCATTGAACGGGCGGTACATGTACGTGATGGCCGCTGGACGGACGCCTTTGTCAGGCGAATTGGAGACACAGCCTCACTTTATTGGTTCACGGTCACGACTGCCGATACCCATGGATCAAGATTATGCTCACGGCCACGAACAGAGTTACATCCGCTCATCTCCAGCGTGACTCCAGAAGGATCCCATTCACTGAAAATCGCACCTCCTTTCGGGGGAGGACGAGGCGAGGCTGGTGCTCGTTCTGAGTCACGATCGCACTCGCCAGTGAACGAATGGACGCCTTTAAGCGCACAAAGCGCTGCTGATGACGCTGGTGCGCGCACGCCAGTATCAAGTAGGTACGCGTGCCTTACGTAGCCTCGCGTCGGCACCACGTACCTCTGCGGCCATTTCGATACCAAGGGTAAACAGGCTCAATACTCTTTCTTCCCTATGGTAACCCTCTCACTCTTGTCCGGTGAGTTTCACAGCCAGCCGTTACAATTGGAACTTTGAGCTTGTAGGTTCGCACTCTCCTCTGCTGGATATCAGGTGCCATCTCCATGGGATCTCAAAGAAAGCACACAAATTGTTCCTCGCGAAGATGCTCAAAGGACAAGAACTTGAACCTCGAAACGGCAGGACAAAGTATTCGGCTCCTCTGCCAAACCTTTTCGTGCCAACAAACACCGCCATGCAAGGCAAAGCAATGGCTGCGGCTCGTCGTGACTCCTTCGTGCAGCTGGCAATTTCGTTATGACTCCTCGATCGTCCCCCTTGCCGTCCTAACCCCGAATGGGCAGGGCACCACTCCATCCGCCCAACGGCTCTCGATGCGATTTGCTGGACGGATTCGCGGCCAACACAAGCCGTCCAGTCCCATGACACTAGCCTGGTCCTTATCAGAAGCCTGAATCATCTCAGAGGAGGGTGAAAAGTGAAGCAACGCGGCAACTTTGTGTGTCTGGAAAGCAACGGCTATCGGTACCTTTTGGACGAGAAAGAATCTGACACGTCCTGGTACAGATCCCATCAATCATCGGAGTGCACAGTTTCGATGTCTGCTCCTCGAAGCGTGTGGTTTCTCTCTTGGGAGCGGTGACTAAGGTAGATACATAGATATCCAGGCCGCCACCCTTCTCGGCCTAGAGACACTACAAACACATGGTGCCTATGCCGAAAGCCGAGTTCACATGAGAAGAATCGACAAGAAGGCGTGGCAAAGAGACGTTGCCCAACCAAAGTATCGTATTATTCTTGATGTTTGATCCAACTCCGCATCCAAACTTCGAGGTGTTATTAGTGCTCCAGGCAATTGTGGTCTGCGCTAGCATTAGCGGGGAGGCTTATCGAGGCTTATCGATAACAAATGCCTTATCGCTGGCATCGTCGGTTCAAAAAATTTCCCAGCTCAACTCGCAAATCCTGCCACTGAGCGGCGACTGAACCGCCACGACAAGCCATCATGGAGGATCAGACGCATAAGCCGCATCGCAAGAGCAAGGAGAAGAAGCAGCAATCGGGAGGTAAGTTCTCTTTCGAGATTGGAGCCCATGGGTTTCTGGACATGGCAATGGAGTTTTTATGCTGACTTGTCGCAGATCGCAATCCCAAGGCTTTCGCCTTTGCCAGGCCCGGCAAGCTTCAGCGACAGGCTGCCAGATCTTCAGATGTATGTTTTTGTCCCGTCGTCCCGTTTCGTCGTCTGGAGATACTTTGGGCGCTTGTCTTATGATACGACACAATCCATATACTGACTAATTCCTTCAAGATCAAAGAAAAGCGTCTCCATGTGCCCCTCGTCGACCGGCTACCGGACGAGGCGCCGCCGCGCCTCGTCGCCATCGTCGGCCCTCCCGGCGTCGGCAAGACGACCCTACTGAAGTCGCTTATTCGACGATATGCCAAAGAGACAATCTCGGACCCCCAGGGCCCCATCACCGTCGTCACCTCGAAGAAACAACGGCTCACCTTCATGGAATGCCCCAACGAACTGGAAGCCATGGTGGACGTGGCCAAAGTGGCTGACATCATCCTGCTCATGATTGACGGCAACTACGGATTCGAGATGGAGACTATGGAGTTCCTCAATATCCTGGCCGCTACGGGTATGCCGGGCAACGTCTTCGGCGTCTTGACCCATCTCGACCTCTTTCGCAAGCCTTCTGCCTTGAAGGATGCCAAGAAGCACCTGAAGCGAAGACTGTGGACGGAACTGTACCAGGGCGCCCATCTTTTCTATCTCTCCGGCGTCATGAACGGCAGATATCCCGATCGTGAGATTCACAACCTCTCTCGCTTCCTGTCTGTCATGAAGAGCCCGCGACCTCTCGTCTGGAGGAACACCCACCCTTACGCCATCATCGACAGCTTCCGCGATGTCACTCACCCAACCAAAATTGAAGAGGACCCCAAATGCGACCGATCCATCGTCTTATCGGGATATCTACGCGGAACAAACTTCTCAACCCAGGGCCAGCGAGTCCATGTCGCTGGTCTGGGCGACTTCACCGTGTCGGCTATGGAAGTTCTGCCCGATCCTTGTCCTACACCAGCAATGGAACAGGCCTTGGCCAAGATCACAGGGAAGAAGGGGCGGAGAAGACTAGACGAAAAGGAAAAGAAACTATATGCCCCCATGTCTGATCGAAGTGGCCTCAAAATCGATGGTGATGCCATCTGGATCACTAGAGAAAAGGGCTTCACCTTCGACAAGGACGCCGACAACGTCGAGCGTGGCGAAGGTGAAGAGATGATCATTGGACTCCAAGCCGAGCGGAGGCTTCTTGGTCAGACAGATGATGGAGTGCAGCTCTTCAAGGGCGGCCAGGAAGTCAAAGCTCTAGACGAGGCACAAGATACCGGCAGGAAAGAGCCCCGCAAAGCCAGGATGGCCGAACGGGAAGAAGGGGATGATGCCGAGAACGAGGACGACGAAGGCTTCGTCAGTGGCAGCGACGAGGAAGACCCTGAAGAGGACGAAGAGTTCAACGAAGAGAAACTGGGAAGCATGTTCCGCAGCAAAGATGCCGACAAAGTGGCCAGCGGGGATGATGACGTGGCCTTTGCGGACAGCGACTCCGATCTTGGCTCCATTACAGACCTTGATCAGGACGAAGATGCAGAAGATGACGAAGAGTACGATTCTGATGAGGAGAGTGCGGCTCTGAGATGGAAGGAAGGCATGGCCGATAGGGCCATGAAACTCCACAGCCGGAAACGCTCCTATCACACCGCAGATCTAGCTCGCTACCTCTACGACGGCTCCATGACCGCCAGCGAGGTCATCAAGAAGTGGAAGGGCGAGGACGCAGAAGACTCAGAAGAGGAGGACATTGAACAGGATTCGGAAGACGAGGAATTCTTCAAGAAGACATCACAAGAGAGCGAAGACCTTATCGAGGACCGCTCAATACCAGAGTACGACTATGAGGACTTGGCAGCAAAGTGGGCATCGCAGGAGAACATAGAGGCGCTCAAGAGGAAGTTCACGTCAGGAAGAAGAAGTGGAGGTGGAGACGACGAGGACGAGGAGGGTGACTTTGGTGGTTTCGACGACGACGAGGACGGCGAGGGAGATGAGGGTGGTGAGGATAGCGAAGGCGACGGTGAATTCGAGGACCTGGAAGCCGACCCGCAGAATGCGTCCCCACAGCAGCAGACGGCGGAGGAGATACAAGCAGAGCGCGAAAAGAACGCCAAAAGGAAAGAGGAGCTCAAGGCGAGGTTTGAGGAGGAGGACCGAGATGGCTTCTTGAACGACAAGGCAAAAGCTCGGCGAGAAGGCGGCGAAGATGAGCAAGAGTTTGGCGAGGATGACTGGTACGATGCCCAAAAGGCAATGATCAAGAAGCAGTTGGACATCAACAAAGAGGAGTTTGAGAACCTGGACGAGCGCCAGAGGGTCGCTGTCGAAGGCTACCGCGCCGGCAAGTACGCCAAGCTGGTGCTGGAGGGTGTGCCGGCCGAGTTTGTCTCCCGCTTCGACGCCCGGCTGCCCATCATCGTTGGCGGCTTGTCGCCTACCGAGGACCGCTGGGGCTTCGTCCAGGTGCGCATCAAGCGTCACCGCTGGCACAAGAAGATCCTCAAGACCAACGACCCCCTCATCTTCTCGCTGGGTTGGCGCCGCTTCCAAACGCTGCCCATCTACAGCATCTCCGACTCGCGGACGCGCAACCGCATGCTCAAGTACACGCCGGAGCACATGCACTGCTTCGCCACCGTCTATGCGCCCCTGATTGCACCCAACACGGGCTTCGTGTGTTTCAACTCCTTCTCGTCCGCCACCCCGGGCTTCCGCATCGCCGCCACCGGCACCGTCCTCTCCGTCGACGAGTCAACTGAGATCGTCAAGAAGCTCAAGCTGACGGGAACCCCCTACAAGATCTTCAAGAACACAGCCTTCATCAAGGGCATGTTCAACTCAGCCCTCGAGATCGCAAAGTTCGAGGGCGCCTCCATCAAGACCGTCTCCGGCGTCCGCGGCCAGATCAAGCGTGCCCTGTCCAAGCCCGAGGGTCACTTCCGCGCCACCTTTGAGGACAAGATCCTTGCCAGCGACATTGTCTTCCTGCGTGCCTGGTATCCCATCAAGCCGCACCGCTTCTACAACCCCGTCACCAACCTCATCGGCTGGCAGCCAATGCGCCTCACGGGCGAGGTCCGCCGCAGCGAGGGCGTCGCCACCCCCCAGCTCAAGAACTCGCAGTACCGCAAGATCGAGCGCCAGACCCGCCACTTCAACGGCCTGCAGGTCCCCCGTGCCCTCGCCGCCAGCCTCCCGTTCCGCTCCCAGATCATCGCCACGAAGCCGCAGAAGAAGAAGACCTACATGCAGAAGCGCGCCGTCGTCCTCGGCGCCGAGGAGAAGAAGACGCGCGCCTTCCTGCAAAAGGTCGTCACCGTCCACAACGATCAGGTCGCCAAGCGCCGGGCCAAGAAGGACGAGACCCGTGCCGCCTTCAAGAAGAGGCTGGCCGAAGGCGACGAGAAAAGGGAGGCCCGGGAGAAGAAGGAGAGCAAGGAATACTGGCGCAAGAACGGCCGCAAGAGGAGTGCTGGAGACGACGAGGGCGGCGGCGGTGGCAAGAGGAGAAGGTGAGCATCACGCTGATGGGCATGATGGCGCGAGTTGCGCGTTGGGCAAATTCTCGTTTCAGCATCAGGTATACAAATCATATTGTGCAATAGCTACTTCGTACTGGACCTTCGGACTTGCATAGATTACTACTATTTACGTTCATCGTGTACATTCATACCAAATGGAAGAGTCCCTTTGTACTTCATGTCCGGTGCCCCTCAAGCTGTTACTTTTCACTCAACGATTCCGTAACATCGCTGCCGCGCAAGTCGAGCAATTAAAAGCTACATCCGAGCCAGTTATTGTCCGTAGAAAGGGAGGTTGACCATCTGCAGTGATTCAGGGGTGCCATGGCCGTCCCACGGTGCGGGTTGCAGCTCACCCACGGGCCCCCGGGAAAAGCTGCAGATACACTCAACCATGACATACACGCAATGGCTGCAGTCTCGCACAAGAGCAAGAGAGGGAAATCATATGCAAATCACCCTGTCGAAGCATTTGCGCACTACCTAACACTAAACATAATTCCATACAAACAATGCCCTGCCTAGAGCCACAAAAGCCCCTATGGAAAACAGGGCAGGAGACTCGAAGCTTAGGGAAAAGGAAAGGACAACAGGGAGAAAGCGACCATGCCAAACTGATGATAGATAATGAAAAAGAGGGTTTGCGAAAACAAACCTACGGCCTCGTAGCAACGCCTTGATCCTCCACACTCTTCCCCAGTGTCTGTGCCTTTCTCAGCGCCAAGGGCTGCTCTTTCTCGCTCCACGAACCCCTCTGCGCCGATTGGGCGGATATCATGCTCTGATCGGCGGTATACCGTCGCTGAGTCCCCATAAACCATGCTGCCCTCCTTGACCTGATATCAACCTTGCAAACATCAATCACCCTGAGGCGAGGAATGACCTGCCGAGAAAAAGAATGTGATGAGAGCTGTTGTGGAGCTCAATTGGCGTTTATCGTTTCTTGAACCACAAACACATGTGCGGGTCAATGAGGCTCATTTAAGCAACGATAGGCTCTTGAGGGGCAGGCTGTTCGGCGGCCTTGGGCTCCTCAGTAGGAGGGGAGGGGAACTCGACAGGCGACTTCCTGGCGGCCGAGGGAGACAGGCTACGGGTGCGCAGAATCTCATGAACCTTCTCGGTGTAGTCTCCAGCATATTGCTTCGACACGGTAGCGAGGTGATCGGCCTGCTTCTGAGCGGCATCTCGGACTTGGGCAGTCTGGGCGCCGATGACGTCGGCAGCACTCCTGAGCTGCTCGTCGATAAACTCCTTGTTTTTGGAGTAGATCAGAGGGGCGAAGAAGGCAATGGTGGTCGCAACGATGGCAAGGACCCAGTAGGGCAGCACCTTGATGAGGAGGCTGGAAAGGAGGGTAACGGCGAAGGCCTAGAGTGTGAAGTAATGTTTAGTTCCAGGTCAAGCCAAGTAGGAAATGCGCGCGAGACCCACAGCAGACGAGGCGTAGACATTCTCGACAAAGACAATGCGCTGAGCTTCAACCAGGAAGAAGTTGATGAGTCCGTGGGCCTCACTGCCTAGCTTGTCAAATGTTTCGCGAGGCAGCGTAAAGTACTCGCGAGGGCGAAGCTGAGAAGCCAGACCATTGTTCAGAACTGCTTTGCCTGCAACCTCGGCAGCAACGGTGGTGGCCAGGACCATCCAGGACAGTCCGAGGGCCCAGCGAAGGAGGCTGAGATACCGGACGGCGACGATGCTAGCAACGACGGAGGCATAGGCGACGGCCGAGTCACCTGCGATGGAAAATTCAAGGGTTAGTCATGTGAGGTGGCGCCATGGTTGCGATAGTTCGCCGCAGTGAACAGGTCATAAAAGCGATCCAACAAAGACAAGGGGAGAAAGGCATAAATGCCAGCATCAAAAGTGGGTGGTTGCTGGAAGCGGGGGGTGTTTACTCACGAGGATTTTCCCAGGAGAAGAGATGGGAGAAGAGCGAACGGTAGGGCGCCAGGGACTCTCCAGTGCTGCCGTTGGCGGCTTCTAGAGCTCATCGTCAGCTACACATGAGGGGCAAGATGGCGGGCTCTGAGGCCTTGTCGGTCACATGCAAAAACTATCCAGGCCAAGCGTCAGCATCCGTCATCCATGATATTACTAGCCAGCGCCCCCGTTCTCCCTGTATGTAGGTACGGGATCGATCGAGCGGAACAAGTGGGAAGAGGAAGCAGAGGCGTAGCAGCGCGTCCACATACCTTACTGGAGTGGCCGTTTGCCGCATCGCTATCAGCCATGATGCTCGAGTTCTTGGATGGGTTTTATCGTCGAGAAGGTTTGTCGCAGAAGAGGGCTTTCTTCCGGCTGTGGGAGGGGCTCTGTCGGTCGCGCAAGTTTGTGATACGGGCGGCGAAGAAGAGAGGTCGAGAGCTGCGGTTTTCTAGGGGCTAGAAAGCTGTTGTTTCAGCATCGTCAGAGAAGAGAAGAGGAGAAACGGCGAGGGAAACCAGCTGCGCCGAGCTAGTAGAGACTGCGAAAAGCAACGGTGTCGTCTTGTTGACAGCAGGTTGAGGGAAAGGACAGTTTGGAGTGACTGCGTACCTTAGTCTCCTTTGTGATGAGGTGATGGAAGAGAGAAGAAAAGAGGTTTCAGTTCACAGGAGGGGCGAGAAAGCGCTGGAATGTGCGGCAGGTGGGATGCTCGGTTTTTTTTTTTTTACTCAGGTGCTTGCGTTATGTGCGCGTGTGTGCAAGAGGGAAGTTTGCTTATGAGGAAAGGACCAGGGCGCGGGTCTTTCAGGTGAGGGAAGCTGCGGGCGAGCTTTAAGCTTGTTAGCGGCAGGTGTCGACGTGGTTGTGACGCTGCGATTTCGTGCGCCCCTCCCCTTGCTGCCTGCCTGTTTTTTCCCTCTTTCTGCTTGGTCTTGCTGTTTGCTGGTTCTGTCTGGGTACTACTATTTTTATCGGGTTTGGTTTTAATCTATAATTTATCTATTTCCTTCCCCTCTATTCAGAGACCCTGGGGTTATTCCTCATTCAGTCCTCCTCTGGGCGCCTGCTAACCGTACTCACTTCCTTCCTTGTTTGCGCCTCCTCCCCCATCTTCTCTCCACGACACGTGCAAGTACCTTCGCTCCTACCGAAAAGAGACCTTGCCCACCAGAAACAGATCCCTCCCACTCCGAGAAGAACAAACCACTTATTAGCAATACCTACTTTGCGGTAGGGGGGTTGCAAATGCCATTTAATCGATTTCGAAATCAAATTCGAAATTAACATGTGCTGGTGGAGAGCTTACAGGCACAGGTCACTCCGTACTACTGCGCGAAGTACCTTAGCTCCGCCGGTGGAGTACCCTTTGCGGAGAGCCAGCGCGAAACAGGTACAAGCTCGGTCTCGGACAGCTACAAGGCGCAACGGCAACCCTGGGGGTCGCCCATGATGCAACGCGATGGCGCTAAGAGCAGTACTTAGCTACAGACAAGAACAAGCCTGGCGAGAGAGAGCAAGCATCGTCACCTACCCACCAATGACGCACCGTCGTCACATCTCCAATGGATCGCACAACCCTGCTATTAGGTCAAGTCTGCCACATTCAGCATCATTACGAGCACGACTCTTCATTTGGACACTTACTTTGTACAGAGCATTTGAAAGGTATTATTTGCAGTGTCCCCC
>NW_027395667.1:1521200-1551229 GCF_004382785.1 Trichoderma ghanense
CCCCGGATATCAGCTCCGACAAGTTTCTATCCGATGCTGGTGTGCTCCCGTTAAGCCATGATGTGATGCGTCACAGATAAGAAGTCGCAAAAGAGGGAAAATGGCAAGACAAAAAGAAACCAGCCAACCAGGCGCAAAGCCGCCCCCAAGGGTTGAAGCCGGCACCATGTACCAATGCATTGCATTTGCATGAGACCAATCACCGTCGCCCAATCCTACATTTCATTCAGACAGTCAGAGAAATACTGGGTTCCCTCGTCAGACCTGTGCCTCTTGGATGATGGTCCGGTCTCAGCTATGTTGCAGATGTTCTAAAGGCCGCCAGAGATTATTAGTACCAAGCTCCGTTTAGACGCCCTCGTCTGCTTCTCGGCACTCCGTACCTCGAGACCCCTCCCCTTCCAGTTAGCCTCATGCAATCATACCGGCAGACATTGCAGACGTTCAGAGAGCGCATACCGAGTAGGTAACAGTACCGCAAGACGAGCAGCAAAACCCTGCACGAGCCTCCACAGCTTCCAAACCTTCCATGTGCGAGGAGGAACAAGCAAGACGTTGGAACGGTGGCATCATCCCCGACACAAAACCTCTTGGTTCTTCGGCAGTCCCACCAGAGAACGTCATCCCGTCATCTTGACTTCCGTCAATCGTCGATAAGAGCCGTCGATCCGATTTGGGGCATTACAACGACGAGGATTTGATCATCCATTCAGCGCCGCGCTTTTATCTGTTGTTTGCTTGCCAGCGTTGCCAGCCCAGCCACGTTGAGGCTTGAGCAAAGCATGAGCATCAGCTTGCCGCTCGTTGGCTGAGCACGTGCTCCATTGCCGCCCTGGTCTCGTTGCTTCTCATTGGTCGGTCGTCGTCGCGATGTGATGCCGAGGTTCGATATGCTGTCCTGCAGCTACCATGTAAGGGAGACGATGGACGATTCACCGCCGCGGCAGCATATCCGTAAGGTAATTGAGTGATAGCACCAGTGATAGTCATCAAGTGAGAGAAGGGAGGGATATGACTGTGGTGCAGGTATAAAATCGAAATGAGAAAATGAAGCAAACACCAAGTCATACAAGGCTGTGCTTCACATGCAAAATGAGTGGCGTTTTTACGATGCGTCTCAATCGGTGTGCTGGTATTCGCGTCGGCTATGTCTGCTCAAACTGCCATGCAAGCTTCGGCTCGCATCCAATGTCTTCTGACCCATTCCTTGCCATATGAAAACTCCGTGCTAAGTTCCAAAAAGAGCGGAAAAAGAAAAGGGAGGCAGAAAAGATCCCGTCGCTTCATGATATAGACTGGCCCTAATGCATAGATGAAATGAGAGAAGGGAAGAAGGAAAAAAAGAAAACTACTGTCCATCCCAAGGACAGCTTCACCAGTCTACCGCGGCACATTTTTCCCACGAGAAAACCCTTGCTCGCATGTACTGCGCCCCTCCTAAGCAGAATGCAACCTTGATGAAGCGTCGGCCGAGGGCTCATTTCCACAAGTCGTTGCATTGTAATATCAGATCCCCAGTAGTTCGGCGACATCGAGGGGTATGTGCGATTTCCCTAGTCCAACTTGTTCCAGTGGCGCTCTACGCTTCCATCTCTTGGTTTGGACTGAACCTCCATCCTCTTTCCGGTCTGCATTCTTCTCACCTGCGCCAGCCCCAAAACCCACCCGTTCCTGGGGATGTCGTTGTGGCCGCGGGCTGAACGACCTTGACATTGACCGTTCCAGGCGGTAGAGCCGCGTTGGAAGAGTCGCCCATCACAACGCCATAGACCTTTTTCAGCGCCTCTAGCTGCTGCTTTGCCTCCTCTGCCTCTTGCTTCGCGATGGCCTGCGCCGTCTTGGCTTGCACAAGGTCCAGTAGCAGAGTGTCGAGATCGTTTGTCGACGACTTGCTGTCGTTTGACACTGCCGGGGTTGCTGGCATCGACGCTGGCGGCGGGACAAGATCGTTGCTATGCAGCAGCGACGACTTCCGTCTGTTATACGTACCGCCCTGAGTAGCCATCGACTTGCTACGCCCAAGCTTAAACTCTCTCAAGCCGCCGCCGTTCGCCTTGCCGGACCAGTCTGTCCCTGAGTCACGGCCACCAAAGGGCTCGCCAGATACTGGCCTCGCCCGCAAGACTTGAATTTGCTTCTCCAGCCGTTGCTTGTCCTGGTGGAGGGCTCTGACGTGGCTATGGCTCTCTCGAAGCTGTTCCTTGAGCGATGACATCTCCTGGTCCAAGTCGTGGATTCGTCGATTAAAGTCCTGGTTCTGCGACATGGCGCTGGCCAGCTGGTCCTTGGTTTGATCCAATTCGAGTTGCAACTGCGACCTTTCGCCGGGTGGTGACGACGAAGGCTTGTCCTTCTTTTTGCTCTCGTCTTTCTCATCGTCGCTACCAAAGCGGCTCTCAACGCGATCCAGCAACTCCGACAGGTCCTCCGTGGATGGTGCCTCCATTGCGTCAGCCGGGCCGCCATCAGACGATTTGTCTGCTTCATCGGCCCCGCCTTCTGCTTCCTCTCCTTCGTCGGCCTCCTCAGTCGCATCTTCGGCGCCATCTTCGCTTGCGCTTGCTGCTACTTCGTCTCCGCGGCTCGCTCTCTTCCTGAGCCCATCCAGAAGCGATCGAACAGCCTTGCGATCCTCTTCTCTCTCCTCACGTTCACGCTTCAGCTCGTTTGACAATAGCGCATGATTTCGTTGCAGTTCGCTCAGCGCCGTGAGTAGATCTTCGATCTGGCTATGCAGATACTTGTCCTCGGTGTTCTTGCTGCTAGTGGGGGCGGCGGCGGCCTTGGGGCCAACCGGCGTCGACTCGCGGCTTCCGGAGTCATCCTCGGTAGTGTTTGAAGAGTCCCTTGACACAGTCGTGGCATCCGTCGACGACGAGCTCATGACGCTCATGGAGCTTGCCTCAACCGAGTTGAGAGTCGAGGCAAGGCTTTGTTTGGAGGTGCTCCGACGCAGCATGCTCAGCGGCCTCGACGGCGCACTAAGACCGGGGACCAAGCCTGAGCTTCTCGGGAACGCACCGGACGAAGCCCAGATGCGACCTAGGAATCGGGCGGCGGCGGTCGCGATATCAGACGTGCGAGCGGTGTTGGCGGTCGCAACCAGAGATTCGCGGTATCCCTGTTCGAGCTGGGCGAGCTTCTCTCGGGTAACGATGCCTGTGAGGCTTCCAAAGTCCTGCACAAACTCGTCTGCGTTGTAATGATAACAATCCCACAGGCCCCTGGATAGAAGGAGCTGCATCACGTCTTCTAGCTCGGTGCAGGAAAGCAATCTAGTCTCATTTCTGCGCATTAGTGATAGTGCGACGCGCATCAGTGTCTCAGAAGCGCCCTCGGCGAAAACAACATCGTATATGCGGAACAGCATCGGCAGGGGACATGTGGTCGCGAAGAAACTCAGAAACCACTGCGAGACATAGGCCGTCTCCACCTGCAGATCCTCCAGGTGGCTGGACAGCAAGGGGAGATTGGCCCGTAGCAGTTCTCGAAACTGGTATATGCGCACGTGAAGCCCGGAAAGATCTGGCAGAAAGCAACTTCTCAAGTCATAACGGTCCATGAGTCTAAGGGGGCGGAACGAATTCACACCGGACACGGTTAGTATCATGTACATCACAATAACCCAAGGGCAGCGGTGGCGCTTTCTGACTCGGGGGAAAAGGGGAGATAGAAAGGCAGGGAGACGAGGGAACAGGACGCAGCTTACCGAACCAAAACGCAAAATGCCTGCTTGTCGGGCATGTGCATCAACAGAGGTCCGACAAGAAAGGCGAGGCCCTGGCAGTAGCCGATCTTGGTGTCGTACAGACTAAACGTCTTCAGCACCCGACCCAGCATGCGCTGCCCGTCGCCGTCGGGGTCGCGAAACATTTCAACACCAGGGAAACTCCGGCCGAGATCCTTGCCTATGAGGCCCTCATACGGGCTAGATTCGCCATTGAGCCGTTCGTACTGCTCCTCCAAGCTGGCGTCGCGAGCACCAGACATGCTCTGCCAGACGACGCCTCGCAGCGGCGGGGGAATCCCCTTGCGGATCTTGTTGGACAGCAGGGTGGGGAGCCTTGCCGCGGTCTGCTGGTAGTCCTTGACGAGGGCTGCGTAGAACTCGAGATCCGTCATCGGAGGCGGGGGCAGCATCGAGTATCGCAGGGCGGCGGGTGTAGGCCCGCGGACCATCTTACGGAGCTTAGCCATGGATGGCGGACGCGGCCTGTTGGGCTGGGGCTTCTCGACAAGCTGGACCTTGACCGTCTTTGGGTTTGTCGCCAACTTGGCGTTTTCCTGCTCTAAACGGGCCAGAAGCAAAGCGGTGGACTATGAACACCACCTCGGGTCAGTGGAAGCGCTTCAAGGGGAGAAGGCAAGGGTTATGGGCTGCGTGTCAGGACGAAGAAGCGCACGTACATTATCAGTCTCTTCGTCTTTGGTCTGTTCATCTTCCGTCTTTTCCAGCTCCGCCCAGTTGACTTCCTCGGGATCCGAGCAATCGCTATCGGCATCGTCAAACTCTCCAAGCTCGTCCTGAAGAGTACGGCTGGCCTCTGCGGACGCAGACAAGGTGGCAGTCGAGTTTCGAGAGGCGCTTGCCGCTTCGAGGCGGCCCTCTTCGGGAGCCTGGCCAGTCGCCGGCAGTGTGGGAGAGTCGGGCGACTTGCTATCGCGGGGGGAGCTGGTGTCTATCGAAAGCGCCGGCGGCTCCGAGAGCCTGACCGTCACCATAGAATCGCGGGTCGTCTTCGGGGTCGCAGCTTCGGCATCGTCGACGTGCTTCGGGAGTGCGTCGGCGGCTGCTTCGACGGCCAAGGTCGGCGTGGACGGCTCGCGGCCGTGCTTGTCGCCGGCGTCCATCGTCATCGGGGCCCGCCCAGCTGGATGACGAGAAGGGGAAGGGGGTTCGTGTGTGTTGAGCTCGCTCTTGGCGGTTGGCGAAGAATCTCGCGGCGCGATGCAGACAGTTGAGGCAGATGAGCGAATGTCCTGCCTCGAGCGCCCTGTCTCTGCTAAGGTGCTGTCTGGGGGTGGCTCAGATACCGCCTTCCTCCTTTCCGCGGCGAAAAGAGACAGCAGAGATGATACGGATAGCGCAGAAGTGGTTCGACTCGGTTCCTGGAGCAATTTGTCCCCAGCACCTCGTACCTACTACCTCCTTGGCAGCAGGCAATCTAGAAATCGGTTACGGCACCTGGACACCTAAAAAGCGGCACTGGAACCCCCGAGCCTGCGCGGGTGAGAGAAAGGGCAGAGCTGCCTTGGTCAGTGGTGCTCGGTCTGCGGAATACGGCAAACTCTTGGTGCTGGTGTTTCATCGAGGGGCTCCGGGCGGGCTGAGGCTAGTCGGCGCCTGGATAGGAGTTGTTTTGACCACCGGGGTCACCGCGATTTCGGACTATGCTGGGTTCCTCGAACGAGGATGACGGAGGGACAGATGGAGGGGAAAAGATGAAGCGAAAAGAGAGAGAAAAAATTGCAAAGAGCAGAGAGATTCCGGGACAGGCCTAGGCTGTGGGGAAGAAGCGGCTTGCTGTAGGTGAGCAGGTATAGTAGGATGGAGGCGGTAGTCAAGCAAGGCAGGCCAAGGATCGAATGGAGTCGGGTCGTGTCCGTGACCTGGAGCCAGTAATGCGGAGTACCGAGATTCGTGGAAATTGGAGTCCGTCCTGCGTTGTCTGTGATGGTATCGTCCACCACAAAAGCGACGCGGGCTGGAGAGGCCTCGGAAGTGCCGTCGATGAAGGCGGCAGCTCAATTGGCGTGGGCGACAGATTGCAGCGGCTCGATGCAGAGGCAGAGGCAGAGACTGACCACGCCCATGGCCATGACGGGCTCATCGACGAGTTTCGACTTCTGGGCATGCAATGCATATGGGGTAGCATCAAGGCCAGGTCATTTGGGGTTATTGGCTGCTAAATGTCCGGGCAGAGGCGCTGGGACAGGACCCCATGTAGCAGGTACTCTGCGCGCGGCGGCTGCCGCTGTGGCGGTCCCAGGTACCGTCGACCCCGAGGCCGTGGTCAGGGCGGGTCGAAGAACCCCTGACGCTATTCCGAGCCACCGCCGCACCTACCCAGCTGGTGCGCTGTGTGTGTGCTGGAGGTTTGGGTGTGGGTGTGAGTGGTCCGCGACTCAATTGCACAATGCCGGGGCACGTCAATGCAGCACATGGAAGTGCAGTACGGTACAGAACCATAGACAGGCGGTCACTCGATGGGCCATCGTGCAGAAGCCAGCACATCTCAGCAGGCAGGTTCATTATGGTCTCTTCGGACATTTTTCTCAAGCCATTCGTCCACGAGCTTGGTGTACAAGTACCTTCTTTTTTTCTTCTTCTTTTTTTGCCTGTTCCTCTTTTTTTGTGGCGTCTGCACGTATCATCCATCATCCACAAGGCGTCGAAATCCCCTGAGCCGGTCTCTGCCCTATTTCCAACCTCATCCATCTCATCTGTCAAATCTGACCCCCACAACCTTAAAAGGCGCACATGTAAAGAAGCACGCAAGCGGCCATGATGTTTGTCCTTGCCCTCTCCTCAACCACGGTCATTGTCCCCCGTTTGAACGGCTCAAAAATCACTGCGCTGGTGCAAAATACGCGCCGCCATTTGCCACAAAGGGGATGCCGCACTAAGGGAAAATCCACCCCACACCAGACGGGAGGACCAGGGGTGGATCCTTGCCACCTCCTGTGGCGCGAGCTGGTGGGATGAGAAAGCTCCAGCCACCAACCAGTCCCTTATCATGTCGAGGCCGTTTGGCGCATCTCAGACGCCAGCCACCAAATTGTCGACGGGACGCAGGCCAGCAAATCGGAGACGTACTGTGGCGTTTCCTGAGATGTGCTACTCAATGAGGGTGTCAATGCATTTTCACCTTTCCCTTCTCGTCTGTTATCATCCGTTTGTATACATATTAGCATGAGATGTTGGCCGGAGTGCGAGATGCCGTTTTGATCTCGAGATTGTATTATTGGCTGAATCGAGGCGAGATACATCGCAATACTGCGAGTATCTATGCATTAGTACTATTTCCCAGGTAGAGCCCACGGACAATACATAGACTCATCCATCCAGGCATGATTCATCTGATCCATCCATCGACCACCGAGAAAGCCGACGATGCACTCTTGGCAGTGAGATGAGATCACATTTTACAAACTCGGCAGTTGGAGGCATGAATCTTGCCACTTGTGGACCAAAGCTTCATGCGCAGAACCCGGATGAATGAAATCTCTCTCTTCCTCTCTTCCTGCTTCATCACACCGCTGTTCTTCATTCATCAAGCTACCTACCTTAGTCTCACTAGCAAAGCGCTTCTGCAAACAGGGATCACATCTTCTTCAACTCCAGCCTGGCGCATTTCGTGCAAAAGCTAAGCTGTTAGTTTGCAGTAAGCCAACGCTGCATCGAGCTAAACAAGCGATTTCTGCAACGCTCTGCTTTGGGTAGGAGGGCAGGGCCATGAGTTGTTCGTTCCCCCAGCGCTGGTCTCTATAAGGCCTCATAAAACCGATGTGTGCCTCCGGTCTCGTCCCGGCAACCTTCCGGTAGCTAGGGTAAAAATTGACGTTCCAAAGCCATCTCAACCCGACAGTTCTCCCCACCATGCTTCGATTGGGTATGTGAGTGCTTGCTCAGTTGCGTACAAGTGGAAAGTGCCTTTCAAAGGTCTTGTGGCATCCATTCGATCGCGATACACATACAGCACACACACCGCCCAAGAATTAAGGCGGGCCTCGATGTATGTAGGTATTGTACAAGACTTCAAACGCGGCATGATACCGATGCTCGGAAACCTCAGCCGGCGCAGTAGCATTTGAGAAGGCATTTAGAATCTCGTCCTCTAGTATCGCCCACTACTAGCTACCTTACCTAGTACCTAACCTACCTAGGTACTAGTAGTAGGAAAGTAATCGGATTGAATACAGCCACTCACTTCGTCTTCTTCATGAGCGGGCTCTGCAACTCTCTCTTCCATCAATGTTAGAAAGTGACATCACTGGTCTTTGCGTCGTTCCTTCCCATGGCATGCAGAAAACTTCGACCTCACGATGCCTCAGGCACCTCCCAAAGCACAAGCTACCCACACCTACCTACCTACCTAGACCACACCCAATACACTTCTCAACAGATCTGGCCAGCACGCATTATTCCGGCAATATCAAGATCAAGACTTGCACCTTGATGCTGCAAGCACGACTGAGCATATGATATGCTAGCAGGACCAGGCCGGCCGATTCCTCAGCTGATCTAGTTACGCTCCTCGTCTACTTTGGTCTCAACGACAGAAGGGGAGAGAACAGCATCAGCCAATTCATTAGAGCCTTAAAGGTACCATAGCAATTGCGATGGAAAGAAGAGTTGTACTTATTTCTAATCTGGATATAGATGTCCAAGGTCATGCTCATTGTGCTCTAATGGCTTTCGACTTCTCCTTTCTCATCCGAATTGCGTCCCAGTATCTGGCTGGCCATGTGTCCGTCCGTCGACGCTGACAACTTCGTTTCCGGTTGCCCTCGCATTCTGCTCAAGGTTGCCGACGCCGAGCAAATTCCGAAACCCTAAGAGCCGAAATCATTTTGTCTGCTGTCATGAAAGTGGCAGCTGCTTTATTTGTGCGGACACGAAGCGGAAACTTTACGCGTCGAGAAAGTCAACAACTTCCCTCAAACATCTGCTCGGCTAATAGCGACGCAAGCATATCAATCTAAGGCACACAATTCAACGCTTTGTACAATCAGAACACCTTTTCAACAACTCTGGCATTCAATGAGAGGAGTACATTGCAGGCAAGACCTGACTAGGTATTGAGAGGCCCAAGTCAAAGAATAGTTAAGTATACCAACATTTAGCGAGGACTGCTAGCAAGAGATGGAATGTGTGTGCTGCTCCAGGAGGCGACTTTAAGAGGAGTCACCCATCGCGAGACAAGTCTTTACACTCTTTTTATGTACAGATTGCAATATTTTAGACCTCTTTCAAGCACCATATACCGAAACCAGCTCCGATCCGGCATGAAATGCCAGCGAATTGATGCGGGCCTTTGCCGGTAAGCCCTCCTCCAACACTTCTCTATAAAACAGCAACAACATGCTGCCAAACAGTTTCGCCGAAAATGCTTGCTGATTGGTTCGTTGAAGCCAATGCACCTGGCAGCCTCTCCTACTCTCCCATGCCGCGTTCAAGGGAGCTGCCTCAACACGCTCCACAGCGCAGGCCTTGTGAGAACCTCTTGTGCGAGGCCTTTCAAACTGAACTTGTTCTTACGACTGCCTTGGGGTAGAAGAGAAAAGATGAAGTTACCGGCGCAGATGGCAAATTTGGCAGGAGAACGCGTATGTCTTCAGAAGAAGAGCCGCGAGTCAATCGGAGCAGCCATCCGTCAACGTGGACCAAGAGATGGCATCGGGCAACCAATTTCCCAGCTGGAGTTGCAATACAGATATCGAACTACTGCTGTCTACTTCTTCTAGTGATCAGCTTGGTTATCATCAACGAAAAACATCCATTCTCCACGGTTTCAGACAGAAATTCAATCCGTCGAAGTGGTCATCTATGCTACTCTACTTACTCGAGGTACGGTACAGATCTGCCCCTATCATCTGCATCCCCAAATCCGTCCTTTTGAGTTGTGCCAGATGAAAATCTGGACGTTCACAAGATTCTTGATCTACAACTGCCCTATCTCAACATCATGAATGCCATTGGCAGCGGTGACGCTGTTGTAATTTTACCATCGGGGCTAACGAACGGCCTCATGGACATCTCAGCCCGCGCCGGCTTATCACATCATGGATTCTAACTGCAAGCTACCTAGTCGTTGGCGCAGAGGCCATTTGGCAGCCCCAGCCGGCGATCTGCTCGGCAGGGCGCACGCTTTCTTGGTCACGACACCTCTAAGACGCCTAAGATGGGCGGTTTGCGGTCCGTCATCTTGAATCATCCCAAGAGGCTCATCTTACCATTGGAACTGACCTTGTACGAAGTTAGGCCATGTTACAGTACTGCCGGAATTCGTCAACATCACATATGGACAACAACAAACAGAAAAACCCCTCTGAGAACTGAATGCCCCCTGCCACAACCCCCATGTGATTCGCCTGGCGGCCAAGAGAATGAAGGGGGAACAGAAATCGCCCCAATCGGCGGCACTTGTCTAACATGTGGGAAGCCCACCCTCTTTTCCCCTCTCTCACCATCCTGGATCGATGCTCGCGGTGTCATGCGTCCCACGGCTGCATCTCTTGTTGGCTGGCTGCACAGAGGGAGCATGTGGCTGCACAAAGTTCATTCATGCGGACGAGCATACATACATGAGTATGTGCATGTATGCAAGGATGTGCACAGTCCTTCCATCCATCAAACAATCAACCAACAATGCAGGGACTCTCTGTGCCACCCCAGGAAATGGCAGTCTGGTGCTGATCTCATGATTTTCCTACTTTGCAGCACCGTCCTTTGGAATTCGATTGACGAGAGACACAGCAGGCCGGGGGTCCCAGTGGCAGGGGCAACGAAAAGAGGGGGAGGACGCCAGGCATCGGCAACTCCATCTCCTATGCTCCAAAATGTCTTTACCCATGCGGGTCAATCAACACCTCATTGCCCAGTGGGAGCAACTGCTTGGACGGGCAATGCAAGAGAAGAAGACAAAATCGATACCGTGACCGATAAATACGGAGTACGGTAGCATTTGCAACACCGCGCGAGAAGGGATCTCCCCAGCTAAGCTCAACAAAGACAGCCCATGGTTGCAGCGCCCACGAGGCCAAAGCACGGCAGCCGACGTTTGATGTCATGGCAATCGAGATATCGGGCTCCGCACAGACTGTCCACGAGGTGTGGTTTTCGTGCTGTTTCTGCTCTCGTTCCTTTTTCTCGGCCCCTCTCCCACGAGTTGGCCTCACTTCCGGATCTTGAGATCTTGGATCTACTAGCTCCTGGTATTGCGCCGTGACTGGATGACGAGTACATGTAACCACAGAGCCGAGACATGAAGGGCTGACCATCATCTCGATCACCTGGGCAGTCGGCAAGTCAGTCGATCACTGCTGATAAAACCAGCCTCAAGAGCCCAGCGTCAAGCTCCATCAATCCTTCACGTTCATGATATCGGGTCTAATAGCGGGCGTGGACCGCACGTTAGCACACACAAAGCACCTCACTAACCTCTGCTGGGCCCGCACGAGCACCTAGCTGGGGAAGACCCCTGCCCGGCACCTCCAGCTGGTTATTACAGGCCTGCTGAGCCCACTAACGGTCTTGGTGGCCCTCCGTAGTGGCTCTCGCTCCGCTGTGGGCTGGCGCTGGGCAGCAGATTAGAAGGAGCCTAGGCCTTTGTTTGCTCCATTCGACTGGACTCGTCCAAACCGCCCGCCTTGCTCTCGCCAGCCGCGATTCTTGTTGCTCTCCTTCCTCTCCACCCCAGCTCGCAGATGCGGGAGCGGCTCGTCGCCTCTATTGCCGTGTTTTGACCTGCCTTGCAACCCCTCATGGCGCCTCCAGCCGACAGGTGCTGAAGACGAGAGAGGGTGAGAGTGCGAGACAGCGAGTGAGTGAGACGGGAGACGGGAGACGGGACCCTCGCTCGAGCTGCACCTCGGCAACGTTCTAAACGGCACAGGACCTTGATCTTGCGGCTCAACCACGCAAAATATGTCGTCCATAGCGCTGCGGCGCCCTCGGCCAGCTCCCCGTCGCGCCTCGACTCGGCACGAGAGCGTATCGCCGTCCACCGTCACGCCGCTTCGAACATTCGCCGTCCATCGCACTCACGCCACGGCAGACTTTACAGAGGCAGACGAGGACGATGACGAGGACGACGACGAAGGTCGCCGCTTCGAGAACAATGGCAACAACAACAGCAATAGCGACAACAACCATGGGATTGCCACAGGCCTTTTCGACGACAACAATGACAGCAACATCCGTCGCCGCCCCGGCCAAGTCTACGGAGATGACAATGCGGCAGGGCGAGATCAGGGGGGCCGGGGAGACGATGGAGAGGAGGACCGCCTGCCTCGCAGACGCAATACTCTGCCCGTCCTACCACTCTTCTCCTCAACGCATCTTGGTATGAGCTACACCTCTTCAGTGTCGATGCTTTGAATCATTGGGCCTTCCAACGTCTGGAGAGAACTAGCTGACTTACACGCCACTGCTGCTTGTTGCTTCCAGACACGCTCCCGGTTTATAGCTTGACCCACGCAATTCGCATCATCGTGAGTGCTCGCACTGAGACGACGCTTACTTGGGATCAGCTACGGTCTCCCCAAGTCTCTCAGTTCCTTATCAAGCCGATGCAGCAGCAGATCCGAAACCAACACTTTTCACGGGCCACCCTCTACGCCCTCATGGCAAACTGCCTCCAATTCACCAAGGAGGCCCAGATGTATGCCGCCAATGCCGGCACCAGCAACACAAGGGCCCAGGTCTGTGAGCTGCTGGCCTTGAAGCTGCTCAAGGAATACTCGACTCGCGAGTTGATTGATGCGTTGGCCTATGACTTCTACCCGCTCCAAGGTTTGCCGGATTCGCAGGCACCTCCCAGGACGGCCGGCAGCGCCAACAGCAAAACCAAAAACACTCTCCTTGTAGCGTCGCGGACGTCGACCCTAGAGGTTGCAATCAGAGCCTCGGCCAAGCACTTCCTCGCCCACCCGGTTGTGGTCCAGCAGCTGGAGGCCATCTGGAATGGTGCCATTTCCTTCTACTCCTCCGCCGACAGCTTGCACCGGGAGTCGCCATCCAGCCCCTTCTCGCGCTTTAATAGCCAGCCCAAAGTTGATGATAGGACGCCTCTCCTGGGCTCCCTGCCCCCCAAGCAGGGGCACTTCGCCGTCCCCCCGGGCAGAAGAACCGTGATGTTGTACGACCCTAGGCAGGCATCTCTGCTGAAGCTGTCTCGCCTCAGGGTCCCGCGATATAGATCCTTCTTGTCTACGCTGTCACTTGCCGTCCTCATTGGGCTCTTCCTGGCCGTCCTATCTCGACGGTCCGCACAAATCACCGGCCTAGAACTTGTCTTTTGGTTCTGGAGTGCAGGCTTCATGCTGGATGAGTTGGTCGGCTTCAATGAACAAGGGTTTGCCCTGTACATCATGAGCTTCTGGAACATCTTTGACCTGGGTATCCTGGTGCTGCTCATTGCCTATTACTGTATGCGTGTCTATGGTGTCTTCCTCGCCGACCCCTACCACTGGAATGCCATGGCCTACGATGTGCTGGCCGCAAATGCCATCCTGCTGCTGCCTCGCATCTTCAGCATCCTGGACCACTACCAGTACTTTTCTCAACTTCTGATTGCATTTCGGCTCATGGCTGCGGACTTGGCGGCTGTCTGCGTCTTGATTCTCATCGTGTGCAGCGGCTTCTACGTCTTCTTTACGTCCTCTACCGCCTCTAGTGATGGTGGCGAGGTTGCATACAAGATATTCCAGATCCTCATGGGTTTCACGCCCGCTGCTTGGGATGTGTACGTTTACCCCCTCCCCTGTGTTGTCCCTCCCCTACCATGTATTCTTCTTGACTCAACCCTTTCGAACTGAACGACAAAAGACTGACATGACAACAGATGGCCATCGTATAATTGGCTTGCGCGAGCGTTGCTGTGCTTGTTCCTCATTATTTGCCACTTCTTGATTGTGTATGTGCTCGACAGATTTCTCATCCAGGGCCCTGTGCCAGGTCTGCTGACTTTTCAAACAAGGACAATTCTCATCACCGTCTTGACTAACTCCTTCATGGCGATTGCCTCCAATGCCAATGAAGAGCACCAGTACGAAAACCGTCCCATACTTCCATTGCCTACTTGGTGAGGCTATTCATCGCTTACGCATCACACAGATTCCTATTCGCCATCAACACCATCTCCATGGTGAAAAACGACGCTCTCTTCTCTTACATCGCACCTACCAACATCTTTGCATGGCTACTCATGCCTCTGCGCTACTGCATGCCTCTTCGTCACTTCGTCTTGCTCAATCGCGTCATCATCAAGGTGACTCACTGTCCCATCTTGTTCTGCATATACCTGTACGAACGCCTCTGGCTCGCGCCGTCCATGTTTGAGCCCACGGATCTGGTGGAGAATCCCGGAAGGAGCCGGGCCATTTCCTTCGGGGATATGGCCAACAGGACCAACATCTTCAGCCCTAGCATGCGGGTACGCGAAGAGTCGGTGGCAGGGTATCAGAAAGACAGGGCTCTCGACGAGCTATTCATGCGCATGCCCGAGGCCACCAAGACGCAAAGAAGACATGAGAGACGCAAGACGCAAACGGCGATTCGAAACTGGATGGACCGCAATGACCAGGAAGGTGTCGGCAGCAACTGGCCACCATCGGACAGCAGGGCTGTGCCTGACTGGCAGAGGAGGATGAGCATGGGCTGGGACCTGCGCTCCAACTCTAGGCAGATGTCCGATCTCAGGTCCATCGTCAGTGACCCGGCAGACCTAGCGTCCAATGCCGGGGGGACTTCATATAGGGCGTTTCCCATGGTGGACCCTGGCTTCATGGACCCTCGTTTTGCCCACCTGATGCCCGAGTACAAAGACCACACCGACGCTGATGGAGACGACGAGCTGGTGACTAACGATGAAGACGAAGACGACCTCGGTACTAGCGCCGGTCCTCATGGTCCGGCGGGTGGCAATGCCGCCCCGAGTGAGACTGATGACTACTTTACAACGACTCCTACAGGCGCGCGGTCAGCCGTCATAGCCTCCTCCCACAGCTCGTCCGACAAGGGGAATAACTCTGGCAAGCTCCGGCGACGCGAACTGCACAATCGCACACTGTCCACAAACACCATACTCTACAACCCAGGGGAAATGGAGCCGCCCACTGAGAGTTCACAATCGGCCTCGCCGCCCAAAGCGGTCGTGCCTGCAGGCGGGTCATTCATACCCACTGGCATGCGCAGCCCGCCTCGCCGAGCTCTTCTCTCTTCGCCCAGCCTCAATACTCGCTCGACAATGCCTGCACCTGGACTGGTAGGCATGATCAACTTGGATAAGTCGGCCATGTCGGGGCAGGGTTCGGGAGGTCGAGACCGCACTTTTCGAAGGCTCTCCTCGGCCGACCTCAGCATTCTATCTGACAACACCAACCTACCCTTTGCTGGAGACATTAACGCTGGTCTACCAGGTAGTTTCCAGACGCAGATGGCTATGGCTATGATGAAGGACAGCCGACTACGAAATTCGGCCGGATCTGACGCGGCGGATCGTGATAGGATGGGACGGCTGGTTCTCGCTCGCATGAAGACCCTGGAAGAAAGCTTTGCAGATGTCGTCAAGGAAATGCGAGACCTGAAGAGCAGTTCCACCGCCCCAACGACAAGACGAAACTCGTCCGGTGAAGACCTAAGAATGGGAACTCCCCCTGAGATGGGCAGGTCAGACCGACCAAAGAGCCGCAAAGGGACAGCAACGCCGAAGAAGGCGACTAGCAAAAGACCCCCCAGCCGATGGAGCACGAAGGAAAGCAAGCTGGGGCTGACGATGACGGGGGATGTCAAGGGCAAAGGTAAATACATTGAGTCCTCGACGGAGGAAGAAGGTGAAGCGGCAGGCGATTCCCTTTTGGAGAAGAGAAGCTCCTTGTGAACATTTCCTTGGGGGGCTTCTTTCTCTCCTCTTTTCTTTTATTCTCCTTCGGGGCCTCTTCTTTTTCTGAGGATTCGTGGGGCAACCAAGAGCATGCACTGGCGTTGGAGGGAAGCGTTTGATGGCCTTGGGTCTGATTCCGTGCACGGGGGTCGAGACATTATGTGTTTTAGCGGACGTGGTCCGGAGTTGAAAGGGAGGTTCGTTTTATTTCAGCAACGGTGAGGTTGCGACAGACGGTATGGGAGATGTATGGACAAGGCTTATGTTGTTTTTTTGTTTCCCTTTGTTTTCCTTTTCATATCACATTTTGCATGAAATGCCGTGTAACGCGCGGCTCGAACTCGATTATTTCCTTGTATCATTGTATAGGCCGACTAATGTCGGAGATGGTTTCATCTACGCGGATATCGAATAAACGGTACACAGCTGGCTGATCTGTGTTTGAACATGGTTGAATACTTCCCCAACTGTGAATGTAGGGTGGAACAGAGACTGTGTCGGGGCGGCTATGGCCGATCGTTGCAGCATCTGCGGCCAAAGATGAGTTGCTGAGGGATGGCATTGGCCTCCGTTGATGAGAGACGTCTGATGCGCTAGGAACACATGGCTGAGCAGAATGCCCCTCTGGGTATGTGTCCATGTTGCATGCTGATGCTTGACTGTGATCGACTTTGAGCAAATTTCTGTCAGGTAGTGAGCTTGTTGTTGTGCCGAATGTGATCCAGTCGAGCTATGAGCTCGGCAGTGAGTCTGCAGCATTGATGTCACCATCTACCAGACTCCTCTACACGAGAAGAAGGAACAGCGTGTGATAAATGAGAGGAAGCAGCCACTTCCCTTTCATCTCAGGGGCTGGGCACACCTGCTCGTCAGAGCCCTGGCAACGGCCTCGCCAAACGGCCAGGGCGACAGCTTCGACGCCTTGACGGGATCGTGAATGGTGATCCAGAGAGTCCCCCGGATCTCCCTGCCGTCGCCCACGCCGTTGCGGAAGCCGAGGTCCTCGAGGCTGCGGTAGATTGCGCATTTGAGACGCCTCTGCGTCAGGGTGCGCACGACGGACGAGGCGCCGGCGCCCGTCATCATGATCCAGAGGGGCTCCTCGAGCGTCTTCCTGAGGTACTTTGCGCGGCGGGCGGCGGCGAGCGGGTGGCCGCGGGGGTCGAAGAAGCGCAGGTCGTGAGGGTGGATGATGTGCCGGGGGCTGAAGGCGATGGTGGCGTTGTACGCCTTGGACGCGTTCTGCAGGGCCGGGCCGGTGGTGAGCCTGCGGGCGGCGCCGTTGTCCGGCTCGAGGTTGTGCGTCGTGAGAAAGTCCCGGTTCTCGCGGCTCGTGAGGAGCCTGCCGTCGGGCTTGACGAACTTTTTGGCCTCTTCGGGGATGAAGCGCCGGACGGTGTCTCTGAGGAGGGGTTTTCGCTGGAAGGGGGCGGCTGGTGTCTGGCGGGGGGTTCTGTTGGATGACGAGGAGGCGAAGCGGATGTTTGTTGGAGGACGCAGATGGAATGGGGGAGTCTGAAGAGAGCATGGCGATTGTGTGAATTGCTTGGTGGTGAGATGCCTCAGGGGCAGGGAAGCGTGAGATGCCACTGTCATGATGGCAATGCTGTGATGGTTTGGGTCGTCATGCGGAGCTTGTTTGTGTCTTTGGAGTTTCCCTCTTTGACCGTCTCTGATATGCTCCGAGGAGTCGAAGACGGAAGTATTTGTGGCTTCTCTTTACTGGATCCTTTGGGCGTACTGCGCTGGAATAAGGAATGAAGCAGTTGACGATATCACGATGAGAACCGCAGAGCTTGAGACTGCTTATGTAAACATGTGTGGCGCAAGGTACACAAAATCTCGTCACTGATGGAATTTCTAAAGAACTTTAATCAGGCGCCTCAACGCCACTCAAGCTTCTTCACAAGGTCAGAAACTTCTTCATTGAACACTTGTTGGGGAAGTCAGAAAGAGGGCAGATTTCCATAGAATATTGGAGATGCAATGATGAAAAGATGACTGGGCTACTTTTAGCTCCCATGCACACACTCTCTCCACCTTTGACTGCAATATTCCGGGTTTTCAGCCACACTCCATCAGGAGGTATGAAATCTGCCTCTCCAGCCCAATACACGTCGAGATGAATTCAGTCATATCTTGTCACCTTCAACAAAAGTTCAAGCTGTTCCTCCTGTGACCTACCCAGTAGGACTCCATACTGCCTTATTTTCCCCTAATACTTTTGTAGAAGTCCATATCTCAGTCACAGGACGCAGGCGCTCACACGGGCTGTTTGGTAGTCAGTCGCATCACGTGACGCATTGAGTCACCAAGCCGCATGCATTTTGCTCGCCTTGCGCCCGAAAGCTACTAGTAATTCGCCCCAACCTGCCTCACTATAAGAATCTGCGAGTCGCCGACTTTTTCTGACCCCCTGCGTCTCACGGTCACCGACACTCCAGATTCTTTGAGCCAACAGTCAGGATGCCTAAGAACAAGGGAAAGGTACGTCTTATGCTTTTCTCACCATTTCTTTCGGCAGCGCAGCGCAGACGGAGAGGAAAAGACACAACCGCCGAAAAAAAAGGGCGAGAGGAATAGCGAAATTACTTCCAAAACAACCCCTCCCCCACCAACTTTTCGGTGGCTTTTTTTCGACTCTTGACGCGGCGATGGGAGAAAACCCCGAGAAAAACAAACGATCTTTTGGTGACGTAGAGCTCACAGCTAACGACTTGTCTCTTTTTGCGCAAAATAGGGCGGCAAGAACCGCAGACGAGGAACCAAGGAGAACGATGACCAGCGCCGAGAGCTGACGTTCAAGGAGGACGGGCAGGAATACGCCCAGGTCGTCAAGATGCTTGGCAACGGCCGACTCGAGGCTATGTGCTTTGACGGCAGCAAGCGTCTCGCAAACGTATGTCGATTCCCTTTTCCCCCTGGAGATATAATGGTCACAAAAGAAGAGGAGGAAACCCGCAAAAATGATGCATGACGCGGCCGCCGCTGCTCCACTCTCATCCAGCGTTGGGCAACAGCGAACAGTGGGAACCTCGAAAAGAAGAGCACAGGCTAATCTCGTCTCGTCCGTCTAGATCCGCGGCAAGATGCGCAAGAAGGTCTGGATCAACCAGGGCGACATCATCCTCCTCTCCCTGCGAGACTTTCAGGACGGCAAAGGCGACGTCATCCTCAAGTACACCGCCGACGAGGCCCGCAACCTCAAGAACCTGGGCGAGCTGCCCGAGAACGCAAAGATCAACGAGACGGACACGTACGGCCAGGACGGCGACGACAACGCCGGCTTCGAGTTCGGCGCCGACGAGTCCGAGTCCGAGGAGTCCGACTCTGGCGAGAAGAAGGAGCTCGACATTGACGACATCTGAGCGTCCTTTCCGGGCTCCGGGCAGGGGAAGGGAAACAAACCTGCGGAGGGACAAAAGGGAATATTACGCCTTTCCTCCTACTGCTCACATGAACTCAAACACCATCCCTTTTGCCCGTTTCCACCCCGTCTTGTGCGCTCTGAGGAAGGATGGGAGGAAACGACAAGTTGGACAACAACATCAACAAGAGGGATGCCAGCCTGCAACCTTTGGTATATTGGCACGCTGTCTTCTCTCTCAAACCCTTTGGACGCAGCTTGAGGGCTGCTCGCTGGGTCCCACGACAGTTATCCGGAGTGGAGGATTTTTCGATGGCCGCGGTGGGAGAGACGGCGCGGCTCGTCAAATGGGGTGTATTTCTGTCTTTTCACACGTTCATGTTTCCCGCTTTTATTATCACTAGGTCCGTTGATACTATTGGTATGATTTTTGGTTCTCTCGCGACTACGGCTATTCTCCTGTACTTTGCAATGTGTCTTCACCCTCCTACTCTCTGTGAAGTTCTTGGTTTCTCCATGTTGTGATAGTTTAGGACATGCCTCGTATCATCTCTTTTTTGTGCAATCTCTCTATTTTCGTCGTCCTCTCTTCCCTCCTCTTCTTCCTAATTCGCCCCAAAATATCTCCTTCCCGTCAACAGTGGAAACATCAAACCCGCACTTCATGCTACAAATTTGGGGCCAGTCGATCTATCAACTAATGACATCAACAGCGCTGCCGCCCGACTACCTCACTCCAAACACCCCTGGCCAGCATGCCTCCCCAGACCGAACACCCACTTTCGACCATACTCTTATCTGTAGCCTGCAAACTTCCATGATGCCCACGTCGTATAGCAAACCACTAGTCGCAGTGATTCCCTCGCCGGAACTACTGTGTGCAGAACCAGCTTGGCATGAAGCCACCGTAATCAACCCCATGCTTCTTCTGGTTACGGAATCGTGATACAAGGAAACGTGGGTTTCCCTCTCCAGCCTTGGGTGGCCGTCACGGGTATTTTGGACGCCTAAGGCGCGAATATCTCTCCTTTCCTCATCAATGAGCCCTATCATATCTTTACCAATCATCATCTTCCTCTTCGTCATCTGTGCACGCGGAGCGATTAGCAGCTTGATACTTTTGCCATATGTGGTGTGGGGAAACGAATGTGGGAAGATGACTTACCGCTCTTGCTGACTTTATCCTTTCTCTTTTGCAAGGCTGCTGCAAGGGCATTTGCCATGCCACCGCCGGCCGGAAGACTGGGAGCAGCTGCGCTAGAACCAGATGATCCTCCGACAGCTGCCGCACTGCGATCGTTGATCTTGGTTCTGTCCACCTTCTTGAGCGAGCCAATGCCTCCTGCCTTCTGGATATCTCCAAGAAGAGACATGCGTCCACCATCCGCCTGAGGTAGTGGAGCCGTAGGCCCTGATGAAGCGCCAGAATCTCGACTAGGCATTGCCGGAGGGGGAGGAGGGGGAGGAGGGGGAGGAGCGCTTCCGGCGCCAGGGATCGGTGGGGGGCCCGGTGGAGGCGGGGGCGGAGGTGCTGGAGGCGCACTGCCAGCCCCGGGGACCGGCGGGGGGCCAGGCGGAGGCGGAGGCGGATGAGCAGCGCTGGGCATGGGAGGAGGCGGCGGTGGGGGAGGAGGAGCACTTCCGGCACCTGGTGAGGGCAACGGCGGCGGTGGCGGCACCGAAGGAGGAGCGCTGACCGCGGGTAGTGGAGGAGGCGGAGGCGGAGCTGGAGCGCTGCTGGCTACCGGCACGGGAGGAGGAGGAGGTGGCGGTACGTGGCTGACCGCGGGCGGAGGAGGGACCGGCCGAGCACTCGGCGGCGGCAATGGAGGAGCGCTCGCGCTCGGCACCTTGGGAGGCAGCGGCGGAGGGAGGGCCACGGGAGCCGGTGCGGCTGCATCGTTGCCTCGAGGCGGCGGGGGTGGAGGCACGGGCCCGCGACTTGGAGGCGCAGGGACGCGCTGGCCGGTGAAGGGAGGCGGAACACCGAACTTGTGATGCTGATCTTCAGAATCCATGGGTGTCTTGGCGGGCCGCGGGGGAGGAGGAGGCCCCGGGACGGACGGAGCAGCAGCAGCAGGTGCGGGCTTCTTCCTCTCGTTCACCTGATGCGCAAACTTGCCTGCGTCGGGCAAGGGAGGAGGGGCGTTGAACCTCGGCCGAGGGGGGGACGGTGCTCTTGGTGGGCTGGGATCGCCGTCAACCTTGGCACCCGACCGCCGTGGAGCTGGAGGGGGGGGAGGTCCGGCTCTCCTTGCAGAAGGCGAGCTGTTGGTGGCAGAAGCGGCCGCGGGAGCAGACGCAGGCGGAGGAGGCGGCGGCGCCCTCACCGCGTGACCGTTGGTCGAAGGCGACGGCAGCGCAGGGGGAGCGGGCGGAGCGGGAGGCGGCGCTGCTTCGCTCTTCAGCTTGGCCTGTTCTTCTCGGAGGAAGTCGACGATAAACTCCTGGTTATCCTTGATGAAGTCGTCCGTCAATCCTTTGTCGCTGAGGTCCTGGCCGAAATGCTCTCGCCACATAGGATCAAAGGCATCCAGGAGGGCAAACTCGGAACCGCCCCTACCGTCGTCGAAGCTGACCGAAGAGCCGGAGTTGTGAGAAAAGCCCGACAGGTTGGAGGCCGTGGTGTCGGGCATCATGGAGACGCTGGAGTGCCGGTGGAAAATGTTCCCCAGTAAGCTGTGTTTCTGGCCTCCGGATGCATGGGCAGATCCGCCAAAGGGCGTCGATCTCGTGGCTCGGCTGGCGTTCTTTTCTCGCTCGTCCATTTTCTTTTTGAACTGCTTGGCCTCTTTCTCGTCGACGAAGCTGAGCCCGGCGAGGCACTCTTCCAGCTCGAACGTATGGAAGAAGGTTCGATCCTGGTTGTAGCTCCACGTATCGAAAATTTCTTGGTCCCAGATGACACCGCGGTTGGAGGGCTGTTTTAAATTGCCAAAGCTGTTAACTTGGTGATCTCTTTATCTCACACATACTCTCTCTTCTCTGCTTCCTCTTCTTCCACTTCTTCTTTATTACATAGCTCGCCTTCGCCTCCAAACTCCCTCTGATTGTGCTAGAGAGACTGGCGATGACCGGGCTTTTTGCAGGGGAGGCAATCGAGGGTCATTCATACCGAGATATCAACCATCTTGAGCCAGTAGGTGTTGCCAACCAAGTCGTTGGCCAGAACAACGGCGCCCTGCAGTCCTGAGTAGGTCCATTTCGAGCGATTGGGATAGGCGACGTAGAGCTTGGCGACGGCGACGGCCTGGATCTTGTTGGACTGCTTGGGCACGAACCGCTTGACGGTGTCCTTGTCGTCGTCGCTGAGAATCGAGGGCATTTTGGCGATGGAGCCGCTGGAGGGCGATCGCTGGGACGGAGACGGGCGGCGAAGTCAAGGGGGAAGACGGACAACGTCGAGGCTGGAGGATGGCGGGAAAAGCCAGAAGCGAAGAGAGTCAAAGAGCGACTTGTTCGTATAGCGTTGGTTCGGCGACGTGGAAAGAGGGGGAGCGCCTAGATGAGATGGTAGCTTTGACCGTCTGTCTCCTCTTTTCGTCTGGCCAGCCAAAAGTTGGCGCCCGCTGTCAAAAGGGCAGCGCAGCAGTCCTCGGTATTCACCAAGGACCAGGCAGACGCGGGCGATGCTCTCGGGCCGAAACGCCGGAGCGGATGGGCTGCTTGTTCACGGGCGGGATCGAGTCGGACGTGCGCCTCCAGCGGCGGAGGCATCAATAGAGGCTTTGCGAGGCGTTTGCAGGGCGAAGCGGGAGAGGGGAGAGAAGAGGGAGAGGTGAGGTTGAGTGCACGAGTGAGTGAGCCACTCGCTGCTGTGGGACAATAGGACTGGCTGGAACCGGCCGGGAATCCGCAGGCAAGGCGGTGGAGCTCTGGCGGTTTCTGGGGGTTCCGTTTGTGGAATCCACAGCAGCGGCGCGAGGTACGAGCCACTATGAATTGGCAGGATGCGGGCACGGATAGGGCATGCTGCTCCCTGTAACGAAGAGCTCGTGGGGGGACACAGAGCGCTAAAATCAGCGGCTACAGGCAGATTGGAGCGTCGGTCCCGTCCCGGTTGGCAGCGGCTACCAGCCTGGTGAACGATTCAATCAATGGGCAGGGCAGCCAATGCTGCTGACCTTCATTTGCTGACCTTGTTCTGCGGCTACCACAAGGCCACGCCAGTCCCTGTCGTCATCTCGCAGAAAAGGCACGAGACCCTGTTCGACGGCGACGATGCTTTACGATTCCAGAACGTGGCAGAAGCTATTACGGTCTTCATGTCTTGTCTTGTTCGGGATCCGCACGGCATCTATTTCGGGCATTGATTCACTCCTGCATCGTGGCTTTCGTTCGCACCCTGCCGTTCCTTACTTTGGGTGATTCAAGGAGCACAGCCGATTGTCCATAAGAGGCCATTGTAAAGCAAAGACAGAGAACGGAAAGGCAATAAAAATTGAATCGTGTCTCATTAAAGTGGTGATATTCTAGTCTTGTTGCTTATTTGTTCAACTCCTCCTTCCTAGCCTGACGCTCCTCCTTGGTGCCCTGCTGAGGGGGCATCTCCTTGGCCACCGCTGGGCCCGGATGAGCTTGATGCGCGGCAAACTTGGGGTCGACGCCTGACTCGTTGATGGGCTGGATGGAGAACTGCTTCTCGCCCTATGGTTTCTGTCTGTTAGCAAATGCCGGGTGTTGTTTCGGTGGTGTAAGGGGGATGAGGTAGGTAGACAAGCCTCCTTCTTCTGCTGGTTGTTGCCAGAGTCCATGGTGAGTCTGTTGCTTGTAGCGGATATCTTTGTGTGTATCTTTGTACGTGTGCAGCGTCGGGGAAATGTCCTCTGACGAAACAGTATCATGCAATTGTTGATGGTGGGGAGATGGGGATTGCAAGTGCAAGTTGGCGGGCAACCCGCAAGCTGTTGTCGACTTATATATCCTTGTAGCCTAGGTAGCTGAAGCCGGCAGGTTCAAGCACACCGGTGGCGTTAGCTGGATGACGTTGACCGAGACGTCATTGGCACCCATTTGTCGTGTCCTTGGTTGGGCCAGCTGTGCGACATGCCACCTTGTAGGGCCCTTGAGTTGCCAATATTGGAGATGGGTTCAGATGCACGTGAAGATCCATTGCGATCACTCCATTAGACTTGATTGATTAACACGCGCAGTGCTTCCTGGCCTTCTCTTAATACCAAAGAGTAAAGTCAGTGCTTGCATCGGCATCCCTCGGGCTCACGTTAAAGACGGTTTAGGTAGCAATGAAGGAGTGTCACGTGAGGAATACCAAGACCAAAACGGCAATCCCAGAACGCTAAGCCGTTCACACTAAAACAGCTCCGTCTGACGGACGGGCACCTCCGTGCACTAATCCCATCCAAACTGCATCTTCGTAACGGAACTCTTACAGCTCCAACTTCACGCTTCGGCCATGAAGCATCATCACCATCCCTTCGGCGCCCCGCATGTCGACCAGCAATGCGCCGCAGCCAGTCAAACTATCGCTGCCCCTGGTTGGTTCTTCTGCTGCCAGTCTTTCCCGGCTTTCACACACGGGCTAATTGGGTCCCCATAGGAATACCAGCAGCAGCTGTTCCAGGAGCTCCGAGCTGAGGATGAGCTCGTGATCCTCGCCCGTGGCCTGGGCCAAATGCGCATTGTCACAAACCTGCTGCACTCCTACGATGCCGCGGGAAGCAACCTCATTGTCGTCGTCGGCGCCAACGAGCGCGAGAACAACTGGATTGGCGAAGCCCTGGCCGAGCATGCCGCCATCAGTGCGTCCCCCAAGGCACGGGGCTTAACTGTGGTCAACACCGATTCTCAGACCGTCGGTGCCAGGGAGAAAATGTATGCGAATGGGGGCATCTTCAGCATTACGTCTCGCATTCTCGTGGTTGACCTCCTGACGGGACTGCTCAACCCCGAGCTCATCACCGGCATCATTGCCCTCCACGCAGATCGAATCATCGCCACGTCTCTGGAGGCCTTCATTCTCCGAGTGTATAGGCAAAAGAACAAGGTAGGCTTTCTCAAGGCCTTCTCAGACAATCCGGATCCGTTCACGACCGGGTTCTCGCCATTGGCCACCATGATGAGGAATCTCTTTCTCAAGAAGGCGTCCCTTTGGCCCAGGTTCCACGTCACCGTGGCCCAGTCCCTTGAAGGCAAGAAGAAGGCCGAAGTCATTGAGCTTGAAGTACCCATGACAGACTCGATGAGGGACATTCAGAATGCCATCATGGAATGCGTCGAGGTCAGCATCCACGAGCTCAAAAAGGGCAACTCGGGCTTGGAGATGGACGACTGGAACCTGGACAGCGCCCTACTCAAGAACTTTGACGTTATGGTTCGCCGCCAGCTGGACCCAAACTGGCACCGCGTCAGCTGGAAGACACGCCAGATTGTCAACGACTTGACTATCCTGCGCGGACTTCTCAGCAACATTCTCACGTACGATGCTGTGTCCTTTCTCCAACACCTCGATACCATACACGCCGCGCACTCTCCCCCTCCCGGATCGACTCGGCAGTCTCAATCCCCTTGGCTGTTTTTGGACGCTGCCCAGACCATCTTCGATACCGCACGCAGGCGTGTCTACTCTGCCAGTCCCAAGAGTGTATCGCAGAGTGGTGAAAACATTGATTCTCTGCGCCCTGTTCTTGAGGAGCTGCCGAAATGGGGCATACTCGCAGAGGTCTTGGAAGAAATTGATCGAGACCTTTTCTATGAGCCACAGGTCCGAGATGACTCTAACGGGGGCATACTAATCATGTGCTCAAACACGGATACGTGCCGGCAGTTGCGCGACTTTCTTCAGACTATGCACATCAAGCCAAAGAATGCAGACAGGGGCAATTCTTCCACTGCGGACGGCCCCGAGCTCGAGCGCGAGCGTGCTGAGGAAGCCCATAAACCGTCTGCCAACTTTATGCTGAGGAGGAAGCTTCGAAACTATCTGAGATGGAAGAGACAGTTTGCGCAGGTCAGCGCCAGTCTGTTTGCTGAGAATCAGAAAGCCCTCAACGGCGCTACGGATTCGCGGCCTGGACACGGCGGCGGCCTCAGGGGCGGCAAGGCACCAGCAAACAAACGACGGAGAGTGCGCGGCGGAGGCAATATCGGAGGCTCCATGATCATGTCGGGGCGTACCGACAACGGAAGCATCGCGCAGTATTTCGAGAAGCCTGGGGAGGTGGCCGATCTGATGGCGGAAGTCCAGATCACGGAAGAGGAAGCGCTGCAGCAGAAAGACGACATTGCCGACGACCCGCTCGAGAACATGGAGGACTACTATCAGCTGTACGAGATGCAGGACTTGGTCATTGTTCACGCCTACGACGGAGACCAGGATGAGCACGTGCTGGAGGAGGTCAAGCCGCGCTACATCATCATGTACGAGCCCGACGCCTCCTTCATCCGCCGCGTGGAGGTGTACCGCTCCTCGCACAACGACCGCAACGTCAAGGTCTACTTTCTGTACTATGGCGGCTCGGTGGAGGAGCAGCGGTATCTGTCCTCGGTCCGGAGAGAAAAGGACGCCTTCACGAAGCTCATCAAGGAGCGGGCGAGCATGTCGCTGGTCATGACCGTGGACCCGCACGGCATCGAGGACCCGCAGGAGGCCTTTCTGCGCACCGTCAACACCCGCATCGCCGGAGGCGGCAAGCTGGCAGCCACGGCAGAGCCTCCGCGGGTCGTTGTCGACGTGCGAGAGTTCCGGTCCTCGTTGCCATCCCTGCTGCACGGGCGCTCCATGGTGGTGGTGCCGTGCATGCTCACGGTGGGCGACTACATCCTGTCGCCCAACATCTGCGTGGAGCGAAAGTCCATCAGCGATCTCATCTCGTCCTTCAAGGACGGCAGGTTGTACAGCCAGGCCGAGACCATGTTCCAGCACTACAAGAACCCCATGCTGCTCATCGAGTTTGACCAGAACAAGTCCTTCACGCTGGAGCCGTTTGCGGACCTCTCCGGCAGCCTCAACAGCGTCGCCCCCACCAACGTCTCGTCGGATCTCCAGTCCAAGCTCGTGCTGCTGACGCTCGCGTTCCCCAAGCTCCGCATCATCTGGTCGTCGTCGCCGTACGAGACGGCCGAGATATTTGCCTCGCTCAAGACGCTGGAGCACGAGCCCGATCCGATCGCGGCGGTGCAGGCGGGCGTGGACAAGGATTCCAAGGTGGAGGACCAGGTCTTTAACCAGGAGCCCCAGGAGATGCTGTCCATCGTGCCGGGCGTGACGCCGCAAAACATCAAGAGCCTGGTGCTAGACACGGAGAACATACGAGAGGTGGCCAACATGACGGAAAAGGAGCTGGAGCCGATCGTGGGTAAGGCATCGGCCAGGCAAATCTACGGCTTCTTCAATAGAAATGTGATGGAAGAGGAGGACTAGAGTAGGCTTGTAGGTTTCTTGAAAGAGATGACAGAAAACCCCCTTTCCTCTCCATACCCCCACCCAAAGTGGCATCTAAAGGACATGGCATGTCATTTCATGGTACACGACAAGCATCACTACTGGAAAGCACACATACAAGAGACCAGGAGAATGGCGGTGACAAAAACGTCAATTATTCAGACTATGGAAATGTGCAGTAGAAAAGCAGACAAAGGAAAGCCCCATAATTTGCACCGCGTCAAGGGGTGATTAGAGGTCCAGGTATCTCAAAGAGTCCATAAGAAAAGAACAGGCAAGGAAATTGGTGGTTCGTCCTCCACACGATCGCAAATAGACCTCTCTGCTTTGCGCTCTGTGGAGATGTGCGGGTGGGTTCGTTTCTTTCCGTCGTGGGTCGTAAATCATAACCGGTTCGTGAAACAGGGGGCGTCAAAAACACCAGCAGCAGCAGCAGCAGCAATCAATCGGCTGTTGTCGTTGACTCGAGTCGGGAAGAAAGCGCTGCTAGCTGCCTTGGTGTTTCACGCTCCTTCTCTTCCTCTCACTCTCCAGCCTGATTTATACAGTACTCCTAACTCTGGACCCTCCCATGCCGCGATGTCTGTAGCGACGGTTGCCGCCCGAGCGACCGCATGTCAGGCAGGAGATGATGATGCCGAAGAAGGCGACAATGCCGTTAATAATGGCAGTGAGCATGTTGCCGATGCCGCTGATGATGGCCATGATGACGCTGCCGATCGTGCGGAAGATGGCTTCGAACTGTTTGAGGGGTTGGATTGTCAGAAGGATGGCTTTATGATACTATTGGAAAGGGGAGGCTTGTGCTTACACAAGAGACGACGGCACCCATGATGACTGATGTTCGTGTGGAACTTGTATGTGGGTTTGTGTAAGGTGCTGTAGAGCGTAGAGCTTTGGTAGGATGGCTGATATCGAGTCGAGCTTTGTATGGAAGATTGGTTGTGGTGTAGGATATATGGCTGTGGTATCGTTGTTCTTGGTATGTTGTGAACGGAAAGTGTCTTATGGAGAACAAAGGGAGAAAGGAAAGAAATGAGGAAAGGGGTGGCGGCTGGCCTTCTCTTATACACGAAGCTTCCAAGGAAAGAGAGAGCTAACGTTGTTTGTCCCCAGTTCTCGCCTCGCCTCACACAAGGAAGGAGCGAAAGTAGAAGAAGACGATAACGTAGCGAGGGACGGAAAGGGTACGTGCATAACCAAGGCACCACACAGGTACACGCATGAGCACGCACCCACACCAAAATGGATGCAAAGTTCCTTGCCTTGGCCTCAGCTCCATGATGTACATCTACTAATAAGTAACCTACGATACGACACACATGAACATTGGAACCACCAAAAACGAAAAATGACATTGTTGACGCATCCCTGGCCCATCCTTCCCTCCTCTCCCCTCCCCTTCCTGCAGCTCCTGCCGCTCACCGGTTCTTGAATCAAAGAGAAAGAACCCAGATCATTCTTTCACGCTGTCGCTGTCTGTCCGCTCTTTCCTCCTGTTTCTCTTTCCAAAGCTTCCCAAGATTCCAATGCAAGTCCCTTCCGCATTGGTGTTGAGATGGATGGGCAGGATGGACCGCCAATCACTTTCGTCATATCGACTTCTGACATACATATGAGCATTCTTTCCCACCACATGCTACATGTAAAAGGCAGTGGCTAAGGCACGGCTTGTGCTTAGGCTGCACTATTCCAGTAACATCGTCGTGCTAGAACGGAAACGTCAGTTGACAGGAAAGGAAAATGTGGTAGGCCGTTGGCCAGTCAGGTTGCCGTGTGGCTGTCCAACAGCCCTTGGGAAGAACAAGGCGAGGAAGGAAAAGAAGGAAGAAACGGGCTTCCATGACGTCAAAATGACTTTGCGCTGTCATAGCTTCATCACCGGCCCAAAGCGCCGTCACCACCACCAACCGTTGGAATTCAGGTTATTCAAAGGGAAAAAGAAAAAAAAATTCAGTGTCGTCTGCGTGCTACTACAGTAGTACACTCATTCACTCGACGCAATGCCTTCCATCCTCCCTCGCTCGTCCTTCTCCCCCTTGCGGCGCGTCTCCTCCGGCAGCTGCAACATGTATTGTACCGAGACCGCGCCCCCGTCCAGTCCAATAGTGCATCTTCTCCGCCTCTTGTTGCGGTAAGGCGGCCGTCCGCCTCATCGTCTCGTCTCCTGTCCCTCCTCGCTTTTTGGCAAGGTTTCACTGCTAAGCTCTCCGGTGGACCCCCCTTGACGTATGCACCAACCCTGGTCCTTGGGGAATCTTGATTTTCCCGGCCATTTCTCTGTGTTGCTGCACTCGCCTTGTCGGAGCGAAGCATGTTCGTTGTGTCAGAGAAACGATCGTAATCTTGGCTACGATATCTCTTTGTTTGTATCTCTCCGATGTACTTTTCGTGGACTGCATCAGCGATTTCCCGGCGTTTTGGGTCAACGCTCTCTTTCTGCACCTTGCCTTACCTCATCATGAAAGGACCCTTTTCAATGACGTCAATGCATTGAACTCAATCGCAACCGAATTTCCATTCCATCCTTCTCCGTCTGCTCTCAGGGTACGTACTCTTTACCAGTGCTTGCTTGCTTCTCGATGGCTTCACATGCTCTGCATGCGCGCACATCCTTTGCGTGTGTCATCCATCTCCCCTTTTTTTTTTTTTT
>NW_027395667.1:1551238-1593189 GCF_004382785.1 Trichoderma ghanense
GGGGGGGGGGGGGGTTTTCCGCCCTTCTTTTCCCGTTCTTTTTCCCCTCTGCCCCTCTCTCACATGTTCACAAACAAGCCCAGCTCTCCGCCAATTCCAACCAAATCCTTCTGCAATCGATACCGCCGCAGCTATGGTCACCGTCTCTCAGGCACAAGCGCAGGCGCAGGCACAGGCACAGGCACAGCAGGCATGCCGCTGCTGCTCACCGTCTTCTGTGCCTGCGCCCGCATACCGCCGCCATTGGCCCACGATCAAGCAGGTTGCCTGATGCCCGCAGAGGCGGTGTCGTGTCTAAGCGACTGCATTTGCCGGCAATTCGCCCATTCGAGCAGTCCTCTGGGCGGTGTGTGCTGCACGCCTCCTGCATGGCTTGCTGTGTGCTGTATGCGGCAGCGTGCGTGTGCTGATGCTGCTGTACAAAGTAGTTGTATACTGCACATGTGTTGCCGTTTTGCTGTATTGCTATGTCCGCTGCTTGCGGAATGCGTTTATTGTACAAGGGGTGGCAAGCAAAGGATCCTATTCCAATACACCTACCACAACCACCAGCCCGCCATTCCAAGGAGCCAGACCCGGAGTATGAGATGAGATGCCCTTCCAATCATCATTTTGCCCGTAGACTATCGTAAATCATCCTGTTTCAACTTATCCTTCGATACAGTAACGTTCAGAAACAAAGAGCTGAAGATCGTACATCTAAATTCCATTCATATCCGTCCACGTCGCCATCTCTATGCCACGATAATAAGGGGGAGAGGGGGTCAAGGACTGGTGAGCAGCCAGCCATGGCGATCCGTTTCTTTTCTTCTCTTCTCTCTCTCTCTCCCTCCCTCTCTCTCTCTCTCTCTCTCTCTCTCTCTCTCTTTCGTTCTTTCCTGTCTCAGGCCGGCACGCGCTTCACTACGTGCAATCATCGCGAAAACCACCATTTTTTCTTGTTGTTGAGTGCCCTTTGCATGTGCGCCCGTAGCAGCAGCTCCCTGTTTCTCGAGTCAAGGATGCCCAGGGCAGCGCCGTCCTCGTAGTAGGGCTGCCCGCGAGATAGCCGGGGCCGCTCATCGCCCGCCATCTTTATGCGCTGGACCCTCCGCAGCCTGGCCAGCCCGTACCAGCAGACAACCAGAGAAAAGATCGTCGATACGGCCGTGACCGCTGCGAAGCCCCAGTTCGTTTCCTCAATGAAGTTTTCCAGGTTGGCTCCGTACAGTCCAGCAATGAATGTGCCCATTGCCAGCCCCAGCGTGCCGATGCTAAACTTGAGTTCCAGAAGCATGAGGGCGTTGCGATTGGCGTCGAGAATTGCTCGTACGCTGTGACACAGCTTTAGAATCAATCACAGCAAGACAAGATGAAATGGAGAAGAACAGGCCAAACTTACAGGTCCTCCGTGTTCCGGATACCAGAAACCAGGTTGCTAGCTTCCTGCACGATTTCGTCTGCGAGCTTATGATACGACTCCAGCAGCATCTCAACTTCCGTGTGGTCGTCGGTGCTCCTGTACAAGTCGTGCACTTTTTCCGTCAGGTACATGGCTGCCAGGTCATCGTCCGCCTCCAGCAGCTCCTCGATAGCGTCCCGCACCAGCTTGGCCTTTTGCTCAAACGTGCTGACTCGCTTCGAAAGGATCAGCAGCTGGCGCAGCTTCTGCCGGTCAATGTCGTCCTCCAGCTCGCTGAGGACGCGCATGACGGGCTCTCGCACAGACTCGAAATCCGCTTCCAGCTCCGACGTGACCGAGGTCAGGACGGCCTCGAGAGCACGAAACTCGTAGGGCAGCCCCACCACCCCGGGAGGGGGCTTCTGCTGGAGCTTTCCCTGAAGATCGTACATGAAAGCAGACTGCGGGTAAGACGTCTTGGAGCCGTATACATCGAACAGGAGCACTCGATCGCGCTTGATCAGGACTCGGAGATGCAGCAGGTTGAGGAGTATAGCCTGAGGGCGCACGAGTATATGAGGGAGATTGGACGAGTCAATTTTGCGAAGATCGCGGGGCAGTAAGCCGTACTATTTGTCCATGGCCTCTCGATTAGCATTGCGACTGTTGTCGGGAGAAGCTGCGGCGCATCACCGTACCTTTGCAATCAGCTCCGTCTTTTTGAACTCGCCGTCCATCAGAATCACCTTGCCGTTCTCGTCGACCTCAGTGCATCGTAGTCGTGGCTCCAACGCCGCCTTGGCGGATAGGATTCGCCGGCTGTTGAACATGGATGAGCCGTGATCCGCCTCGTCGCGAGAAGGCAAATCGTCTGGTTTGAGCGTCTTGGTCCCTCTGCGCGCTCCAATGCCCCATAACTTCTCCTGCCAAGAGGGAGAGGAATCCCCATCCTCACCAACTGCTTTCTGGTACGCCGGGGCCGATGTGCAAAAGGACTTCCTCTTGAGGGGTCGCGCGCAGGCCCTTCTGAACACCTTTCCGATCTGTAGTGGCTCCAGACTGAAGATCGACGCTTCGAGCTCGGTGAAGGGGATGGAGTCGCCTGGCTTGGCCACGGCCGAATGCGCTCGGGCGACTCGCTGCCCGGAGGCTCCGTTCGTCACTCGGCCGGGGCAGCCATGAGCGCAGCTGTAACTGAAGAATGAGACGTCGGTCTGGCAGCGCAAGAATCGCAGGAGGCTTCGCGAAGGCACCGGCGATCGCAATGCCGCGGATTGCATCGCTACAGAATGGCGCGGGTGCAAGAGAGCATCAACATGGACACTTTTTGTGGTGGTTGGTTCTCAAATCTGCCGTCGATCGATCGAATCGATTGCGTTGTCTGTAGCAGCACTGCTGCCTCCGATGCAGCAGCAGAGTCGTTATAATAACACAAAAAGGTAATACAATCTGAGGAATCGGATGTGTCGATACGAATTAGAGGGACAAGAAGGCGGCGGTCCTCTTTTGCTTACTTCGTTAAAGCATGATATCCAGCATCAAGTCGATGGCGGAGGTTTCTTTCCAAAATTTACTCGCTATCGCAATCTACGCGCACAGACCACCTGCCGGTCTGCCCGCCCCATGTGCTGAAGGAAAGATGCAGGAACGCCTCAAACGATAAGCTACAGCAAGAACGGGGAAGTACGAACTAGGTACGGAGTATCACTCCTTGCACAAGGTCGACTTCAATCCCATCTTCAGCTTCTTTTCATTCCTTCCTTTGTCAACTCTTTGCGTTGTCGGGATTTGCAAATCGCCTCGCCCATCTCAAAACGGCATACCCTAATCCCAATTTGACGACGTCATTTGCTCAATGTTACATCCTCCCTTCACGCTCTTCTGCAGAGGCAGAGAGGCAGGATGGCCTGACCGGACCGGGCCCATGGAGCTGACAACCCCATGGACGCCCTCGTCCAGCGATTGATATTCCGATCCGACGCACTTCCTTCGGCACAGCGAACCCCAGCATTTGCACAAAGTCGTCCAACCTCTGGGCCACTCATTCGGCTGAAGTCTATTCACCGCCGTCTTGGCCCGGGCTTACCGCAACGAGACAAGAAGCTGTCGGTAGTCGAGCCGCGAAGGGCTCCGGCTCCACCTTAAATTGCCTGGTATTCCTCCCCAGAAACCGATCCCCAGGCCGGTGTGGTTTCTCCCGGCTTGGGCATGCCCAATGTCTTTCGGTTTGGCAGTTGCAGATAGATATCTAGCGACCGCCGTCTCTCCTCATGGAGCTCACCAAGATCCACGTACGGGGCAAGCGCAAGACGCCCGTCACGAACCGACCTCAAGCGTTGTGCGAACCGCCTGTCAAGGCTTTGCGGACTAAGAAGTCTCTGTCCTCGGTCATGGCCACTCGAGCAACGCGCCACCGGAGCACGCTCGACTCCCTTCCGGCGGAAATCCTCGAAAGCATCCTTCTTCATAGCGCCAACCTCTCTCTGCCCCGGGTGAGCAACTTCATTGGCTTGAAGCTCTCGGGGCGGGCTACACTTTTGCGTCTCTTCATCCTGGCATTCCATGAGACGTGGGAGCAGTGGTTCGGCATCCCGACCGACCCGGCGATAGTCCACGGGCCTTGGCTCCAAGACGCCCAGCATGTTCCGTGCGGCGGAGATCCCATATTCCAGGTTCGTAGTGTCCTTCTCCTGTCTCCAAGCTCTCCAGGCCGTAGGACCAACTGGGTGTTTTCCATGTGTGGTGCAAAGCGGCCAACCTCGGTCAAAAATCCATGATGCTAATCCAGTTATGTGTGTGTACAGTCCCAAGTGCTCGATCAACCTTGGATCAGCATAGATTTGATCTTGCAGGCACAGCAAAACTGGGCCGACAATCATGGGCGAGGGCGCCACTACCAACACAGTGCTTTCTGGGTTGATGATGCTCGAGAAGTTGGCCACGACTATGCCGGGGGATTCTCTCACTTTAATGCGCGAGAATGCTTCGAGGCAGATTACCAGCAAGCGGTCAAGTGGCCGGCTTTTGCAGCCCGAGGTATTCATTGGTTCTCACAAGATATCCATCCCCTGACACGTATCCCTGATCGACTCATCACCGGGCCATGGGACGATGAGATGCAGCGGCAGCTCTTTTGGCTTTGTCGTGGCGGCTACATGACTTGCGAAAAGCTCTTCATCCAGCCCACCTGGGAGGTTAAGATCGAGCTCATTCGCAACGCCATGCTTAATGCCGAGGTGCCCAACCTGCTGGCCATCAACTGCCTCTTCCGCACCTGGGTCTTTGACGGCCTGCCCGCAGACGTTGTGAGAAAGGAGATCATCGGACTGGAGCGTCGAATTGAATGGGGAGGTGACCCGATCGAAACTAGAGAACTTCTACGACGAGTCAGAAGCGCTCTTTTCCTTTCGCTGCATATGCCAGACCATAGAGGAGACCTGGTTCGACGGTCTGACATCTAGATTTTCTCTCCACCTTTTCCTCCTACCTGCCGACACACGTCTAAACCGTTTGAAAGCGTGCGCTGGCAGGGCATCATTGCAGCTTGCGGATGTATGACGACCTTGATTGTACGAGAAGACGATGATGATGACGATGGTGTCATCAGGATGACGGGACGGGCAATAACACGTATTCCGCCGGCTGTTATTCTCCTGTTCCGCCTCCTCATCCGACTCCCAAACACATCGGGCAGACCTTTCTTATGCAGGGCACAGTGGAGGGTCACTGTCCCTCAGGCGAATGCAGAGGTCTGGATGATGTTTGAGAATGCTGTTCGCTACTCTTTGTTTAACCGATGCTGCAGCATCTAACGCATCGATGCATCAATATCGGCTGATGGTCAGGTGAGCTTTGGGTGTGGTTACACAACGCTCGTCGCAAAACTACACAGCTGCGGCACACTGAAAAACTCACGCAAAGCGATCGAGCAAGCCGGCTGCACAGGACGGTCCCAGTGTTAGGCTTTTTGACAACGGTCCGTTGATATTTCGCCTTGTCACGCCCACATCGAAACGGAACCTCGCCATCCAGTGGTTGCTCGACCTTCCTGTCTCTCTGCCTCCGTTAAGGCTGCTCACGTCTGTCGGGCGAGGACAGCTCATACCCCATGGTATCGGATAAGCTTGAGACAAACAGACGAATCAGCCGCACGGAAAATCGAATTTTGTATAACCCCCGATGGTTGGCTCACGTCCAACGTCTGTCATTCTCGGAGAGGCTGAATCATTCAGTGGCCCCCATCTACGGTACCACCTCAGCTACGTGCTGTCTCTTATCTATTCTCCTTACCTTTGTCTCACACTTTCCCCCTCATTCTTTTTTTTTTATGTGTGCATATGTATTTGTGTGTTTATCTATGTGTGGTTTACGATACGTAAACGCACAACTTATAGGCAGCGGAGGAAGAGGGGATTCTCATTTGTCCCCAATAATATCACGAAAGAATGGCTATCGGTTATCCCAGTTTGATCCTCATGTGGACCTTTATCCGGTTTCGAGCAAGAGACTACTTACATATCTTTACTCGTTGGGAAGCCAACCAAGGGGGCAGTCAATGACGGGTCGATAACGGAGAGGCCATTGACGCAGCAACACGTAGGGCCTTCAACAACAGCTGCGGTTATTAGGCATATGTACCAGTCTACTTCCCGTCAGCCTGGACGAGGACATCGGAAACGCAACAGATGGCACTCCACCCGCACACGAGTCGCGACCGCGACATGGACCCTGGCGCGAAGGCAGCGGCTCGTCTCATTCACGCTGTTCTCGCAGACTGGCCGGGCTAGCCCATAGTATCTTGCATGTCGCCGTGAATGAGGACGCGAAAGCAATGCCTCCCGTCCGGCTCTCCGGTGAAGGACTCACGATGGCCAACTGACTAGGGCCGAAAGACTCCATCGCGGTCAAAGGAATCTCCTCTTTTGAAGAATTCATTCGGACAAGCAAGATGCTCGCTTCCCGTAGGATTTCGACCTCTATCCAAGCGTATCTGCTACAGGCATGTATCACCTACTTGGGGCACAGAGCTCGTTTTGGATGCCGATACGTACAAGCCCACTAATTAAGTACTAGGTAGGTAGCAAGAGCCACAGTGTAAATGGAAACCGAGCACCAGTAACGAGCAACGAGCAACGAGCAATGAGCAACCCTCCATCAGTCGCCACCGCTTACCCGACTAGGCAAGCTCTCGGCCTCAGGACGCTGGCAACGAGTGGAATTTTGAGGGCCCCATGCTCCGGGACCAATTCCATGACTCACTCGGTAGGCAGTTTCACACACGCAAGCCAGAACATCCGTCGCGGGCTCTCTGGGATCTCTACCAGTAAGAGGCAGGGCTAGAGCTGAACTTTGCGTATGGCTTTCTCAAACCCCCTCTTCTTCCCTGCCTGGTATTCGTCCTTCGAGGCCGAAGTCTCCCGCGTCAGCATACACCGTGCCGGCATCACGTCGTACCCAGGAGAAGATCGGCATAGGGGAAACACGCTTACCTAGACCTAGGTACTACCTACCTGTATGTCTTCGTATTCATCCGCATGTACGCGATAAACCGGTTACAGCTGTTTAGCTGCCTGTGCTGAGACAGAGTTGTTAGGCAATGTACAGGTGCCCGGGTGTTTGAATGCTTGGTTGATAGTGTTGATTTGGTCACTTCAACCGTCACGCATGGGGCAAAGGAAAGCCACAACTGCTCGTCATGATGTCTGATTATTCATCCGCTCACCTCCATCCTCTCTACGGACAGAGAGGGTATCCAAGCGGATGAGGCTTTTGGCCTGGTAGGCAGAGCAAAAAAAAAAAAAAGGAAGAAAAGGTAAGGACGCAAATGAATCAAAAAAAACTTCTAATCGTACAATGAACACACAAAACAGCCTCCGAACCTCTCCCACCGCTGGGTAAAGACCTTCAAATTGCTTTCCACACTTTACAGGATATCTTCGTCACCATCGTTGTAGCCATCCATATATAATTTCCCTTGTTTCTGGATGTAGAAACAGTAAAAAGATTAAACGCACTTTTCTCCAAGGCGAAGCTGTTGCCTTGGATACCATGTCCGGTGGTGTATGATGATTGCGTGAACGTACCCTCTGCCCGAGGTGCGCGATATCAAAAGCTCTGTTGTCAACGAGACGCCCCTGGCCTCCCCCCTCGAGCGCCATCCATGTGAACCGTAGATTCTTCTAACAAAGGGAAGCGAGGGAAAAAAAAACAAAAGCGCAGCCAAAGAGGGAGTAAACGAATGACAGGATCGGTTATTACGGCCCAGACCGGATCCGTGAAGAATAGCATTAGATTGTTTGGAGAAAACGGTTCGCGTATGAAGCTTGACAATGTACCAAATGCCCCGTATAGATTTCAGTTAAGGATGCCCCAAAAGCTTGGCTCCCGGAGGCCGTATGCGTGGTTGCTTGTTGCCGCCTGATAGCCACTGACCGCTTCGGCAGAGCAACAAAGCCGCTTCCTCGTGTCCTCTGGGCTGGGGAGAACAGGCACCTGAAAGTACGGCTCTGATCCATCAAGTCGCCGCGAGCGAGCAATTGGCCAAGGAGCACTTCTAGCACCCTGAGGTGCGTAGTGAAGGATCTCGCGGACATGATCCTGCAAAGGCTGGTCGACCGACGCGGTCCTGCTGCGCTTGAGGCTAGCCTTAGGCGCAGTGGGCGCTTGGGGGGTGAACTCGGCGCTGTGAATGCTCTGGCTGTGCAAATGCTGGAGAGCGCGTGCGGCATCTGAAGCGGCATCCCGTGACATACTTTCCAATTCGCGCTGCTGCCCTGCCAAGGGGGTTTCCACGGAAAGGCCCCCGAGTTTCGCAACCGGGCCGGTATACGATTCGGGGGATGACGTGAAACGATACTCTTCATAGCTCTCCGAAACGGGCTGAATAGTCGTTCTCAGACTCGATCTCTCATTCATCGCTTTCATCGATCGGGATCGCGACTGAGCCGTCAACGAGCCGTTGAGGGTCGCGCTAGCGAAAGAAGATGCAGACGAAATGGAGGACGAGCGAGAGGTGTGCGAATGATCCGAAACCATCGAGTCGGGAGAGGACACGGTCGAGATTGAATTGGCAAGGGAAGATCGGCGAGCGGGACAGTAGTTCTGTGGGGGTGTCGAGGAGGCCACGGGGAAGCGCTCCATGTGTTGAAGAGTGCTAAGGTTGCCAGCCTGAGCCACGGCCAAGCACATTGCGTTGCCTTTTCCGAGTATGTGGGATGCGGCACTCACTGCAGGAGTGCAGATACCACTGGATTGCGGCGTCAGACGAGGCGTCGGGAGAGGTCCCATTGCGGGTGCCATTCGCCCAGGAGTGGTTGAATGGGCCATCGTCGGGGTCGGCTCCAAGGGCACAGCAGCAGGCAGGTACTTGGTGGGAAGCTTGGACACACGACCAGCTTCCTCAACCGTGACCGGAGCCGGGAGAGGAACACGTGGGTGCTTCTGCTGCTGCTCCGTGGGATAGTTGAGGATGCTGCGAGGAGACAGTGCGCAGAGATCACTGGATCTCGCAGGCACGCGAAGGGAAGGGAGGAGCCCCTCGATGTTGGTCAGGTCCGGGTCCAATCGCAGGATGACCTGCTTCCACTCCAACGCCTGCTGGGTAAAGGTCTGGGAGAGGGCACCAGGCGAGGGCGGGGGCGGGGGCGGGGGCGGAGTGTGCTTGAGGACAATCTCAGTCCATCTCTGGAAGACGTCGTCCGTGATGTGCAGCTTCCAGTTGACAGCAAGCAGGAATGCGACCTCGTTTTGGTTGATCTCCTGGACGTTGAGGCCGGAAATCTTGCTCCAGGCTCGCGCAGAGTAGTTGCGGTCCTGAAGGTACTTGGACGCGAGAATCAGGGCGGCGAGGAACATGCGCCGGCCGCACTGAAGGGCCCGGTCGGCGTAGCGGTCCTCGTACTGCTCAACGGTGAAGCCACGCTTGGGGACGTGGGGCTTGATGAGGATGAGGTAGTACAGTGCCACCTGCAGGGTCGAGTAGCTGGTGCGCGAGCGCCGAAGCGTCTCCTGGATGAAGGTGCGCAGCGGCAGCACGGTCCGGTTGCCAGGCTCCGGGCGGCATGGGGCAGAAGACAGGGGCCATATGGCTTCCACGATTTGAGTGGACGAGTCTGCGGAAGTAAAGGCTAAGCAAGGGAATCTCCGAATCGCGGGCTGTGTTAAAGTGTAAGAGAGGCACGTACCAACAAGGCTATCAACAAAATTCACTTTGCGATCGGGTTGCCGCGAAAGTAAAGGCGGAGGACATCCCGCACCACCGGCAGCTGCAGCGGTGCGTCGGGGATTTTGGCGCAACTCCGAAGGAACGACAGGAACAGGCGCAACCTGTTGAAGTTGGCGCTGTCTGCTCAGAATGTCGGGTCGGCGGCCGAGGAGTTCGGGATCAGCCGAGGTGGACGTCGACAATCCCCGAGAGGCAAAGTATGAGTGGCATGAGTCGCTCTCGGATGAGGTAGAAAGAGAAGCATCGTCTGAGCTCTGGGAGGCAGAGTCGAACCCAGACCATACAGAGGAGGCGGAGGCGGAGGCGGAGGAGGCTATGGAGGAGTTGTAGGGGGCGTATTGACTCAAGGGGTCATAGGCGGGCGAGATAGTCGTCGCAGACGTCATTTTGGATAGGTTGTATGTGATTTGGGAGAAGATGCAGTTATAGAATCGTAGGATTTCAGAGGTATAGGAGTCGTTGAGCTGGGGTGAAGCAGACTTGTATGTTGTCAAGCCAGCGTGCGTGTTTCCAGTCGCCGTCAAGGCTAAGTCAACCGGAAGGATTGTAACAGTTTCGAGGATGTACCGAGTCGTGGTTGCTTGCCTCTGCAGCAATAGCATTCAACGATGCGAATGCACTGCCAGCAGAAGCGTGTCCGAGATGAAAAGAGGAAGGCCTTCTTTAGACAAGAATGCGAGCCGACTTTTCACGAACGAGCAGACCGGTGGACGAAGCTGAGACGGCGACTGGAGAAGTAAGTTTGTAGGTTGCAAGAGGCATCGCGAAACCAATGCTCTGGCGGGCTGGTTGTGAAAGGGGGTTGATGAGACTCTTAGAGCAAGTCTATCATCTGGCGCAAAAGTCGGAGGCCGGTTGAAGTCGGTTGTGTTGTTGCTCGGGGCCCTGGGCCTATGACGATGGTGCTGTGGCTGTGAGGGAGGACGGGCTTTCGGTCTTGTCGACGCGACGGCGGCTACAGGGATGCTGCGAGGGTCGAGTCGGGACCAGGGATCATCGAGATGGAATATGCAGGTACGGGCTGAGGAGCTGGACGCTGTGAGGCTGCAGGACACCGGCAGGCAGCGTGCTTTGTATTTATCACGGCGACGAGTGAGATGTGACTCTTCGCAGCGTGGCCTGGAGGCTTAGGGGCTGAAGCGAGGCGGCGACTGGAGGTGACAGCCTGGCGGCGTGGCGGGAGAGGAATAGCGACCTTGACGCCTGGCAGGGAGTGGATACAGCAGCGCTGGGTCGGCTGTGTGACTCTTTCGCGCTGCGGTGGCGACTGACTGGGCAGGTGGCCGCCGAATTGGCGATTTCGGAGCGCAGCGCCCGAGCAGCTAAGGCTAGGCAGTGACAGTGAGTGAGACAGCGCCTGGAGAGCCGGGGCCACAGCACTCGTCAACTGAGCAGTTGTAGGTGAGTGGCGAGGCCGAGTGAGTCGATTCGCCCACCGAAAAAAAAAAAATAACAAAGGGAGGGAAAGGGAGTCGAGTGATTTGGAAAAAACACACGAGGACACAAGAAAGGGCCTGGAGCCGGCGAGGGAGCGGTCAAAGGAGTAGCACAGGCAGCAATGCACGGCTATCCTCGTTTTGTTTGTTCTTCTGTTTTCGTGTATTTCTCCAGGTCAGCAGGACCGGTGAGTGGTGATGGCTTGTGTTGTGTTGGCTAGGGGCGAAAAAGAGGCCAGAAAGATGCGATGGAGCCGGCTGGTGTGTGTATGGTTGCGCCGTTGTCCAGAGTAATACCAGAAAGACAGCACAGGGCAGGCAGAGCAAGTGCAATAAGAAACAGCCAGAGAAAAGAGACAAGACGAGAGGAGACGGGACGGGACGGAAAGGAAACAGAAACGAAGAGATTCCCAGTATTAGACAGGTAAAGAAACGATGAAATGCGCCGTAGAGTAGAGAGGCACCAGAGCAGACTTCGAGAGTCGCTGGCGAGGTTAATACAGGGCGATAGCGAACTCCATGGCGACGTTCGATGGGGGAAGAGAAGCAGAAGCGATCATGGCCATGGGGGTCGTGGCATATTTTTGAATGGCCGGCAGAGGCCAGAGTCGGACTGCGGCGCCGCCAGCCAGTCAGGAAATGCGAAGCGGGACGCAGAGACACCAGGTGCGGGAGCACAGGAGAGCCGGGGTACGAGGGTACGAGGATACATGCGACGGGATTTGGGGACTTTGGGACTTTGGAGAGACGCGCAAGGGGGTGCATGCGATGATGCACCTTGGATTTTCTCGACCTTTTTTTACTCATCGCGGTCTAACCTGGTCCGGCACTAAAACAAGAGAAGGTTCAAGCCTAGCACCACACCGGCAGTGCCTCAGGTGCCAGAGCGTCTTCTGCGCAAGGTACACAGCACCGCAGCACACGCCGTGCCACGACGACGTCCTCCGTAGCGGGTACGAACTTGAGAGCTGGGAGGTGAGGAACATGAAGTTGGAAGCTGCGCTCGGAAACGTCGAGAGGCGCTGCGAAGATGGGCAACAACCATCGAGACGGCTGGCTCGTCGCCGCTTGCTTCTTCAACCTGCGGCCTGGCGTGCGCTGATTGGCCCAAAATGGCTCCAGAAGGCGCCCCGCCCCTCTCTCCCCTCCTGTGGCTGGCGAATGGCTGGCAGGCGCGGACGCTCCAGTGGCCCAGCCAGCACACCTGGTTGCTGGCGCAGATTCCGCCTCCATGCTGGCTCTCCACAGCTTCCGCAGGCACTGCAACTTCCAGTGCATTCGGACGAGTACAGGTACCTGGTCGGTGCAGCCGACTTTCCTGCCTTGACACGTTCTGAGGACTTTGCGCCTTATCTCGTACTCGTGACTGACGTACAGCAGTGCTTGGATCGTCGGTGCCTCACGAAATGGGATCTCAACAGTCATAATCCTCCTATATCTTGCGACAGAGGACAAGACGGGAAACATCGCGGTAAGAACTGACGCCAATACCAAGTATGGAGTGCGAAGTAGAAGAGGTATACAGTCATCCCTTGCACTGCGTGTGCACAGGGCAAAGCGCAATCTTTGGTGGCTTGGTGGCCTCCTTGCCAGGCCTAGTGCATCAAGACCTTTGGCCGCTTATCCCTGGTCGCAGCTTCAAGGTTGCTTCTGTTTTCGTGCCAGGCTGCCGTGCTCCTGACACTGCCCGTTCCGCTTGCTTGTCTGCTTGCTTGCTTGCTTGCTTGCTATTGTTTTCCTGCCCCTTGCCATCAAGCCACATTTTGCCTTTTCTCTTGTTGGGTATTTCTGCGCATCTATCCCTTTCGCCCTTGTCGTTCTACCTTACCTTAGTCTGATGTGCGTCGTCTCTGGCACTTTGCGTATTGCTCCTGCCAACTGAATGACTGTCTTGTTGCTCTTGCCAGTGCTTGAATGTGTAAATGCTGCCAAGGCGACGCACGGACCCTGACACTGGTGAAGTAGCGAGGCAATGAGGCAATGAGTGGCAGGCAGCGATCATTCACGACTTCCCATTATCCCTCATACTGTACAGGTAGTCTGGCTCCTTTGACAGGTACTGTGCAGTGCTTCTTTCCTCCTTGTTTGTACGGAGATCGTGCTCTCGACAAGTGCTGTGCGGCTGAGACAGGAAAAAGCAAACTCAAGGCAAACGAGGTTTTAAATGCTTTCCATCCCCGGTCTCAGCTCGCTTCTTCGTGCCGGGTTTTTCCCACTATAGCAGAATGACCTCTACTCTTTCTTGGAGTTCTGTTACCAAGTCATACTGCCACTATTGATGGTGGCGGGATGGCGGGAGGGGAGGCGAGATTGCTGAGTCACTACAGTGGTCCTTGTGGCTTACCTTTGCGTATGATCTGCTACCCACATCCTCTCCGTCGTCTCTATGTACTGAGCTAATGTTTGCGGAAGAAATACGATGTTAGTACGAGGGGACGAAAACAGACGAAGTTCTATTACGAGATACAAAGAACAAAGTGCACAACGGCAGTCAACAGCTCAAGCCTTCTCCCAGGAGGGGTGAACAGGGGGCTGAAGTTTACAAAGCACTTGCGGCCATACCTCGTTCTCTCTCAAGATGTGATACGCAAAGCCATACTGCCGCATCTCGCCTGATGACGGAAAACCCGGGCCTTGATATGGGCCACTCTTTTGCCTCCTTCGTATCTCACTGCAAAGAGTCTGCCATACCCAACCGGTCTGTCGTACACTGTTTCATGTCTGGCTCTGTTCCTTCCGCTCTTCGCACCAAGAACATGCCGTGAGCACATGAGGAGAGCACAGCAGAAATATCTCATGTCCAATCTGGACGAGGGCGCAGCAGCTTGTTCGGACAAGGGCTAGCGACAGTACCTTGTGAGACACAAAGCTTCCATGCTACGTCGAATGTATTTCGTCCTTCGTGCTACAAACATGCCTTACCTCAAACCTACCAGGTGCCAGGTTTTTGAAGATACTCTGATTGATATTCTGAGTAAAGTGCCTTGCTCCATTCGGCGCGTCGTGGTCGGCGGGTGCCTGACCTGACATTAGTTTCCGGAGCAATCATATCAAGGACAAACCACTTCGTACGAATACTGCTCCGTCCTCTCCGGCCGCTCCAGTTTTGTATCGTTGTGTCCCGCAAGGCCTCCACCGAAATCAGACAACACACTGTCCACCTCGCCGACCAGGGGGTAAAGAGGTTCGAGTGGCTTTGAGTGTGATCGTTGGGGCAGAGGCGGTCTGGCTGCTGTCAAGCAATCGGCTCAAGGCTTCGATCGCTGCACCAGGCCCCCATCTACCGGTGCGTACACGTATGCAGTGTGTTCGTCTTGTAGTCCAAACTGTTACTACTACATAGCAGGAACGCTTGCAAGGCTCTCGTCTCGTCCGCTGTCTCAGTCACGCCACCCCGGGAGGGGCAGGAAAGGTCCCAGGCTGTCACAAACATGAGTTGCCCGCGGTGCTGCCTGCCTTCGGGTAAGGGTTACAGAGCAGCAGTCGATGACTATCCGCAAGGTACCAACAGCATCTGGCGTCAAACTGCCATTTACGACTACCTGGGCGATGTCTCTTCCGCCCCTGCAAGGCACTGTCAACAAGCACATTGCCGCCGGGTTGGCCAAAAAGAACGCCGAGGCAATGTGCAAGTGCTAGAGGCCGACAACTGCCAGGTACTTCCGCGCCGCCCTCTTTCCGCCGTCTATCTTCAAGGCCAATGGATGAGAGGCTGATTAGCAAAAGCCGTTCCAACAGTGTGCTTTTCGCTGCGGAGAGCGTGCTAGGACGACTCTGTTCTAGCGAATCACGGTTCATTTACGGGTCCCTCGAATCCCTTACCCTCCATCAAGCACACGGTGCCTTGAACTGCGAGCTCAGCGCTGGAGACGCGTCTAGACGGCATGTCGTGCATCGACGTGATGGGGGTCGATCTCCATCAGCCTTTCCGGTCAAACACGACAACGACGACCAGATGGAGGGCAGCGAACCCCGTACAGTGCTTTTCCTTCGATGATCTTGGTATACTCCGATGGGATGGGATGCATGATGGTTGTCGGACGCTGCGTACTTGCACCTCCTCTACCTGTATGTTGGATGAGGTACTTGGCACCGCTGCTTTGTGTCATCTCATCCAACTCCTGAAGCAGACTGTTTAAAACCACTTGGGACGCTTGCCGCCCTGGAGCATGCAGCTCCTCTTTCCTTTCGCCCTCTCTTTCCGTCGCGGCCGAGGAGGCATGTGACGAATTATTCTTGTCTGGTCACACTACAGGATGAACGGAATGCTGCATGACTGATTTCATATCCTCAGCCACGCCGTCTTCAGAAGAAGGGGCGACGAGGCAAGGCAGCGTGGTGAGCACTGTTCCGACTGGCGGCTTGTTAGGCCTGGCTGCTATAATGCTAGGCACCGCACGATTCGAACAACACCATGCCTTGCTTGCTTCAAGGCCTGTAATCAATCTCCGAAGAACACCGTTGGCACCACGTCGTCCTAGACGCGCCCGCGGTCGCCAGGCTGGTCAACAAGCACCTGGATGCAGGGCAAACAACATAAAAAAGAAAAGAGAGAGACATGGGAAATGAGCGTCATTCCATGCGGGTTAGAAGCGCAAAAGTCGCTGCTACCCTTCCTTCCTCTTCCCCCTTATCCCCCCTGCGTACTTTGGTCACCTCTCTGTATGCTGCGTATATTACTCATCCTTCACCCAATCTCACACTTGCAGTCTCATGTTGCACCATTGGGCTGATCACGATGCAGTTTCGCCCGAGATTGCGTGGCTGATCAGGTCAACCCTCCCTTCCCTGCCGTCCGCATCGGATGTTCTTGGGAAGCGGCATCGAGTATTGCATACGACAAGGAGTGGCAAGAATGCCATGAGCCAGCCCATTTCGCGCTCCAACATTGTCATCTGAAGCCACGAGTGAGCACCGAGTGAGGCGGATGAATTGGCATTCACATCGTCTGCAATGCATTGAAAACTTGTCTTTCATACTGCAGACTGGAAGGAGGTTCGACATCTCGCGCGAGATCTGGCTGATAGTTACGGCTCATAGTGCGCTGCACCAATCTTTTCTTTTTCTGTCGCCCAACGTCGCCGTCTCCTCCGCGCCAACGCCTTGCCAGGGCGTCGATCATATTGCAGCTCTGTGAAAATCATCAAGCCGGCTCTTTCGGGGATTGCCCAGCCGGCACGATTAACAGTGGCTTCCAGGCAAATCTTGGGACCAGTCTGCATACCGCATTCTGTTGGCAACTTTGCCTCGAAGCTGTTCCACGAAAGCGAAGCAGCCAACCAATTTTCTTGGGGAATACACCGGTTACGACACACTGTTTTGTTACTGTATCTGTACTGGTATTAGCAAGGCCACAACTTCAACCTTGCATTCATTGAGTACACTCGGGCGAGCTACGATGCAGTCCAGCCACCAAACATGAGGGGTCATCTCAACCGGCCCAAGCGAAAGAAATCGTCCATGATCTGGTATTGATCCTATTCGTCGTCAGCCTGCAAGCCGTGCACCTTGGTGGCCCAAGCAAACGACGGCTGTGACGGAACAGGTACGCGGTTTGCACGAGACATGGCGCGACATCATAATTTCCACAGTTTTTCACGTCATGCGGGTCTCCCCCACAATCTCTGCTTGTTCATACCTATCCATTTTCCACTGCATGCGCCTGCAGGAAGGCGTGAGGGGAAGGCCAGGCGATGGGGGCGGAGGCGAAGAGGGGAGGCGAGAGGAAGGGGAAATCATGTGTCCGCAGCTCAAGGCAAAGCGAGAAGCTGCCACGACAACAGATACGACTCTGGATTCCAGTGCTGCATCCTCGGGCCAGGCGAGTGAACGAACCAAAGGACAGACGGTATCACCCACTCCACGGCTCTAGAAAGCTGCCATCAGCTTCCGCGCAAACCATTTCCAGGAGGAGTGGTGGGCGGGCCGTAGTAGGCTTGCCGCCTTTCGATCAGTCTCAGACACGCCTCCGGGTCATGCCAGGTCCGTCGCAGCTCGCGGGAACTCTAGCGGTGATGCCCTTCTTGAGCCACGAGAGCACATTGCTTGGGCCTGATTGTATGCGACTTGAGACACGCGGCACAAGGCACGGCCACTTGGAAAAGACGGAACAGTGCATACGAAGTACGAAGTATGTACCGGTATTCAACATTGGCACCAAGTCTTACTTCTGCTCCTGGCAGATTACCAAATTGTGAGACTCTGGTTGACTCTGATCAGCCAAGCATCAGGCGATTAAGCAGAATTGGCTTTCTGGAGAGGGGAAGGCAGACCAATGCTCACATGCGAGTAGGACTCGCCTACCTACTTCGTACCCGGTGATACAGACCATTCGACAGATTATTATTACATTTGCCAAGCACAACTTCTTTCCGCAGGCACTGTTTACACTCATGTCTGACACGTTTGGTTTACTTCAGCGGCGACTTTCATCTGCTTCGTACAGGATATCAGATCCCAGCGGCGCGTCTCTGCTATTGACAGCGGCCTGAATCACTTTGATCGAGACAAAAGCAAGCGGCAACTTCCCTTGGATGAGCAGCCCCATGTTTTTGAGATCCGGGCGTCTGGGCAATTCCATATGCCGTCTTTACAGATTGTCTGCTTGCAAGACGTCCATCAGTCGCTCATTCTTGGCGGTGAAAGGAGGCCTTGCTGGTACACGAATTAAATTGGCCCTTGCATTTCTCACCAGCGAGTGCATGAGGACACCAGTCGCAATTCCTCAATGGTACCGAGGCGCCAGGCTCTTCCGAGCGAGCGGAACTGCCCAAGGGTCGGTCGCAGCCCAACCTCGAGAGGGCTGGCAATCCTAATGACGCCCAAGCGGCACATTCGTGGAGACTCATACGGGCAATCGCGCATGACTCAGCGAGCATATCATCATGTTCATTTGGGCAACTTCAGCTATCGCCTCGTGCGTCGACAGGTGCATCACCGCCCGAAGTCGGAATCAAGCGATGCCCTTTGCTCTGCATCCCAGGATCCGATGACGATGCAGAATCTGGGCAGCGCCAGCGTGCTCGAGCCAAGTCATCCAGTGGAGCCCCGGTAAGGCATCAAAGATGTGTCGGTGACATTGCTGGCAACAGTCCATATCGAAAGCTGCCAGTATTACAAATGTTGGACATCACTCGATCGCCTATTCTAGGTAGTTATCCCATTGGTCTGCTTTGGACGGTCAACGGCAATTCTGCTTGCCCAAACAAGGCCGAATGTGTGGTTTGCGGCAAAACCGCCAACCTAGTATATCTCGCATGAGCTACTAGTATCTGACCAGGCGCTCAATGGCAGCAAACCACGTATACTCAACTTCACCGCATGTTAGCATCAACAGAGCTCATGTGACGCGAAAGCACGAGTATGATATGGATATGGGGGGAAATGGTAATAACCATGCCGAGTGTCTCGACATCACAGAGCTCTGGTGTTTGGCCCCTTGCTCGTTTCTGCCTACATCATCTAGGGTAGGTGAGGGGTGGCCGAGGCCAGAGCGAGACAAGGCCGACGACGACAACTAATACCCTCCAGGTTACTGCCAAGGAGAGGAGCCGCAGGGGCTTCGACGTCTCCACTAGCATCTGACGGGAAAGGACCAGGACCACATACAACCCTCGACTCATCGACAACGCAAACTGCTATCGACCTATACTCCAAGGTGGCATATGACGACTGCATGGCTTTCTGCATTTAGGGACCAACAGCCCGTGTCAACATAGGTATTTCAACTCAAACAACGAGCGCAGCACAGCGAGTAGCCATATCGACGCGTTCGTTCCCAAGCGGCCAGGATCGGAGGCCGTCAGGGGTGGCGAAGATTTGTGGCGCCGAATCACGCCTCGCTCCATCTCTGCGCCGCTGTCGTAGGCAGCCGCCCTGCCATGTGACCGGATGACATCCGAAAAGTTGAAAGGCCGACAAGCCATCGTGCGAGCTGACCGAGAGTGACTCCATAAGGTACCTAGAGAACAAAAGGAACATTCCAGCAGCTCGTTACGGAATCCCCTGGCTGCCTTGTGTTCCCCTTCCAGGCCCCTCCGCTGAATCCGGCGTCTGATACACAATGTAATGAGCGCAAAAGCTCGACATACTCATCAACAGTCACTCCCCTTCTGGACAGAACGTGCCACGCATTGTTCTGTATGCAAATGCAAACGTCGTGCAAATCCATTCATTTCATTGACCTTGTGAACCACGGCGTTTCAGCCAACCATTCCCTTGCGCTCCCGATAAAAAAAGCTACGTAACAGTATAAGCAAGCTCGGCTACTCCCCAAAATTTCCGAATACGACGGCATAGGCGAAACTTTTTTCTCCCACATGCTCCTGTCAAGCCTGGACACGCACAACTCTAGTACATACATGAGGCGTTGGAGAGTCACGTCGTGGGCAGTCCTTTAAGACGCCATGTAAGTGCTGGCATCAACACCCTCCTTGGGGAACTCGCTGCATCATCACATCTGGTTAGCTTGCTCCGATCTCCATTCAAGCCGGGCTCTGGGGTAGAACGTTGGGGAGCTGCTTACGGAAGAGCGACTTCGAATCGCTTCTCAATCTCCTTGAGGACCTCCTGATCCTGCTCGGTGCTCACAAAGGAAATGGCCAGGCCCTTGGTACCGAATCGACCGGCACGGCCGACACGGTGGAGGTACGAGTTGGCGTCGCCGGGCAAGTCGTAGTTGATGGCCAAGTTGATTCGCTCAATATCGATACCACGACCAAACACGTCAGTGGCAACACAGATGCGCTTCTTGAACTCCTTGAACTCCTTGTAGCGTCGGATACTGTTTTTGCATCATTAGCGATCAGCTCCTCGAACTCGACTCATCGAGACCGTGGCATCGACTTACCGCTCCTCCTGGCTGACTCCAGAGTGGACGGCGATGGAGGGGAAGTTGCATTCGCGGAGAAGCTTGTCCAGCTCGGTAGCGCGGACGGTGCTCTTGACGAAGATGATGACCTGGTTGAACTGGAGGTCGTCGAGAAGCTCGTTCAGCTTCCTGTTCTTCTCGCGCTCCTCAAGCTTGATGTAGTACTGCTGCAGACCGTGCAGAGTGAGCTTGGTGTCTTCATCGACGTAGTGCTCCGTCGGGTTTTGCATGAACTTGCGGCAGATGGGCTTGATGGCGTCGGAAAGGGTGGCCGAGAACATCATGACCTGCTTCTGCTGAGGGGTAGCGCGGAACACATCCTGCACGTCGGTACGCATGTCTGTGCTGTGTTAGAATAAAGGAGCCGCCTCGGCCGTACCATGGCATGTTGCACTCACCAGGCTGGTCGAGCATCTTGTCGCACTCGTCGAGGACGAAGATGCGCACGCTTCCGAGACGGAGGGCCTTGTCACGGACGAGGGCCTTGAGACGGCCGGGAGTGCCGACAATGATGTGAGGGCACGTGTCCTTGTTCTTGAGAGTCTCAATGTCGTTCTTGATGGGAGTACCGCCATAGAAGACACCCGTCTTGATATCGGGCATGTACTTGCTGAACCGGTTGTACTCGTCTCGGATCTGGTAGGCCAGCTCACGAGTGTGGCACATGACGACAACGGAGACCTCGCCATTAACGGGCTCGACCTGCTGAAGCGTGGCCAGGACGAAGACGGCAGTCTTTCCCAGACCGGACTTGGCCTGGCAGATGATGTCTCCGCCCAGAAGGGCTTGAGGGATACAGGTTTGCTGGACTGTCGATCGCGAGGTGTTAGACTTTGATTTGTAACCAAGTAGCAACGAACGATGGGTGATGTGCGTCAAGGTCCGTCCATCGTCGCAGCATGAACATGATTTCTCAACGTGCAAGAAACCGCAAGTCAAGACTGGGATCGACAGGCCCCTCAAGCCAAGATGGTAAGGGATCTTGAAGCCATTGTGATCCCAGCCGGTGATCGTCCGCGCATGCCCTAGAGACACAGGGACATGGAATCTTCCTCGTCTCTTCTCTCCTCCCCAACGTGGCTTGACTATCTCCAAAGCCTTCATTGCACCCACTGTTCGACGAGTGCTCGCAGGGGACAGCTTTGACACTTGTCCGCGCAGCTCATATCGGTAGAACTCAAGGGTTCTTTGCGAGTGGCGACATGGGCTTGCTTTCGCGGGAGCCACAAGAGCCATTCAGCCATTGGAGAGTCTTTGCCATGCCAAAGAAATCGACCATGCATCCAACGATGATGGCCATGACAGCTGGCCGTAGGGCCAACAAATGTTTCGAGTCGATTTGTGCTTCCACTTCTTGTTCCCTCTTATTCTCCTGCTTTTGCTCGGACTTTTCTTTTGTCTTGCTTGCGAGATGGACGGACGCTTGCTTTCAAGGAAATGGGAAGCAATTGTATGATTGTGTAGATGGCTTGGGACGGTGTTAGAATTCAGGACTGACCCTCCGAAGGATGCTCGAAACCGCAGTCGCCGATAGCGCGCAGAAGCTCGGGCTTCAGCAAGAAGTCGCGGAATCCCGTGGAGTGGATGCCCACGTAGCTGCCCTTCTTGTCGACATTGTTACCGGAGGTGGTCTCTCCCTTCTTGCCGTTGGAGGCGGCGGCGGTCTCGTTGGCGCCAATCTCCTCGTCGGAGTAGTCAATGAGATCTTCCTCGTGAGACATTGTTGGATGATGTGGTTGACGGGAAAAAGCCGTGAAGAAGCTGTCGGGACAGAGAGGCTCTTTTGAATGAGAGGCGCTAGCAGGTTCGGCGCGTCAGAAGGGAGGAATAAAGGCGAAGAAAGAGACGAAGAGAAGAGACAGCAGGACGGAGGAGGGGCCTCAATTACCAGGCGGAGGCGATGCCGGGAACAGAGGAAGGACAGGACGAACAGAAACTGGGTTGCAATGCCACGTATCGAAGACGATGGGCCGATGCGGTGGATGTGGATGAGGGAAAGAATGAGGCTGTCGAAGAGGGCGGAGGGAGGGAGGACAAAGGCGAAGGCGCGCCTGAGTAAGCCGTGGCCCGTGCGCGCACAGCCGGCGCAGTCACGTGCCACGCGCTTGAGAGAAAGTGAGACACATGAGGTAAGCCATGTGCGGACAAGACGCCGCACGCTACAAGTGCACACTGTATGACTTGGGCTAGGCGAAAGATTACTCAGGGCCTCTTATCTACAACAGAGTCAGAGTTCTATACCGTAGCTCGCATAACAATTCTCTTGGATGACCCCTGGGGCATTATAGAGCTAAGCATCCATTCATCAAATTGAAGGCAAGAACCGAAGAAGGGACCATGGCCAAGGCAAAGGGCAATCCTGGCATTCAAAACAGACACATCTACACGCGGGCTTCATATCTCTACCAGGCAGCCGTTTATCTAGCCAATTGCGCTCAACGAACAGAACCGGGCGCCAAGAAAGAGACGAGCTCAGGGGAGTCCCAGCATAAAGATCACAATGCTTCATCCCGCTCAGGAAGAGAGACACCTTCTGGCAGGGGAAATGGCCAAAACCATGAGAGTCAGGAGCGCAAGGCAACGATGAACCTGTCTCACCAGGTCGTATCCGACATGAGATCGGTATCTCTGAAAGCTCAGATCCGGCAGAGCCCCTCAATCAAGCAGACCATCTGCAAGTACTGCGACGCCGTGCTGATCGAAGGCAAGACGTGCCACTCTTTCGTGGAGAATCCGAGCAAAGGCGGAAGGAAACCGTGGGCCGATGTGCTCGTTATTCGGTGCGACACGTGCGGCAACGTGAAGCGGTATCCCGTCAGCGCCCCGAGGCAAAAGAGAAAGCCCTTCCGGACTGCTGGGATATCTGAGACTCCGAAGATGGAGCAAGACGGTGGCGCTCCTCCTGCGCCTACGCCCGCGCCCGAGCTGCCCACGCGATGAGATGCCAGGACGGACATATGTGATATCGCATCTGTGCTTTTGAGAGTCTCCATATGCAAGCTGAGAATAGGCCAGCTGTATATTGAAAAGACCAAGACGCACTCTCTAATACTCGAAGCCACCCAATGCATCCTCTCCAGAGGTTGCCGTGCGTTGCACAAGGGGGGTCAAGGCCGTTGACCTGGGAGGGAAGAGGTCTACGCTATACTTTGCTCAACCTGGCACCTGGCCATAGCATTCTCCTCTTCGTTGGAGATGTTGTGAACATGGATCGCTCGTCGCGTCGATTCACCGCCTCGTTGCCTTTCTTGGATATTATTCACAGCTATGAGGGCGAACCGTAGAAACTGCACCGGGTATTTCTCAGTTGGGAAACCGGCATCAATCACGGACGCGGCCGCGGCTTCATTACAGAAAGGCCATCACTTTGCCCTTTATCCCCGAATGGCACTTAGACCATGGAATAAGCACATCTTAGTCTGCATCTGGATAGACTTGACCGCCCGAAACAGCTTCGTGAGAGCCGAGCCGGCTCTATTTAAAAACAATAAGAGATCTCACATCTACTCACTAAAATGATACCGCATTCCCATTACCGTAAGAACCCGCTCAAAAAAAGAAACCATATTCACCAGCCCATCTCTCAAGACATCATCATCACTTCCCAGCCTCCTTCACACTCTCCTCCCCAAGCACTTTACTCGCAGCCATGAACCTGCAATGATCGGTCCTAGTCAGCACTCATTCACGGTTCATCTCCACCGAGCACAAACACTCACAAGCCGCCGTGCCAACTGCCCAGTCCCCTCATCGCTTCCGCTTGTACGCTCGTCATTCTCAGCAAGTTCTCGGTGTCTGCTAGATTGGCCGATAGTTGCGCCAGTTGAGAGTGAAGGTGTGTCTGGGAGAGAAAACATAGGTTAACATGACACTGTTTGAACAGCAGTTGCAAGGGGGATGTCATGAATAATGGCACTTGCTACCATGAGAGACAAAGATTCCAATATGAAAAGAAAACGTAAGAAAGATGAATAATGATGCAACTGAATCTCACTTACCAACTGTCTCGCCTTCATCGCACTCCCGCTCGTCATCATGCTCTGTCTCCCGAGTCCCTGCGATCCACCCACATTGCGGGATGCCATTGTTCGCCCAATCTCCCCAGAAAGTGGCCGGCTGCCTTTGATGAAAGGGAAGAACTAAACAGTCAATCAAATGATGCCTTTAGGTAAAAAGAAGATTTGTTTGGAAAGTGCTTGCCTCAACGCGTAGCTGGAGAGATGGATGCGAGTTGTTGATATCAATGCGCCGCCCCTCCCACGCCAACTCACGTGATCCGCTGGAGCCCGACTCTCCAGACATTTGCCTCCAGCTCAAGGATACCTCTATCAGCGGTGAGGTACTCACGTGTTTGTCTCGGTTCAGCTCAAGGAGGACATGTGCCACTGAGAGACTGTATCTAAGCCATCGAAACTTAACCGCCGGATGATGCATCGTGTTGCGTTACTTCACGCTCAAAGGGGGGGAAAGAGGAAAGGTGACGACGAGATTGAAAGAAAGAAAAGGCCATGCCGTCAGAATCAACATGCCATGATATATTCGGACTACCTTGTGAACGATGCCGCCCGTGTATTTTTCCATGTTCCCGTCATTAACGCTATTTGCCCTGCCATTCTATGTCTTTATTGTGTGTTCAACTATCAATTATTCAAGCATCCTGCCGCCACTCGATATGTCGCTGTTTGTTTTGCTGCCGCTTCTGTATCGTAGTCGAGTCCAGAAATCGCCTGATGGCGATATGAACTGAAATGACATGGTCATCGCCGTGCTAATCTCCCGGCGATATCCTAATCATACAATCATGTCATGGTTGCACTTTTCCGGACAGACCATGGCTGATTGTTCCCCCAACATTAATAGAGAAAACCAGCGGCGTGTTGCTGAAGGAGAATTAAACAAAGAAAAGAGATAAAAAATATCGAAGACGAGGACAAAGGTGAGAGAAAAAGGAGAGAAACTCATAAAGTGGAGGGGAAAGCCCACCACAGAGGAATCTAAGGATGCCGTGTGATTTGCAATGAACAGAAAGGAAAGTAATGCCGTCGTAGCTCAACCGCTTATTTTTTTTTTTTTTTTTCAAAGCTTTTCCAAAAGTCAGGCTTGGGCTGATTTAGAAAAGGAAAAGAAAAAAAGGAAGCAATCGATGCCAGGGGCGCTGGAATGCGCCATGATTGCACCCCATGTTCCTCGAGGGAATCGATCAGTATCGACATAAGAGCGTGTCCACAGGGGAGACATGAGCAATTTGTGCGATTTGATGAATGAGTGAATGATCTCGGTGTCGTTTCGTTCCATGTGTATATACGAGACTTGATAGTCCGGTCCAATTGCCAAAAGCGCCAGTGTCCATTGATCAATAGTCCAAAGTCATCCAAGCCGTTGATCTGTGATGGTTCCACTACGTTGTTGATATGTTGCCGAATGAAATTTGAGGGTTGCCGCGCAGGGGAGGGGAGATGGTACGCCAAGCAGCCCATCCATTATCGCTCCTTGAAGGTCTCAATCGATTGGCGAATGCGTGCAGCCGAGCATAGGACGTGCAAAGGCGCGAGGTGACGATGCGCTGTCGACGTCTTGCGTGTGTGGTTTCCAGAACGGGAGTTAAGAGATGCGAGAGAGATAAAGGGTTAACGTGAGGTCCGAAATCAGGTGTGTGAGGGCAGGTAGCGTTTGACGGAATTGACACGAGCGACACTTCCTTTGATCTGGTGAATTCAAGGATTTGACTGCCCCTATTGCCGTTGCTGCTGAAGGCTACCTTGACTGCCATATGCCGATCGTTCAGAGCCGTTTTCAGCACTGTCCGCGCTAGCACTTGCACTGCCGGTCAGACTACGGGCATCTCTAGATTTGGGGGGATTGAGAGGGCTCACCCCGATCTGCTGTTCAACTTGCTGGGGGGCGACCGCGTTGCCCTGCCCCGGGGGATAACGGGGAACGGGCTGCCGAACGCCGTTGGGCGGCGATGGCTGGCCGTTTGTAGGCCCGAATCCGTTTGGAGGCGAGGGTCTACCATTTCCACCTCGCATCGACGGGCTGTACTGGTTTCCCGGCGAATGACTAGTTCGTCGAGGGTAGCCACCGGTCATAGTCATGCTGGGCCCTCCGCCTCCGCCTGCCCCGGGACCGAATTGCATATCATCCAATCGAGCGGCCGTCAGAGAGTTGGCACGAGAGCCCGCGCTCATGGCGCCGCGGTCCACAGCCCCGTAGCGATTCGAAGTGAAGCTCAGCAACGGGTCATCCAGGATGTTGTCATTTACAGTGGGCATTTGGCTGATCTGGCTCATTTGGCTGGAACGATTGCGAAAGGGGCGAAACCTGCTGCTCTTGGACGCCGGCGCATCTCCTTCGGGATTACGCCGCATCTGGGACGGAGGCGGCCCGGCCACCTTGCGGTTTTTCCTTGAGGTGAGGCTCATCATGTCGAAGTTGTCTGGGTCTATCACGGGTACGTTACTGGCCAGGGCCGGGTCGAAGTAGTCGTCGTCGTCATCGTCGTCGTCAAACCCGCCCCTGGATGGTGGCGGCCCGCGGCGAGAAGGCGGCGCAGATGCCTGAGGAGGCGGACCACGCCTCATCCTCATCTCCTGCTCTCTCAAAGCAAGCTCGCGCTGTCGCAGCTGCATTTCTCGCTCTCTGAGGCCGACGTCCGAAGTTTCGGTTCCGAAGGACTCCTCTTGGCCCTCTGGAATGTCATCGTACAAGACGAGATGGGAGAATTCCTCCAAATCATTGCCTTCCATCGAGCCACGTCGTGAGGCGGCCCGGGAACCTCCACCGTTCATGTGCTGTGACGGCCTCCCGTAGCCATTGGGCCCGCCATTCGCCATGGGCGGAGGCCTGCGCATCCCGCCTGCGTTGCTGAAGTTGGACGACGTTCTGGGTCGTGGCTGGCGGGGTGGCATTCCGTTGCCATTGGGCATCATTGGGCGGAAGCCGGCCTGGGATGGGCCTCGAGGGGGAAGTGGTGAGGCGTTGTTCGGCGAGCCAGGGGGCCCGTTGCCGAGAGGCATTGCGTCGCCCTGTTTCGGCCGGTTGCGGTTGACAACGTTCAGATTATGGAGAATGGCATAAAGAGTCTCTATCCGGGGCACAGGGACTTTTGCATCGCGAGCGAGTTTGATCGGGGAGCCGAGGTAAGTCTCGACCTCCATCGGCCGCCTGGCGACAAAGTCCTGCCACATGATGCTCTCAGGTTGATTTGGTTTTGTCATTTCGTCCATGATTGACTGCTTGAAGTTTGGGGCAAACTTGCAGCCGTTGGCCTCGGCGACGCGCAGTAACTCGTCAATGACCTCAGAGACCATGTCTCTGACGCCCATTTTCTCCAGAAGCGCCGCATGATTGGATGTTTCGAAAATTACGCTAATGGGGTGAAACGCAATCGGACTTGATGGGCATTCTTCAGTTAGCTGACGTATCAACAACCTCCAAGCCGCCGCAAGGGATCTGTTACTTACCCAATGACTCTTTCGTATTGCTGTTGTCGGATATTGGGGGATACTCGACTGTTGACCTGACCGGTGCCAAGCGTCAGGGAGATGGCCTGCGCCATGTCCTCTTGTATGGACGGTGGGATGCTGGCATTGGGATTGGCGGGCCCGATCCAGACGTCAGTTGAGCCTTTGTGCTCAAACTCGCTCTGCCCGAGCTGCGTGAGCTCCGCCCCAGAGACGAGGGACAGGACAACATTGGTTGGGAAGCGCTCCTCGATTGCGGCTTCGATTCCGAGCGAGTGCGTGGTGTTGAGGAGGATACAGGTATGCTGAGGAGTGACGACAGATTCGATGACGGCCGCGAGATCGTAGACATCGGGAAGAGCCTTCACGCAGAGGATGACGTAATCGAACGGACCGTCTCGATTTCCCGCAGCATCTTCTGGGTTTCGAACAACTATGAACAAGGGGAGAAGGAGCGTGAGCGAGACTTGTCCACATGAGAAGGGACGGGGAACCAATGCTCTGGCCTTACCATGTCGAGGCTTAAAACGCTCATTGCCAAACGTGGTGGACCTGCGATTCGAACATTAGGATATGACAGACGGGTAGATGCAGGGCCGCCCGTGGCGCGCCGACGTACTTGAACGAGAGGCCGTACTGGGCGACATGCTCGAAGCCCGACTTCCACACCAGCGTGACGTCGCAGGCATTGGTGGCCTGGAGCCTCCACGACAAGAAAGCTGAGACGGGATTGCCCCCAACTGAGCAGATGCGCATTAGCTGGTGACCACTCATGACGAATGGCAGGACAGAGAGCGCTGTGTTCGACAGCCGCTCCGTCTGTGACGAGAGTTTCGAATTGTGAACGCTGCGGAAATGCCAGAGAAGAAACGAAAAGCACAAGAAAAAGAGGGACAAGAAGTTGGAATCAAAATGGAAGGAATTCGTTTTGGCCAAGCGAGGCTTGGGAAAGAAAAGAATAACTTTGAGACGGGACACTAAAAAGTTTGGGATGGGCGAGGAGCAAGGGTGGGCATATTGGGTGCTGAGCCAAGAGGGGGCGTGTTGGAGCAAGGGCATGGGGTGGGATGACAAACCTGATAGAATCTTGAGACGGGGCGTCTTGGGTGCCATCGTTTCGTCGAGATCCCAATGAGGATTAGCTAGATGGCTAAGATCTGAGAAGCAAGTGGACAGCGGCCTCTGACGATGGCCGTTGTGGCCGAAGTCCTACGGCGCGCGAGCAAGCGGGAAGGGTTGATCCCTGTCGGCAGGCCAGAACAGTTATATCCGTAAGTGTCTCTGTGTGTACCTTTCAGCAGGAAGAGAGCGCGCGACGGTGATCAGCGTAAACGAAAGCGCAAATGTGCTATGCTATAGCGAAGTTGTCGGCACTGTTATGTGAACTCGGCCGTAGGTTGAGCTGGTTCGAAGATGGAAGTGAATCGGTTGACGTCGTGTTCGATTCGAGACCACCGAATGCGGAACAGCGCGAACCGGGTTTCGAAGGTGGAAGACGAATAGTACTTTGGAATAGCGATGAAGGCAAAGCAAAGCTTGGAAGCCTCAAGCGATATTCTGGTTGCTAATGAGTGAACTAACCGTCAGGAAATCTTTCGAGAGGTTTTTCCCCAAGCGTGCGTGCCAGCTGGTTGGCTGCGGGAGAGAAAGGGGTGGAGGGGGGGTTGCTTACAGCAACGGCGGCAGACAGATAACGAAGGACAGCCAACAACGCAGGCCTGGTCCGAAGACTGAAGACCCGGGGATGGTGGGACGGGAGGGCTGAATGCGATGACTGGGCGGATGGGAAATTATCTGGGGTTTCCGTAGGACAGGACAGGACGAGTGGGCGGAGTCGAGTCGAATACTAGTAGGAACAAGCATACACGGACAGGACCACGCGCTGAGGTGCTTCTCGAATGATGAACTCCAAAAAAAATCCTGGAAGTAAAAACGAAAGAAAATAGCCCTGGGAGGGGCGTGTAGTATTCGGATAGGCGATCGGAAATATGTGGTGCGTGCAAGTAAAAGAGACTGGCGCGAAGGCGTGGACGGCGATTCTGCCGGTATTCTCTGGTCTCGTCTGGCTACGCGAGACGGCCGCCAGGGTGTATGGATGAGCGAGCGAATGGAAAGGCGGCCCTCTGCCGGGTCGATGGGGACAGCGCGCCAGGGAAAAGGCGAACGGCCCAGCAGTCAAGCACGTCCGAGCCCCAGCCAGCTGAGAAGAGCGAGATGGGTTCCGTATCGGTAGTGAGGAGCGGGTTCGATTCGTCGCGGTCGTGGTTGGTACAGGTGGAAGTGGGAAGCTGGCGGAGAAACCGCCGGTCTGGTTGGCGAGATGGAAACTTGGCTTGCGCGGACAAGGGCGAAGGAGGAAGAGATGTCCGAGAAAAAACGGGTGCTAAAGAACCGCGAGCCCACAATGGTACCTAGGCAGTACTTTGGCCGCCCGGTTCAGCGCTCCAGGTCATCAGCGGGAGAAGGGCGCACTCACTGTACCGGCGTGGACTGGGCTGTACTTTTAGCACTCTCAGCGGCCTGGCCTGCTACAAGGGCCCGCCGTTCCGTGCTGCCGGAGCTCCCTGCGGCACGCCGCGCCCAACAATGGAGCCCTAAAAGTGGCCTGGGCTGGATTCCAGGTTGTGATACCGACAAGCAAAGACTTGGAAGGATGTGGCGCAGACCATGAGGATTGAAATGAACAAGGAATTCTCGTCTTGTCCCCTCGACACACACAAAGGCAGAAGAAAAAGGGGGGGAAGGGCAGAGCAGAAGTGGGAGAGGGAGGAAGAAGGGGAAAATTCACGGGCCTCACGAAGATAAGTTGCCGGCCTAACTACTACTACCTACTGTAGGTTTGGTACCTTAGTACTCGGAGGGAGAGGAGAGAAACCGAACGAGCGCGGAGTCGGGCCAGATGGTACGACATTCACGAGGTACTCATATACTCATGGGTACGTGTGCCGTGATGCCAGCCTTGTGGCGCTGGCAAGAGGGAGGCCAGAACAATGAACCCAAGAGTCGCGTACCTATCCAGCACAGAGTTCGGAGTCCAGGCACTGAAATCTCAGGATGCCACGGGTTAAATTGACAGTGTCCAACTCCAGCGCCGGGCATGCATGAAGTAGGTAGGACAGGGTGTTCCGACCTGCGTCTCTGGAGGTAACTTGAGGTTGTCGCCCTCGTACGGCTGCGTATTGCGGAGCCCTCGGCCGCGTGGAATTGCATGCTCGTACAAGCACAAGCATTCCAGCCCACGGGAGCTGCGGCGTCCGGGGGGGCACCAAACGGGTCGCCTTGGCTCCCCTATTTTGTTTCAATGTTCCTTATCTTACCTTACCTTTCATGTGTGCTCAAGCCAAGTCACCGTGAACGGGAGGACAAACAGCAAGGCGCAAATGGGTAATGTATTAGATTACTATACTGTATCTGCGTGTTTAGCACTTGTAAGGCCCACCGTACCAGGTCCGATATTATCACATGCGAACCGCCCTCGGATGGATACAAACTCCGCCATCGCCGCGAAGTCATCCATGTGGCAGCAGATTCTCAGAGACTTTTACCGCCGGTGCGAGCGTTCACGTACAATGTATGTAGGACCCGCGTCCATGGATGAATGCCCAGCCAGCCGCAAATCACTGCAGCAACAAGCATTCGATGCTGTGCTGTCATCAAAACGCACGTTGACTGTGCTGGAAAGTGGCTTAACAGGTGGTTTAAAACAGCCAGAACGGATGCTCTCATCAAAGCGTGGGGCACCGGCAACGCACAGCTGCAGCTCCTCCTCCCTCATGCACTTCGTAAAAATCCGTATCGCTCAGAGCTGGCCAGCCGGCAGTCTATGGAGTAAGATAATGCGGAGCTGCCCTAGGTACCTACTGGCTACCTAGACGAATCGCGACATCAGCCGCCCTTGGAACTGTAGACGGCAGCGGGCGCCAGAGGGAGACTTGAGTAAGCTGCGGTATGAGCAAGGCGGCGGCGAGGGGCCGAGAGAAAGGCAGCACACGGTATAAGAGCGTGAATGGCAGATGAAGTTGGCAATTAACTGCCAAAGCTAAGGGAGGTAGCTATGAAGATCCCCCTTGCCGAGCCGCCAACCCGCTAAACAGCTTCTTTGTGTTTGCAGGTACGAACTACTGGCTGCCTGGAGTGATGATGCTTCATGTTGATGCTTGATGTGAAGAACAGCCCAATGGCGGTCCGTAATTGCACAGAGATGCTGTGCAAGACTGTTTCGCAACTGCCAAGTCTTAACAACACATACTACCTGTAGGTACTAGCAGAGTAGGTACATACGAACCGAATACCGAAGGTATGGCATTTACACCAATCCGATGTTGAATTACATACACCTGAAGTCGTTCTACTGGTTACTACTACTGGCACCGTGGCAGAGCGTCACCAGCAGGCGCCGCCCGCGCTAAAAGCCTGGTCACACCCACGCCGCCTCTGGGAGACGTTCTCGCAGCGGCCCGCTCACCACGCCCCAGCCACAAACGGCCAAGTCACAGAGGTTCAAGGACAGCATGACTTCAAACTTGAAGTTCTGACACGCGCGCAGGATGCAATAACTCGAGATCCTTGCCTGTTGTCGGGGTTTTTTTGGTGCCTCTCCATTGTACAACCCGGACATGACTGCCAGGTGCTTCCAGGCTCCGAGGAGTCCATTGTCGCCGAGGTTTGAGATGCCTTTCCCAGCAGCATCCGCCCAATATTTCTCGGTACCTAGGTACCTGGGATTTCGCGTTCGCGGAGGTCTCTCTCCGCCGAGCCAACCAGAGGCTTTGAAGGATCGTTCTTCCACTGTGTCAGTACCCATTCGCTCAGGTTGATGGAGTTTGCGGAGTAGAGCATCTGGAGCTCGAAAGGCACACGCACTAGGTACGCACTGAGTACCCCCGAAGTACCGAGCAGGGTTGCCGGTCAGACGGATAAGCTTTCCAAGATTGCGCTCTGTTCCAGTCAGATTCTCGACGAATTGGAGCCTCATCTACCCTTGTTCCAGCCTCGAAGCCCCTGCTCTTCATTTTCAGGACGGGAGACAACAGAAGACGCAGGCAATCGGGAAAGAAGTGGCAGATCTGCGCAAGCAGGGAAAGCACTGGTCGGGTAATGCTACCTTGGGCGTAGCGGCTATTATTACTACTAACTAAGGTACCTTACCTATGTAGCTACCGAGGTACCGATGTAAAACTGAAGCTTCCAAAAGTCAATTGGTTGTTTAGCACGTTCCCTAGCGTTGGCTCTTCTCTCTTCCCCCCTCAATTGGGTTTTCTTTCCATCCCACTTTCCGCAGCCTTACCTGTTTCTGTTGAGGCGTCCGGCTCTGGTGGCAGGCACAAGTGACCTCGAAAGTGGAGACATTTCACGGAGAGGCCGGAAGAGGGCATCTGTTGTACCTCCATTTCACATGCCGTGCTCGGTTGCTAATAAAAGAAAAGAAGAATATTGTGCGATGTTGTTCGCGGAGTGAAAATAGAAAGTCTTGGGACCCCTCGGAGACGTCTCTAATCCGGACTATTCAATTGCCACATCTGTCACTTGACTGGAGGTATGCTATGTAGTACGAACGTTGTATGAGTAGATGGTTAGGTAGTTGTTAGACGGCAAAAAGGCTTTGCTTCTTCTCTCCTAGGTGCGCAAATGGATCTCTCGATTCAGGTTCATTGATCTCCATCATGGAAAAAGAGACAGGCATCTTGCTCAGAAGCCCTACTACCCAAGTACCTTACCTAAGTATCTACCTACTACTAGTCGGCAGGCACGAAGTACTGTCAGGTACCACCGCTAGGAGGCACTTGGCGGCTGACACAATGTCGGCAATCCTCAGCGCTCCGATACCTAGCTCGAGTCTTGCGCGGCCCCCGCATCGAAACTGGGAAAGAGGAAATTACCACTTGAGCAGCCATGCATTAGCTCGGGATCCGTCAACCGGCCATGGCATCATAGATTCGCAATCGACTGCAACTCACGAAGCATCGCTGCAGACGAGAAAGTGGGAGCCCAGCAGGTGCAAGAAAGCATTGCCATCTCATCTTATTTACTCCTGAAAAGCGGGATCCAATTGCCAAGGAAAGGACCATGCTCGCACTGCGCTGAGAAGGAAGGAAGCATGTAATAGGTACCTTATGTACTCGTTCTCCGTACCTCTTGTACGTTGTACCACTGCCTTATCCATGCGCGCATGCCTCTTTTCCGATTGGAGAGTGCAACGTAACACCACCTGCCGTTATCAGGGCATGCAGAGGATGAAGGAAAGAGGAGGATATCCAAGAAGAATTGGAAGGCGTAATTAGCTCCCTTCATGCTGCCTTGATGCTTGAGCTCAACCTATGTAAGGTAGGTACGGCTTGCTAAGGCACACACCTTCGAACAAGAAAAAAAAAAAAACGAAACGCAAGCAGAAAGACTGCCGAGTCAATGCGTCGTCAACAAGCCCGGTGCTGCCTCTAGATCGATTTCGATCCAGCGGCTACGTGCAAAATAGGCAAAAGGCGATGCAGCCGCACATGGGAGCCCCCTGAATAGCTCAACTCGACGCGACTTTTGACAGCCCTTCGGCTGCGCAGTTTTTATGGAGCGCCCACTGTACATGACACGGACTCCAAAGGCGATGGGAGTGGACTGACCAGCTGGCTGCCTCTTTTTCTTCTCGTACCTCATGACGACAAGACCTTCTCGATACACCGTACGAGTAATACTGCCGGCATTAAAACTGGTCCTGCTGGAATGGCGGCAAGCAGCTGCAGGTACGGAACTGGGTTCGTGGGACGGAGACAACACAGCCGCCTTACCCGTCCCCGTTCGCCCTCCCGAGATTGGGCCAGGGTAGCAATCGCCATCTCTTATGTCATGGCTCTCATCCTCGATCACAATGTTATTACTGACCCTACTATCGTGGTCGGATGCTTGCTCGAAGCATCAGGGAGGAAATTACCATGGACCGAGATACTATAATATAAGACTTGGTATGACATCGAGATCGATGGCTTTGCTCCTTGACCATCGATGATGCAACAACTCAGGGGCAACAGTCTCCAGGAGCAAAATGCCGAGCGCAACAATACTAAGTTCCTACTCCTCACGCATACGCAAGGCGTTTCCCCCCGCCACTGTTTACTGTGGCACTGACAGAGAGTGACTGGGGAGAGCTTTGGCACAGCACGTTCTGTTGTGAGCATCCTACGCGCATCGTCCAGATCGCGCCACTGTATAAGTGCTCGACCTGGGCTTGCTCTCATTAACAAAAGATAGGTGCTATGGCCTGATTGCCCCATCTCTGATCAACCGCACCGGCCTCTGTCATTTGACGCTGGCCAGACAAAGGCTGCAGTTTCCTGCTGCTGCCAGGTGACTTGTGAAACCAAGAAGCACTTCGTGCTAGTACTGTATGTGGTGCCTGTGCTTCCACGGAGGGTGAGAACATCAGCTTCATACAATGACTTCGTAACTGACTGCGTGGATAATCAGGTCTCCAGCTGCCTCGTCTTGGCCATGCGCGCCCCTGAACCCCCCCAGCCGGAAAAGCGGTTCCCCCTGTCGATCACTCGGAGCTAACCCACCATCCATTGTATGATCTGCTACTACCTGTACGCACATACGTGTACAAGCGTACTACTGCTGCGGAGTATCAGTCTTGGTTCCACGAGTATAGAGAACGCTGGCCCATGCTCGATCCGAGTATGCGTCTCGGTCGATACCTCGCCATGTAAAGTGCTCGTCTAGTGGCGGCGCTTAAGTGACATTGGCATGTCTTAGGCTTTCATCTACTCCATGGCCACACCAAGCCAGCTTCACACCCATTTACCAAGCAATGGCGGATGCCTTACAGCCTGTTACGCTCAGATTACCCGGCACCCATCCAGACAACAATATCGCGTCCCCGGGTTCACTCCTACCGCTCTAGGAAGAGTTCTTACTGCTCCCTGTCGACAGAGAGTTTGGCAGCAATCTCCATTAATAGAGATGGCTTCATGGCATGCAGCCTTGATATAGGGTTTCTCGCTTTAGGGTCCGGAATTTGCCTCTATCCCATCACATTGGAAAATCTCACCGTCACAGCCATTGGAGGCTCTCTTGTGTTTCTCAGTCCTCTCACGCGGCGACGTTCTGCAGTGCTGTACCTGGACTTTTTGTTGCACATGCTAGTATCGGCTACCTCTTGAGGGGGGCTGGCTTATCAAGAGGACTGCTTGCGTTACGCTCACGGGCATCTTTTGTACCATATTCCCACAGCCTCCACTCTATTCGTTATTCATGCGCAAACGGCTCAACCTACTCTACCATCTGATAGAACGCTGGGCGTTTTATCCCTATTCCTCTCTTACTTCTTCTCTCACCTCTCTGCTTCGAACATGACTTATTGAGATGGGTCCAAATGGTCCAAGATGCGGGACTCAAGCTTTCGTCCTTAGCCAAATGTTCTCTCTGCCATGCAGTGCGGTTCTGGGGACGGATCTTGTCCTAGGAAACTCAACGGACTTAGCACGAACATTGGGAGTGAGCGTCTCCAGCAGCGACAAGACAGACTGAGCGGTTTTTTGGTTCCAGCTCGACGATGAACTGAAGTGATAACGGAAACTAGCGACCACGCTCCTCGACTGAAATCTCTCAAATACTCACTCTTGCCAACGACGACGGATCTTGACTGGTTGCCTTCACTAGGGAGAAAGTACACGGAGAGTCCATTAGGCAGATGTACTGGTATTGTAGACCCTGGTGAGTGTGGAGACGGCGAGATATCTCGCCTGGAACGATCTTGTTCCTGATCGAAATGGTGTTCCGGTTTGCCAATTCGTTACATGTGAGCCTCAAAACAATACAGTGATCCGACGAGGTGAAGGAGATTCGGGTTTTGAAGTATCGCATGGAATCGAACAACGGATGAACTGGGTTGTTTCAACATCATGCATCCGTCGGCTGCTGAGATCGGCGGACCGAACACTCTGCATGAGGTGAGCGGTCGTTTTCTTCCATGAGATTCAGTCTTGCTCGCGGCTCTCTTCGCCAGCATGTCACTCTGTAGCCCCTGTGTGGCTCATGCATTGGTTTTGCCTCGTCCTTCCCTCTCTGTACTTGGAGCGCGGGATTGCAGATCACGGCCCAGGAACATGTGATCAGTGGGACCAATGCCATCATGACTTGCAGTTCACATCGGTTATTGGGAAAAGCCCTACTACGACAGAGGGATAAGCCTTTACTGGAGTACGAAGTTCTGCTTATGTTTCTTGATGTTGTGGGAGGAGAAGGCTTCAACTTCAACATGCAGGGCAAATAATGCGCACCATTGGCATTCATTGATCTGCTCCTTGAACGGATCCCGAACCTTCCCCTCTTCCTCCTCCAGTTCCTGAGCTGAGCATGCCAGAGCGCGTCGACACTGGGGAAACGCGGGACCAGCTACACCACGAGACCAATGCTGTGACGAAAGCGACAGCGATGCATCCAGGACGAAACAAAGAGACCAATGGACCGGGCGGCTGCTGGAAAGAGAGCTGTCGTATGATGCAATTGCCCCAGATCCAGAAGAAGGGAAGAACTCTGTCCGATGGCGCATTTCGTCATATGGAGAACAGCCGATGCCGTGGAAATCTCGGTGAGACTGAGGCGTAGTGAGGCGCAGCTGAGGGGGGCAGGGGCCAGGAGCGGCGCCCGATCTGGAGCGCGACGGCGAAGCCGGTCCGGGGGTTGGGCTCCACACGCCCCCGGATCTAGCAACTCCATATCAGATATGAGAGGCTTCCGCCGGCATCTGGCCTCATCATTGACTCGATCGCTACAAGATATAACATCACCAGGCTGCCGCTGCCTATCCTGGATTCTTTACCAACTGTCAGTCAACTCAAGCCCGCCCATGAACCGGATCGAGTCTCTCGAGTGTTGATCAAAGCCAAACATCCTGTTCCAACCCGCCTGCTGGCTTCGACGACATGACAATGGCAGGCGAAAGCAGCTTTTACACGCTCCACTACTTTCCATTTTCGCTGTATTCGCTCATGACACGATTTGGGCTCGTCCTGGGGAGACGGTTGAACCCACACACTGCCCCAAAAGTCCAGATCAAGTTGGTAAATCTCCATAGGGAAGAGAACCTTTCGGAGGAGTATCTCACATTGGTGAACCCAAGAGGCCAGGTAAGTTGTTGACAAGATGAACATCCAATATCTGCCGGCCGCAAAGTTGGCGAAAGCGAATCATCTTGGTATTGACAACTGCAAAGGTGCCGGCACTTACCTCGCAGGCGCTGGCATCCCCCCTTACAGATAGTCGTGATATCTCCGAATGGTTATGTGAGAAGCAGCCGGAGCTTGTTCCCGACCATCGTCGGACCACGATCCAGAGCATCATGGACAAGCTGTATAGCTTCCATGCCATGGCCCTGACGACAGGGCGCGAAGAGAGGAAACATGGCATTCCCAATCGAGCTGCGGAGCTTCTGGAAAAGAAGGACTTGGGGGAGCATTACCGCAGAACCTTGGAGATGAAAAGCGTCTTGTAAGTTGTCCATGAAGATCGACTGCTCGCCTGGATATGTTGTTGACGAGCGTTCTCTCTCTTCTCTGTCTAGTCACGAGTTATGCTATAACGATATGTTCACCGCCGCCAGCATCGAGAATGTGGAAGCCAAGGCGCGGGAGTTCGTGCAGGAGCTTGATTCGGCTCTCAACGAGTACAACAAAGGGCAGCTTTGGATATTCGGAGACAGGCCGACCATACTGGACGCACACGCCGCAGCACTGATAGCGCGGCTGATGGATGTGAGACGACAAGACTTGCTGACCCAGAGAGTGCAAGAGTATGCTAAGGGGGTTTTGGCATCCGAAGAATGGAACGAGGTTACACACGGGAGGACTACGCTTTGGAATGCCTCGTTGGGTCACGTTGCCGACTTGAACCCGCTGTAACTGTGCCTTGTTGGCTTTCTCAGTTTGTCCATTTCCCTTCTTTTTGAATTCCTGAATCTCGAATGATCAGCCACTGGTTGAAGCAGCTGTGCCTGTTGTACATAATATGAGGCCCAATAACCCAATGCCCGAATAGAGCTACGAAGAATGAGAAACCGACGTCTTATTGGAGGTTGCTGGGCAAGGAAACAATATTGAAGAGGCAATTGCTCTGTGATAATTCGTACTATACTTTGGCCGAGAGACGCAATAGGCCGCCTTTTGCTGCGAAGCGGTCATGTGGTTCTTCATAATACGAGCTGCCTGCCCAGGATGCTATGATACCTCTCCGGGCAAGCAGGTCGCTTAGGCTGCTGCGGCGCACACTCCGACTACGGGCATCGCTTTGCATTGGACGATGGTAATATGAGTCGTCGACGACAAAAGATGATGGAAGGATATGACCAGCTGTCTGGCATTAACTAGGTGATCGGTTCTGGAGCTCGTGTAAGCTCACGATTATTCTCTCACTCGCATCACACATGCGGCACTTTGGCGGATTGGTACCAGCATGACAGAGTTGCAAGAGATTTCACTTCTCGTGTCGGTGGCTTCGTTGCGGGGAAGACTGGCAAAGAACTGGATGAGCGGACAAGTCGGGACACAGACAGTATACCTACCTAACAGTCCGTGCCGTGGCGAACGAGAGCTTGGGAAATGAAAGCAAAGAAGGTGGAAAGAAACCCGAAAGTGCAACAAAACTGACGCCGACAAAAGTGCCCCGAGTCGAGGCGCAAAGGCCGTCTTTATGTACGGTACGTCTATCCGTACTTGCAAGAAGGAAAAACGGCGCCGGAAGAGGGACCTGGAACTTCTGTTTTGCCTTGGCCGGTCCGCGTCAAAAGTTCCACACTGTCTGGTGGCGGAGCGGAGCACAAAGGGAACCAGACATTTGTATGGAGGCAACCCGGATGGTCAGCGACCAGCTTGTGCTTCGTGTCCGTGATGATTGAAGCTGTCGCGGATGGAGAAACTGATATGGCGTTGATAGAAGACTTGAAGGACTACCTCAGCAGGCAGAGCTGGATGAGAGATCACTGTCATACCGTCTACACGTCGATCGGAGATGGTGTCATAGGGCCTGGAACCCCGGGTTTGCAGGGGATCAGATAAGACGGAGCTGAGAAGCTGCACGCTGTCGGGGGAACAGACTGGCAGGCCTGTACAACGAGTGTGCCTGGGTGGTCACTTATCATGTACAGTGCGAAGTGATGGGGCGGGACGTCGCTTGCTTTTTTTCACACTTGACGTTGGGAGAATGGGTGAGACGAAAGACCTGGAGCTATAGTAGGCGAACCAAACATGAACAGAAGGCGACACGGTGGTGCTTCTGCTGAATTCGTACCGTCCCACCGAGGGTCGCAGTCTCGAGGAAGCTATTCCTTCACTCGGCTTCGTCTCGTCTCGGGAGAGTTACGAAATCTCTCAGAATTCAACCCCATGCCCGCAAGACAAGACACATGTACTCCTATGTGCTGAGGGTTCGTCCTCGCAAAGCCATGCATCTGGGATCCCCGAGATCGGATTCGTGATGAGAAAAGAGAGATTAGGACTCGGCCTATCGTGGATTCAGCTGCCTCTCGCGATTTCAAGGCAGAAATAACGCCATGCGAGGGGGGCAGAGATAAGGGCCCTCACCCTGGGGAGAAAGTCGAGACTAGGGTTCCCCCGCTGGCTGCATCATTGGCTGGGCCGGCGAGATGGAAGCAGACTATTTTGCGCCTCGCAGGCTAGGCACGGCAACAAAGTGTGTCGGAAGCACATGCTGGCTTCACTGTGCTCGGCTTCGGTACGAGTACCATCGCCGGACGCACACGAGGCTCGGAAACAGACTGGTATCGAGTATCGGGCGTCTCGTCAGGCGGCGCAGGGAATGAACACGACATGCACTGTACGAGCTCTCGGTAATACTTGACTGCACATTGCTACCGTAGTCGAATGCTTCGCATGTGGACCGCCGCGGCTTGGAGATGGGAGCCATCATGGTCGCTCCCTCGGCGTGGACTTGCGTGGATTCTGGGAGGAGTTGTCGCACTCCGTGCTCCCGCGCCTTGTTCCAACTGTCTCCCAGGGCCAGCCACAGGAGGGCACCAGACGCTACGGCCCTTTAGGAAGGTCTGGCTTGATACAGCGCCGTCGTTGCCCCAAGAAGAGCAGGTTATCGCTGGATTGGCACCGGGCTCAGCCAACCAAAGCCGCAGAAGCCATCGTTCTCCAAGCCCAGCCTCGCAAGCCTCTCCCTCCTCCAGTGGCACACAGCAACGCTTGTTGGCACATGGTGGATGACAGGAACCGACAGGGGCACGACGGCCTAGCTGCACACTGTGCTGCGCCGTCTCTCCTCCCTCTCGTCTCGGTCTGGGCTCGAGCGCCACACTGCCCATGATTTGGCGGGGAATTGAGCAAAGATGGAGTCGGCTGGGCTCGTGAGAGAGAGACTCACGGACAGGGTCTGCGATTGGTAGGGCGCAGATGTGCTGCAGCAGTACTCGGAGGCATTGCAGCAAGGTGCAGCATTGCAGCCCATGGGGTTAGCGTCCCAAGCGATTATCTGCTGTTGTTGTGTGCTGCGGCAGGTCGTCGCACTCGCTCTCTTTTCCCCATCTCTGCCAGACCTACAACCCTTCCTCGCCGAGCGAGAGAAAGACAGAGGGCGAGAAGGAGAGAGAAGAGCCAAGTCCTCTAGACAGACCTGGCCCCGGACCTGTCCGACTCGACGGCTCGTTCCATCTGTCGACAACCAGGCGGGCGACAGCGATAAAGCGACGACCAGGGCGAAAGCCGCAGCGGAAGCAACGCCAGAAACACCACCGCAGACCAGCGCCGCGGACCGTCGACGTCAAGGAGGCATCGGCTTCTCGCAGTCGAACATGTTGTCGTCCTTCTTCCGCCGGCGCCATGAGCCGGAGCACATCACTCCGATCCCCGGCCCTCTGGAGACGGACACGCCCGGCATGCAGCGCCTTCAGCATCTCCAGCAGTTTGAAAAGGCGCACAAGCTCGACCCCAACCTGCCCATTGACGACCTCAACGATGTGGATGCCGCCATCGCTACCGGCAATGCCGAGAAGGGCCTCGAGATTGAGCACGCCCTCATGGAGGATAACAGCCCGTATCCCGAGGTAGGACTTGTTCATTCTGTTCTTCCACCTGTTTGCGGAGGATGAGATGAGACGGAGGCATCTTAAGCCGGACGAGGAGAAGTCACCAACAAACAAGGATGGTGTAAGCTGATGGGATGAATGTTCCCTATCCTCTAATAGGTGCGAGCCGTTGTTCGAAACTATGATGTCGACGTCCCTGCCAACACCATCCGCGCCTGGGTCATCGGCCTCATCCTCTGTACCGTCGGCTCTGGCGTCAACATGCTCTTCTCACTGCGCAACCCGAGCGTCGCCATCACGACATATGTCATCCAGCTGATTGCCTATCCCATCGGCCGCGGCTGGGACCTGGTCATGCCCGACAAGGAATGGAACCTCTTCGGTCTAAAGTTCAACCTCCGACCCGGCAAGTTCAACCACAAGGAGCACGTCATCATTGTTGCCATGTCCAACGTAAGTACCTGTCACTACCTACAGGGGAGAAAGCATAAGGACTTGGGATCTGCCCTCGAACCAAGGCGGAATCCCCCTCCCCCCTCCCCCCTC
>NW_027395667.1:1593197-1654579 GCF_004382785.1 Trichoderma ghanense
CCTCCCCCCCTCACTGGCTCAGTTCAAGCTGATGATGTCTTGCCTTAGGCTGCCTATGGCGGTGGCGTGCTGTATGCGACCGATGTGCTGCTGGCGCAGCGCCTCTTCTACAAGCAGGACTTTGGCTGGGCTTTCCAGCTTCTCTTTGGCATCACCACGCTGTGTACCGGATACGGCCTGGCTGGTCTGGCCCGTCGTTTCCTGGTCTGGCCCGCCGCCATGATCTGGCCCGCCGATCTCGTCAATGTCGCCCTCTTCTACAGCTTGCATGACCACTCACCGTCGGATCCGTCAAAGACCAATGGCTGGTCCATTGGCCGCTACAAGCTCTTCCTCATCGTCGGATTCGGCGCCTTCCTCTGGTACTGGTTCCCCGGGTGGATCTTCAGGGGTCTCTCTTCCTTTGCCTGGGTCTGCTGGGCTGCGCCGAACAGTGTCGTCGTCCAAAAGATCTTTGGGCCGAGCCACGGATATGGCCTGATGCCCACCTCCTTTGACTGGTCTGTATACAGCGGCTTTGTGGGCTCGCCCCTGATTCCTCCCTTCCACGCCATCGCCAACGTGCTCGGCGGAATCGTCGTCTTCTTCGTCATCATCTCCATGGGAATCCACTTCAGCGGCACCTGGTATTCCGATTATTTCCCTGTTCAGTCCTCCGACTCATACGACAACATGGGCCAGGTCTACAACGTCTCTCGAATCCTAGGCAATGATTTGAAGTTCAACGAGACAGCGTACAAGGAGTATTCGCCTCTGTTCTTGCCGACTCAGTTCGCCCTTGCCTACGCCCTGTCATTTGCAGCCGTTGCTGCCGTCCTCATCCACGTTGCTCTCTACCATGGCAAGGAAATCTGGAACCAGTTCAAGCTGGCCCGCCATCAGGAGGACGACGTTCACATGCGGCTGATGAAGAAATACCGAGATGCTGAGGATTGGTGGTACGCAGGTAGGTCACGCACCCCTTTCCCCCGGCACAATCCTTCTTTTTGCTTCACATCGTGTAGTTGTCAGTGCTGATAAAAAGCCATGTGGGTAGCGCTCTTCGTTGGCATGGTTGCCATCTCCTTTGGCATAGTCGCTGGCTGGGATACCGGCTTCCCCGTCTGGGCCTTTGTCGTCTGTTTGCTGCTTCCGATAGTGTGGCTCATCCCCATCGGCATCGTCCAAGCCATCACAAACATCCAGCTCGGCCTCAACGTCCTGACCGAGTTCATCATTGGGTACATGGTTCCCGGCCGGCCCCTGGCCATGATGATGTTCAAAAACTATGGCTACATCTCCATGTCCCAGGCCTTGTACTTTGCCCAAGATCTGAAGCTCGGCCATTACATGAAGGTGCCCCCTCGCATCATGTTCACGTCGCAGCTTCTGGCTTCTGTCTGGTCCGCAATCGTGCAGATTGCCGTCATGAACTGGGCTCTGGGTCACATCCCCAACGTCTGCGACCAGCAACAGGAGAATGGCTATTCGTGTCCAGGTGGCCGAGTCTTCTACACGGCCTCGATCATCTGGGGCGCCATCGGGCCCGCTCGCATCTTTAGCCACGGAGCTCTCTACGCGTCGCTGCAGTGGTTCTGGCTCGTCGGAGCCATTACGCCCATTGCCACCTGGCTGCTGGCTCGCCGCTGGCCCAAGTCTTTCTGGCGCTACGTCAGCACCCCCGTCATCTTTGGAGGCACTGGCCAGCTCCCTCCGGCGACTGTCAACATCTACCTCTGCTGGGGCCTCGCCGGCGTGGTCTTCAACTACTTCATCAGGCGACGCTACACGGGCTGGTGGCTGCAGTACAACTATGTTGTTTCAGCAGCGCTGGACTGTGGTCTCATCATCTCGACGCTGCTCATCTTCTTCACCCTATACTTGACCAACATGAGCAGTCCTCACTGGTGGGGCAATGACGCCGCCGTGCATACAATGGACGCCAGAGGAGAGGCGATATCCATGAGAGTTACTCCAGGGGAGATCATCGGGCCATCACAATGGCCCTAGGAGGCCCATTGAAGAACGACAATGTTATCAAGGGCAAGAAAAGACGAAATTTAGCTGGACGTACGGCGTTGACATGGTTAGCAATCTTAGTTCTGGGCTATGGCATACGGCATATACATGGGTTGTGTATATGGATGCCTCTCTGTTGCAAATGCTTGATCTGCGTTTTTTTAGGGTTGCTTTATTCTTTCTTTGTATGCAGTTCTATGATGACCCGGACCGGATAGGGATGGCGTTCAAGGAAACCTCGACTATACTACTGATGTTCTGTTTTCTCGTTTTTGGTATGAGAGAGCTGGCCTTTGGCATCAGCGATGCCTGATCAGGAATCCAGTCAAAATTGAAAGATTACTACTTTGATAGCCATGTGTGGTGTTTCTTTCATCTGCGCTGCTCAGACGAGCAGAAGAATGACTGAGCGGATGGATGTACTCCAAATATCATCATCAGGTAAACGTTTGAGCCGGTTGTCATAAGTTGGTACGGGAATAAATTGACCTCAGTCAAGTGAAGCATAAGTACGCAACGATATTCGAGTCGACTTGCGCTGGCCTGAAATATGATTACTCTCAACTTCAATGGTCTGACACCAATGGGACTTGCACCGAAACCCAAGCGCGGATGATGTGCTGACTCAGCTCGAGAATTGAGATAAGCCAAAAAAAGTGGCATCACGTGCACAGGCGAGAGGGTACCATCACGTGGTTTAGACGGGTGCCCAGGCCCACGCCACTCCCACGCAAAAATTAGGGCTGGCAATTCGACAACTCCACCGCGAAAAAGGCGTTGCTCTCCCCAAATTAACAATCTGTGAATCGTCATCCCCAGCTTCACGCCTAACCACCACCGACCGCCAAGATGAGTACGTCTGCTGCTGTTCCTGCTCGCCGTATCGAAGATCCCGTGCCTACGAATCCCGAAAAGCTCGCATATTCTGTCGAAAGGATGCTGCGCGACGCCCCAAAACCTCCAGGGAGGATCGAGCACGGGATCTGGCGAAGAACCTCTGTTGGCTCATGATGCGGAATCAAAGGCTGACTGTTGATCCTGTGTGTAGCGAAGGGTACCTCCAGCTTTGGTAAGCGTCACAACAAGACGCACACTCTCTGCCGACGATGCGGTTAGTTTTTATCCTCAGTCCACCGGAAACGCGGCATTCGTGATGCCTCCGCGCAACAGACACCACCGAAGGGAAAAGGATTCGATCGAGACTTGCGGCCAGAGGCACGGATTGGAGAGGAGATGGAAAGGGCAAGCCACCGACCGGGCTTGTAGAAGTGGTGCTTGTCTCGACGAATTCAACCCGAGGGCGGTCAATTGCGACGGATGGCGGATCGGATCGAACGCTTCGACGGAACGATTTGGCATGCTGATCATGGTTGGAACAGGTCGTCGCTCTCTGCACGTCCAGAAGCATGAGTGTGCCTCTTGCGGATACCCCGCCGCCAAGATGCGAAAGTGTATGTGCTCTCCCGGCTTCGTCCATCCTTCAAACCACACCACAGGAGGCACAACTGGTCTTCCTCTGTCCCGCTACCTTGCCCATGCGCGAGAATTGACTTCTAACAATATTCTCCTTCACAGACAACTGGAGCGAGAAGGCCAAGCGGAGAAGGACCGTCGGCACCGGCCGCACCCGTTACCTCAAGGACGTTTCCCGACGATTCAAGAACGGCTTCCAGACCGGCACCCCCAAGAACGCCAAGTTCAGCAAGAAGTCTCCTACGCTGGAGCCTTAAGTGACCTGTGGAGCGTTTCGGAGCTCTCTTCCTGCTTCTACTGGTTTTTTTGTTTTTTTTCTTCGTCGCTACACCGGATCTTATGCACAAAAGGGTAGAAGAGGGAGAGAGAGAGAGAAACGAGGAAAATAGAAGAAACCAAAAAAAGAACAATAATCCCGCGTCCATGAGGTTTAATGAGTCCTGGCGAAAAATCAACACTCTGCATCTTCTCACTCTTCTCTTGCCCTCTACCAAGTGATGAGCGACGTTTCTGCCGGATGGAACTTTCCCCCTTTTCTTTTCCAGGTCTTCTTCTGTTCTTCTTTTTTTTTTCTTTTCTCGCTGCATGGCTTCGAGTGGAGGTGGCGGTGGATGTAAATTTGGGCGATTGATTAAGGAAGGGGCTGGAGCATGGGACAAACGGTGTTTATGAAAAAAAAAACGGACCCCAACTGCATTTTATTTTCGCGCCGGAGATTTTCTGTTAGAGGATCTAGGTGACGAGAGTTTTGAAATGGCAATCCTGATTCTTCATGTCGCCCGTCCCTTGTTCTTCGCCTCTTGTTTTGTTTCCTTTTGGAGACTTTGATGAGATGGTATTTGTGATGAACTCCCATCTTCTGTGCCTTGAAGCATCATCACCTGCTTGAGTAGAATGTTTTCCATACATCTCATACTTGCGCCCATCCATCTCTGGCTTCGATCGCAATGCCCAATCTCACTTCATCACTATTAGATGTGCCTAGAGATGCCATACACCGTAACACTCCATAAGTACCTAGTAAGACTTGTGTGTCACCGTCAAGTCCCCCTCTCAAACACCTTGACATTCCCGTCTGCTCCAACGTGGTACAAATACTCCGCACCCTCCTCTCCCTCCTCTTTCCGCACTGCGATCCTCACCACACCGCTGACATCCTTGGCCACGCCCGTGTCCAGCATCCTAAGGCTAAGGACCAGGTCGGCGGCATGTGCCTGCGCGAGCACCAGCGCCGCATGAGAGCGCTCCAGCGACGTGGTTTGAGCGCGCAGAAGGGCGTCGTCAGCGGAGAGGGCGAGAATCGTCGCGTGGACTCGCTGGCAATGTCATTGTTAGCTTTGTTTCAGTCTACATAAGGCGGTTGTTTTTCCTTTTCGCCGTGAGAAGGACGTGATGAGAATTCTCCATGACTCACCTCTCTCAGGGAAAAGAGCATTCCCTCCAGCGCCAGAGCTGTCACATCATCTTCCCCGGATATCGCCAACAGCTCGTCTAGTTGATCCACGATCAGGACCTTGGAACTCGTTCGCACGTCTCCAATGGCCGCTTCGATGCCTCTCCTCACGTCTTCCAGCTTGCCGCTCTTTAGAACTCGCCCTCTGTCCCCAGTAGATTCTGTTCCTTGGCCTCCTGAGAGCAGGCCTGTCAGGCCGTCCACGAAGCTGAACTTGCCGGCTCTGCTTAGGCCGTCCAAGTCCAAACCCTGGCAAAATGAGGAATCATATATAAGCATGTGAACACCCAAAACTAGTAGGGGGCCAGTGTAGTCTCAGTACTCACTAATCTGCTTGCGCCCTCCCTCCAGAAAGCCAAGTCTCTCATGAAGCTCACAAGCACGACGCCAGAGTCCGTCCCCGTCTCATCTCCGCCAGCGCCCCGTCCCTGGAGTATCGAGCAGAGGTACCGTAGAATGAGCCAGTTTGATGTCGCTCCCATGACAGTCGTCAAGACTATCAGGGAAGCCTCCTCGGGTAAGCCGAGATATGGCTCTAGAAGAGGTGGAATCTTGCTTGACATTGTCTTGCGAATAGTGAGGCTGAGGATATGGACAAGGGTATGAACGTTGATACGTTCAATGGCTGATATTGTGGAAGCCTTGATCCAAGTAAAGGAAGTATCAAAAGGGGGAGCAACAGATAGATAAAGCACAGCAGTCTCTTTGCTCTGGCTTTACATTAACGGGAAGTCGAAGTCGCCGATTTTGAGGAAGGGTCGTGGTGGGGGCGGGGACGGTGCGAACATTCACCTGCGTTTCCGCACTGTGCATACATGACCGACTCTGAAATCCATCTTCTACACTCTCGCTTGCTCATGCCTCTTATCAATATTTTTCTCTATATAAAATGCCTTGCCAAAGAGGAAGAGACTGTCAGATATGCGTTCACATGCCGATACTTACCCTACATTTCTCGTAACGCTTTTTGCTCAGATCGTGGCATCGACCGATGTCCCACAGTTCATTGAATCTGCCGCTCCAACAGATGCCAAATACCCAAGCCCCTGACCCGATGACGAGGACAGCGGAAGAAGCACTCCATCGCTTGGGTCCTCCAATACCCGATGCTGACTCGGTAGAAGGCACTTGGGGGTACCGTGTGGTCACTCCTTGTACCTCTCCTTGAGGGCCTGGGCTGACAATTGCTACCAGAGCGGCATCTACAATCCCGGCACGTCGATATGCCCTCCATGCAGCTTCCGCATATGCTCATAGACACTCTCGCCCTTCGGAAAAGTCATCAAACACACCCAGCAAATGTGAGCGTCGCAGGCTATGCACGTCATGTGGTTGCATCCAGAGATCTTTTCCAGCGGAGTCTTACACTTTGGACAGTCCTTGATGCCCAGCTCTTTCTTGAGCTTCGTAAACGCCTGGTAGCCTCCCGTCTTGATGTCCCGGTGCTCTGCGCACGACATGCCGACGTGCGGCTCATGGCAAGCAGAACAGGTCGGCCTCAGACAGTTGGAGCAGTTTTGAGTTCTCGCCTCTGAGGAGACTCGGTAGATGTAGCCGCAGTCTGGAGTGGGACAGTAGCGAAATTCGTTGGGGTTTCGCTTGATGTAGGACGAAAAAGATCGTTCAAGCACGTCCTCAAGCGCGGAAGAAGAAAGATGCTCTTGAAGGTCTTCAACCACTATGACGTCCTTGCAGCTGCCTTGATTCCCATGGCAGAGGATGGCAAAGTCTGCGGCAGTCCCGTCTCCCACGGTGCAGCTTCTTTCGAAGCACTCTTGGCAGTACACATGGCCACAGCTGGTCTTGACAGGGGCCTCCGCCTCTGTCCAGCAAACGGAACATTCCTGTGCCGCTTCATCGGGTCCAGGCAGTACGACTGGCTCTGCGACTTGTTCTTGGCCTTCCATGATCGCCAGGGCAACATCATAGTCTTCTAGCGAGCCGGAGATGACAATTTTCTTTGGGGTGGAGATGATGTCGAACGATGCGTTTTCGGTCCCGATCCTGGCAGCAATCTTCCTAAAGCCCCCATGGCAGGCCCAGAAGAACTTGTGAGGTTCGAGTTCAATGACCCGGATGGACGTCGACAGTGACTCGACTCGTATCAGCTCAACAAGCCGACGCTCCGCCTCCTCGCAACGGGGCTGAGAACCAAAGAGGCGCAACTCAGACCGGCCTCTATCCCGGAGTATGGTCACGGAAAGCTCTGTTTCTAGCTTCTTTATCGCCTGGAAAAGCTGGCCATTTCCTTTGAGGGAAGAATCCCAGAGAGTGATGCCGTTCCTCTTCGCAACAACACCGGCAAGGATAGACTCGAGGTCCGCCTTGGCAGCCGCAACGGCATCTGCCGACTCCCCCTCAATCTTCAAGAGTCTGAACCTCTTCAAGGGGTCGGCGCTGTTGTACGCCTTGAAGAAGACGTTCTTGCCTTTCCAAGTCGTCTGCTGGGCCAGAATCCTGGGGTAGACGGCGTCGTAAATGTTTGTGCCGGCCTTGAACTTGGCCGAGTACACCATCTGGACAGTCAATCGCGCCTTGCGATGGAAAGGGAGCTCCTTTTTGTCAAGCTCTGTGGCAGCTCTTCGAGCATCGGACTCGTCCAAGAAGCGAGCAGTGGCTTTGACTCGCCTGGCGTTGGTCTCTAATGTCACCTCGAAGTATTCCAAAGCTCCGATGTTTGTCAGAAGCGATCGTATCATGGCCGAAGCCTGTTCAGCGTCGGTTGAATACGTCGGTGGGCCAATTTCTACATGCCGAGGCCTGTTCCGTTCCAGTGGGATGGCTTGCAAGATGTCCTTCCTCTCGGCGGCAGCCGGCACTTCAGTCAGCATGACTGTCCAATTGACGCGGTCCCTAGACGGTGACCGCGCATACGAATGAAAGGCCGGCTGAGCTTCAGTAGCTGGCCCCGTTGCGACTTTCTGGTCCAAGATCCGATAGGTACCCTTCGAGAACAGCTCGCTCACTCTCTTGGCAGTATCGCCGTTGCCAAAGTTCAACCAGGCGTTCCGGACCGCTTTGTGCCATGATATGTGGACCTTCTTGCAGTCCACACGTCGAGCGCTGTGGCCAGAGGGCATGGGTGCAGCGATGGGGGTTGCGTATATCTTGACGCCCTCCCATGTGTAGCCCGAGTGGAACAGAGCACAGAGTCTCTTGGAGAAGGACGGATCGTCCGATCTTACGGACGCTCCGCAGCTGCCATCCATGTGCAACATGTACACGTCGTCGACTTTGATGCCAAATCCCTTCTGCGCGAGCATATCCCGAACTGACTGCTCAGAGGTGCCCTGCGGCAACCCGTTGATGCGGACGGCAGAGAAGTCGCTGGGCAGACGGATCTTGGATACACGAGCACCGGCCTCGAATTGGACGAAGGCGCCTCCAATAGTTCTCGAGAAGTCGTCCTTCTTGGGTTCGTCCTGCAGCAGTTGCGTCAACGCTTCCTCTTCAATTGACCAATCCGCCACTCCATCATCTCAAGTACGGATGGAGCTGATCCTCGGGAACTCTGGGAGTGGGCGACTAACCTCAATCGCATCAGCTACAGCAAGAGCAGCAGGGGCGGCATCTGGAGAGGCCAGATCCTCTCCAGCATGAAGAAACAGGCATTTCTCCCCATATACGCAATTTTTTTTCCCAGCTTTGAAGAATCTGCAAGCTGGCTTTGCACTCTCGGGAGGTGCAGTGGCAGTAGAAGGGTCCGCTGTTCTGGCTTTGCCCAGTTGCACGCCTCGCTGTAACAGCAGAATCAGCCGACGGTCTCGCCGCTGTGTACCTGACGAGGGAAGGGAGACTTTATTACCGTTTGAGGGTCTGGAGCAGAACGAATGGAGATAACGTTGCTATGGGAAAAGGGGCATGATGGTCCCCTGGTGCAAGACCCCATCTGGAAGAACCGGCAAGGCGTGGCAGCTCGCCAATCCTGGGCGGAACCAAGGTGCCCGTTTCCCGTCGACGAGGCAAGGCGGTTCATTTTGCCGTTCATGATAGCGAAGAGTTGCTCAAGAGCTCGACGCCAGCGTCTAGGGCGAGATTCGACCTTGTTGGATGACGAGGCTCTGGCTTTCCCTTGTTTGTCCCAGGCAAGCACTTTGCAAGGTTGGGCACCATGAACCGCAGAAGATGCTGCCTGCATCGTGCATATTGTGTCACCTCGTATTTGTGCGTGTTGGGGGAGTCACTCACACTGTACAGCCGACCTGCATATTGCCATTGGACCTGGAGTTCGAGTTGGATGCTCCCATTGGGCTTTGTTGGGTATCGGCAGATGGTACTGCCGTCATGGTACTCGAGGAGTACAGACGCACAACATGCGTGCAATGTGAGCGACATGATGCTACCTGTGAGCTGGGTACCGAGGCAATTGTGATCTCGAGAATCTTGGTGACATTTGCCGCCAGTTGCCTTTCACGATGCAGATACCAAAGCGATTGCAGATGTGGGTAAGAATGTATTGTGGACATATACATCTATGTAGCCATGGAGACCAGGTATGTCTAACTACCAATGAGCGAAATGGGATATCTCTTCTTAATCAATGCTGTAAATGCTTACTTATCCTATGCAGGAGAGCCAAAAGGAACCAGAGAGGAAAGGAAATGAAACCTCTGATAAACGCCGTATGATGCCCGTCAAAGAAAAGACGTGTGTGAACATGATCCGATCTTGACCCTTTGAAATCAAAGACAAAATGCATGCACGCTGCCCCCTAAAACTTCTCCATGAGGTTCTTGCGCGCCGTCCACATGCGCGCCCTCTTGCCAAAGATGTACATGGGAATGGAGCAGAGGCAAACGATGAGCTGAATGACGCCGAGGTAGACGTACACGTTCCTTGAGCCGTCCTCCGCAAGCCACTGGGATATGAACAGACTGAACACCAAGCCGTGAAGCACATTCTTGGAGAAGTTGAGCGTCACCAGAGCCTCGCCAGCATACTGGCGGTAGCTGTCGACGCAAAAGGTGATGGACGTTGTCGAGCCAAGGGAGCAGCCAAACGAGGTGATGCCAAAGAAGATGGTAGGGACAATCCAGCTGTCCCTCTCCTGCGCCGACCATCCGAACCCCATGAGCCCTATGCACGTGGTAATCAGGATCGGTATGGCCATGACGAGACGAAACTCTGGCTCATACATGCCCCCGTTGCGACGAGCCATGGCCCTGACGATGATATCGCTAATCTTGCCCGCCACTCCGGTACCAAGGATGCCGCCAACAAAGGGCGAGACGTAGACGAGGCCGGTCTGGAGAGCCGTGAAGTTGTATCCGTCCGGGTTACGGTAGATGACAGCCAGGTTTTCGGAGATGACAATGAGCCAGCCAATGGAGCAGGCATAGATGACGGCAGACCAGAGGACGGCGGGGTACGCAAACAGGATGAATGGCCTCGCCATGACCTTGAACCAGTTGTCATTGTTGAGCCGTCCATGATAGGGCTTAAGCTGCTGGACAAAGGTCTGGGCCGGCTGGTTGCGGAGGTTGTGGGTATACGCCTTGATTTTGGGGGGCGCTCTGAGCTTCCACGAGGGGAGCCTTTCGTTGTCGAGGTTGGGCGCTGTCGAGTAATACTCGGTAATGACCATGCTGTCAGATGCGCTGAGACTCGGAGGGGTCCATTGATGGAGCCTTCGGCCGCGTTCAGGGGCCAGACTGGGCCGCGGAGACGTAATGGAGGCTCGGGGACTGTGGATCGACGGTCCGCGCGAGGATTCACCCCGATTGCCTGCCTCTAGATCACCTCCCTCTTCTTTGTGGCTTTCCAGCGGCGGAACTACGAATCCCACTTGAGGACTCCCAGACGGCAGCTCTGCGTCCTTGCCCAAGGGTTCCTGGCCCTCATGGGCCGCAGATGGGGTCTCCACGTTTGGAGTAAACTCGACGTGTACTTCTCTGCGACGCTCGATCACCGCGGGAGACCGCGAGCTCTCCGGCGATTTCCCCCGAGGGGAAAGGGCGCCGGCAGATGTATGAGCCGTGTCGGCATGGCGGGATGACAGCCGGCGAAGGAAACTAGGTCGTCTCGAGACTCGCCGTGTTGGCGTCCTGTCCCAGAAGGTCTCGGGGACGAAGAGGAACAGTAGGACAAATGCAAACGCCACGACGATGGCAACAATACTGCGGAAAAGGCAAAACTAGGTTAGAACTTGAGGTTGGACAAGGGAGAAAGACGTGATTGTAGGGCTTTGAAAAGGGAGTAAGAGCGCGAAGGGGGTAGAAAGGGTTCGCAACGTACAAAAAGGCCCAGCGCCAGCCGAAGCGGCCAATGATGGCGGCGCTGACAAGAGGAACAATGTTCTTGCCTCCCAAGAGCAGGAGGGTGTAGATTCCGATGCGGTATGCGCGCTCGTGGAGGAAGAAGATCTCGGCAATGGTGGCGGACGGCAGACACTCCACTGGAGACACGGCAACGCCCTGGAAGACTCTGGCGGCAATGAGGGAGGAGAAGCTGGGCGAGTACCCAGCCCAGACGCAGGTGCCAATAAAGAGAACGGCTCCGGCGAGGTACACGGGTCGTTTGCCGAACAGGATGGCTGTGGGAGAGGCAATGACAGACCCCAAGCCCAAGCCCATCATGTATAGGCCAGTGGTCAGGGACACGCGCTCAACGGAAACATCAAAGTCGTGCGCAACATTGGTGAATCCCGCAGCGATCAGGGGCGTCATGCCGCCTCCAAGCATGCAGTAGAATCCCAGGGACAGGAGGGCGCAGTCTCGCCGCCAGGAAGGCCAGTTCAGGGGATCGTTGACGGAATCTTCCGGCTGCGGATCCAGAATAATCTTACCATTGCCCGTCTTCTTCTTGCCGACACTTTCTTCGACCGGCTTCTCGGGGTCGGCCTGTGGCAACGGCAGCGGCCGAGTGCCGCCAGGAGACATGGGGGTCTCGAGAGGGAAGCCGGCTGGAATGGACGAGTGCGAAGTGAGAGCATGGACATTGCGCAGACCGAGTGGCTCGTTGCGGTCACTAGCCAGCAGCAAGACGGAGCCTGCAAACCAAGGAACGGCGTTAGGAAGCTACTTGAAAGTGCTGAAGCTGGAGACATGGGGAAGAATGGACGCAATCCATAGCGCAGCCAGCTGCTCACCTGGAACCTCGATAGTTTCCGGATCGTTCAACATGCCCATGCTCCATTTGGCCGGCCCAGGCTTTTCACCATCGTTATCAGCTTTCCCACCGCCTCGACGGCCGAGACGCCACCGGCCTTGCTTCGATTGCCCTTCGGGCGCCATGTCGGTCGACATGTATGAGACCAAACGCCAGATACTGCTGCCGTACGCGTTTGACGAAATATAGGAGCTCAAGGAGAGAGGCTACCAAGGTTGAGTTTCAGAGGAAAGAGATTGGTCAATGATACATGGAGGCAGTATGATTGGGGTATGGCAGGGAAAAGTTGAGGACGTTATAGGCGTGGAGGGAGAAGTTGATATGATGCCTTCTTGTTGATAGTATGTCCGATCTAAGAATAGCTGTGAGACATGCCAGAGAGAGACACGCCACAGAGATGAAGATACGATCCAGAAAACGGCCCAAAGGGGGAAGGTTTCAGAGAGGACAATAAGATCCGGGTCTAGAGCGATTCTGCGAGAAAGCGAGGAGGGATATCAAGATTTGGCGTAGACCAGCAACGCGCAGGCTTTGGATTCGACACAGGATGCTTGGTTTGCGCCGTCGAGAAAGTCGAGGGCGAGATGGCAGCTAGAGGGCACAAGGGAGGAAAAGCCAAAACGAGGTGAGTAACTATACAGAAGACGGAAGATGAGGAACAGGTAGCGAGTAGGGGGAGACGGAGAGGAACATATACAAGAAGGATGATGGAGGAGAGGAAGATGCCAGAGGGTGGAGGAATGAAGTCAGTGTCTCGAACGTTCTTGCTCCGCACGTGCTAACAATTTAGCAGACTGATGGCTGGCTAATCACGAAAGAAAGGCCCCGAGATCTTGCAACTTCTATCTACCTAGCGCGAGATCTGGCCTTGGATGGCCACCCGGACAGAAGAGACCAGACGTTATCGGACCCCGAGAAGAAGGCAGAACAGCCTTAGCTCATGATGTCGGTGTCCGGTTGGGACGAGGGTGGGAGGGCTCGTCAGTGGAAACAAGGGTATCGTTTCCCTTGCCTCCCTTACCCAACCTACCTTGCTAGCCCTCTTCTCGGCACCACCACCTTGATAGACAATGGCTGATCAGCAGCAGAGAACTACGGCGCTAGCCTCTCCCAAACCCCGGACATGGCACAATCAGCAGTGGATGGTCCAACCGCAGCCAACGCGGCGAGTCAGGTGAAGCGCCCGAGCTGCTGCACATGCCACTGCCTGGGAACCCCCACTGGCTCAAGGGCTCCCCGCCATGGATACGCCTGGCCATTCCATGTTTGATGACGGCAGCGGGGACCATGGGGGCTTGCTTGAGCCCTGGAAGCTCGCCCGGTTGACGCCTCGTGCTGTTACTAGAGCGATGTGGTGGCACTGGAGCTAACGGACAAGGAGCTTTGTCGAGCGCCCACTCCTCCCACGTTTGATTTTCCAGCGCGTTCATCGCCAAAGGCAGTAAATCGGCGCCAGCCGTTGGACCAGTACTTTCTAGAGGAGGGATTTAGATGCGCTTCACCTCGAGCACTGTCCTTGAACCTGCAAATGTACAGAACGGGGGTCCATATGCTGGCCGGGATCAGGGCTTGAGATGGACTTCTACTGCGGCTCACGCGGTCGACAATCTTCCCCCGCAGGATTCGCAAACAGGCGGTGATGCTACCCAGACGCTACTACCTGCACTATAGACACACAAGTCCAAGCGAGCGCAGGGCTTGCCGCTCCATCCCTTGTCCCACTGCAGGCTATTCGCCCTCAAGCCCTTGCAACCAGATGCTCATCGTGCTTACGAGGCCATGGAACACTGCTCTTTGACGAGCATTTGACAGGCAGCAGAAGCCCCCGGTTGCGGCTGTTGATTGATGTCTGATCAGCCGCTAGAGCTCCGTATCCAATGCTCAACACCTCGGAGGGTCGACATGACCCCGGATCACACCATCCACGACGTCACTCTGCAGCGAGTCGTTCATCATGCGACGCCTCTCAACGGCCGCCGCTCAGCCTTGGCATCGTCTTGTGGGCGACTATCAGCACTGGCTCTTTTCTGCTCAAAAGCCAAGTCTTTGATCGAGTCATTTACGTGTATAATACCTCACAACCCGTTTGGACCTGTATTGGGCATAAATGGGGAAGGGGGGGAAGAGAAGGGACGGGAGAGAACCCGTCAGAAAACACTGCTCATGTCTAAGACGAACATCAGAAACAATATGCAGACATCGGTAGAACCAACGTCAGCTTTCCATGAACCCATTCCATTCTACCCACTTGGTATCTAAAACAAAAAAGAAAAAGAAAGAAGAAAAGAAAATAAAGAAGAGGAGAAAAAAAAAAAAAGAGAAAAAGAAAACACCCAACTCGCTATCCTTGATTGTTTCTTGCCTCCTCCTTATCACTACGCCTCCAAAACAACAAGAGACTTCCTGCATCTTCTCGTCTATCCCCCTACACTACAGAGGAAGAAGATTAAACTGAAGAAGAAGAAAGGAAAGAAGAAAGAAGAAAGAAGATGATCGTCTCTACATTAACACGCAGTCTCCATCTTGCTTCTCGATGCGGCTTCGCGAGATACGCTCCCGAGGACGAGCCTTTTCCTTTCCGGATCTCTTCAGATCCTCCAGCCGTTCTCGGGCTTTGGGGAAATCCTGGGCTATAGCATCACCACGTCAGCATCATAACTACAGAATGGAAGAAGATCGATAAGACTCACCAGCTGCTCGCCAATACCACCGCTTGGCATCTTCCAGATTGGCCGGGACGCCTATCCCCACCTCTGTGAAGTATCCCATTGCGTACTCTGCCTTGGCCAGCCCGGCAACAGCAGCTTTCCTCGCCCACAGGTACGCCTCGGTATCGCTCTGGCCTAGGACGCCTTCGCTGCCGGTCAGATACCAGCCGCTCAGGGCCAGCTCCGACTGATGCTCCTCCTGCTGAGCGGCCCTCGAGTACCACACAATGGACAGTCTGGGGTCAATGGGACATCCCAGCAGCCCGTACTCGTAAGCACAGCCCAGCCGGAACTGTGAAAACTTGTAGCCAATCTCGGCCGCCTGCTGGAACAGAGACAGGGCGTACTGCTCGTCGCGGATGATGACATCGTTGCCCTGGGCCGACTCGTACAGCAGCCCGAGCTCGTGAAGGGCATGCGGGTTTTCCGCGTCTGCCCGCTCAGCCGCCCGCTTCAGCCAGCCAACCGCCTCCCGCGGGTTCTTAGGCTGGCCCAGAAGCCCCTTGAGCAGGATCATGCCGACCTTGTACATGGCAGGCGGATCGCCCAGAGTCGCCGCGCGCTTGTACCACTGGATGGCCTTCATGGGATCCTTGCGCGTGCCGCCGCCCTCTTCGTGGCCAATTTCGCAGCATACGGCCGTGCGATACGCGGCCGCGGCGTGGCCCAGCTTGGCCGCCGACTGGTAGAGCGTAAAGGCCTCTTTGGAATCAGCATCGGGGCCGAACAAGCCCCTGCCAGTGCCGTCAGCCATGATGAACATGGCATCCGGGTTCTGGGAGCTGACCAGCTTCTTGAGGATCTTGTGGGCATCGGCGAGATATCGCTCACGGGCCTTGGACCTTGCTCGCGCGTCGGGAATGTTGGGAACGAGCACGTCAGAGGCCTCGATGAGCCGCTTGGCCAGCTTGAGCGCAGACGCCTGGTCGTTGGGGTTGCCCTTGATGACCATCCTCAGGTGCTCCAGCTCGCCGGGAGTGACTGGAGGCTCCTTTTCCTTCGGCCGTACCGGAGGCGGTGCCTGTTGAGGATACGGCTGCTGTTGCTGCTCTGGATGTTGCGATGGCCCTGAATGTCGCGTCTGTTGCGGCTGCATGGATGCTTGCTGCTGCTGTTGTTGTTGTTGCTGCTGATACTGTTGCACCGGCTGCTGCCCCATCTGAGGACCGCCTCCGTAGTTCCGGACCGGAGGCGGCTTCGCATTCGGATTCACCGGCGAGTTCTCCATCAAGCCCGGCCGCACCGGCGTCGGATGCGCAGGCAGACTGTCCGGGTTCGCGGGAGCGGCTGTGCCCGGCCTGACAATGGGCGGGCGGCTGTTGGCAAAGCCGGGATGCTGCCCAGCCGGGCCCGGAGGCGCACTCGGGCCTCGAGGTATCGGCGGCTGAGCGTATCCTCCGGGCCCGTTGTATCCTTGGTCATACCCGTTTTGGCCGTATCCTTGGTCATTGTGTCCTTGGTCGTATCCGTTTTGTCCGTATCCTGGACCATTATGTCCTTGACCGTAGCCGTTGTGTCCGTATCCTTGCTGTTGCTGCTGTTGATACGCATGCGTTTGCGGAATCGCCGGCACTTCGGGAATGTCGCCAGTCATCTCGAAGACGGCAGACTGCGGCTCGCGCAGCTCTACCATGGACCGAGCGTGGACCAGCTTGGGCGTCTGGTGAGCCCCCTGCTGCGGCTGCTCGTTGCCCGGCCGCATCGACTGCTCAAACGAGTCTCGTTTGCTGTGTGCCGGGATGGCGTCGAAGTCGGGCATGCTGGAGCGGCTTTCCTGGCGCGCATGCGTCTGCAGCATACGCGAGTCTTGCGGGTTGAGATGCTGCGTGTTGGCACTCGGCTCGTCGTAGTAGGAGTCGTACAGGTCGTCGACTGCCTTGTTATACGAGGGGGCGCCGTATCCATTGTCGCCATGCTGACCGGGGCCAGGACCGTAGCCGTTGAGACCCGGGCCGTGGCCACTGGCATTGCTATACTGACGCTGCGGCGACGGCCCCTGAGTGTCCTGAGGGTATGTCCTCTGCGGCGGGGGCCGGTTCCCCGTCGTCGTGGCCGGCCTCTGCGGTATTCCTCGCCCAGCAGCAACGCTGTTCGGCATCGTCATGCTTCGCTGCGCTCCGTATTGATTCGGTGGCGGCCGGGTTCCGTATCCGCCGTCTGCGTAGTCGCCGTAGTCTCCGTAGCCGCCGGGTGCCTGCCTGGGCTGTCCGTGTCTTGGGTCTGCGTAGTTCTGGGAGCCGTTTCGGGTTGGAGGTTGTCGGTGTCCTTGTCCGTTGAGGTCCATCTGCGACATCTGGTCTGCGAGCTGGTAGTTGCCGTCGGCATACCCCGGCCCGGGGGCGTTCATGCGAGGGTTGTTCATCGGTTGTCGGCCACCTAGAAGGGAGTTGACGACTGCAAGTTAGAGCCTGTTTTTTTTCCTTTGATTTATGCTCCAGGCTTTGGTGGTGAAGCCGGGTGTTGCGGAACTGGGCTGTTGATGAAGACCGGGCTTCACGGAAATCCGGGCTCGAGTGTAATGGCAGGATTGGGAAAGGCTTACCTGGACCTGGACCTGGGCCTGGGCCTCCTCCCCGAGGCATGTTCGGCCTGCCCCTATTCCCAGGACCCATGCCGCCTCTCGGGGGATAGTTGGCCCCCCGCTGCCCCTCTGGTGGCATCATATGAGGGCCTCCTCGGCCTCCCTCTTGCGGAGGGCGGCCGCCTCTCGCCGGGCCGGGCCGGCCCTGGGCATAGCCGGCGTCTTGGTGCTGGTTGATTCCATATTCTGGCCCATATCCGCCTCCGCCATAGCCATCGTCCTGATGGTACTCGTTTGGTCCTCCGTAGCCTCTGGCCATGGCAGGATGTGCTGCCGAACCAGCGTACGGCCGCTGTTGGGCACCGTTGTATCCACCCTCGTACGCCATTAAGATTATACTTGTTCTCTGCTTCGAACGATTTTGATTTTTCCCCTTCTCTCGGTTTCGGCGCTCGTATCGATTTCGAGAGTCTAGAGCAAGGAGCAAGTTGAAAGCTATAGCTGGCAGATACAAAAGGGTACTGGTATGCAAACGCCCACGCCAGAAAAGATGAAGAGAAAGAACAAGAAAGAGGGCACAATCAGAAAAGGTATGTTAGCCGGCTGGGGCAAGACAAGATACTAGAGGCGCTAATCGTTCTTTGTCTTCCGCAGGTGCCTCTCATGCGATGGCTGATGCTGCTATCAAGACACGGCTGGAATAGCGGAAGGGAAAGAGAGAGATGGGAGGTCGAGGGCAAAAGAGTAAAGCGGCAAGATGTCTCAGCAGGCCCATACCAAGCCGAGATGACAACCCCAGCGCCGCTCTCCGGTTGGCAGACGTTGGCGCCGCCGGGTGAATCAACAGGGTCGCACAGGCACCCGCTTGAAGCCCGCGCAGATGCCGCTGCTGCTTGTGCTGCTTTTCTTGTCCTTGTATGCTGCTTCTGCTTCGTGGCGTGCGTGTGCTCGTCGTATGTGAGGCTCAAAGCAAGCTGCGTTACCGAGCAAGTAGGAGATCGTCGTGTCTCGCCTCGAGGGTTCGGACAGGCGCGTGTGTTCAGTTCGTGGATTCGAAGTCGTGTCTCGAACCGGGCGATGTGTCTCTGCGTGTGCGAGGGTCGTTGGGTCTCAACAACGTCAGCAACGATGACAACAAACCATTGATTAGCCGCCAGCTGGTCAAGGAATGGATGGCTTTGGCCTATTCGTCTGAGGAGCAACAGAAACTGGGAATCTGAAAAGAAAAACAACAGAATTTCAATATCCCTGCTGGCTTCGCTTGCACCCTCCGACAGCCCTGGCCCGAGTCTCGAATGTCGCACAAGCTCAGGCACAAGACGAAGGGGGAAAAGGGAGCGACTGTTGGTCGGTAGAGGCAGAAGAAAAAGGAGCGTCGACGCTTCTGTTGCTGTGTGTCTTTTTTTCCCGCCCGTCAGCGTTGGACCCCCGATTCGACAGGAAAAGCGTTGGAAGAAACACCGCGTGCAGTGGTTTGAGACGACCGGGACCCCGAGCGGAGTTGGGCGTCACACCGGCAAAATAATCCCGGCCACAACACAAGACGGAGGGTGTCAAGCTGTTTGACTACTACTGGTGCTTTGATTAACGCCCGGTCCCTGCAGTAATCATGTTCGTATAAGGACTAGGCAGGAATAGTAGCAGCAACCAGAGGTGATGGTGTGACTACATATATTCGCAATATGGCCTCCTCGTCACCTTCTTCCTTCACGTCTTTCATCAAAACTACTACTACTACTACTACTACTCTACTACTACTACTACTACTACTACTACTACTACTACTACAGTACCTCTGCAACAACTATCAAACTATCACCGGCTCATTGTGACCTGGCAACTCCTGGAGAGGCCGTCCGCATGACAGCCCGCCGCTGACCGGGGTCGCAGCCCAATCGATTTCATCTGGTGCCTCTCGGTGCCCTTGGGTCATTCCCTTGGCGTCGCATCAAGGCCCTCTCAGGCTCGTGACTGGTGTTTCTGTGCTCCGCATTCTGAGCGCTGTTGAAAATAATCCCGGCACTTCGAAGTCCCAATTGCTTGTCCCCTCTCCATAGAAGCCGTTTTCCTTGTCTCGTATGCACGATGCCGATCCCCCAATCCCCCATCCTTCAAGTCCCTTAAAACGGCCAAGTTCGCTGGAGTTTTTTTTTGTTCTCTTCTCTCAACGTAGCCACCGGCTCACTCGGGTGAAGAGAGGGGAAGCACACCTTCTGAAGCTCTGGTCCCTGCAGTTCTCCAGTTTGGTTGAGCCCAACGGTCTGTAGTAATACAACAGCAAGGTCTGCTGTAGGACAACACGAGGACCCGGTGTGTTGGGGCCAATCCAGCAGTTCCAATAATAGCCATTAATACAGTATATCACTTCTTAGGGTCGATTCTTCGACATATCGTCACCAACGCTGAGGATCACAGTCTTTGCTCGCAGGTACAGGTAGCCCATTCAAACAATATTCGAAGCCGAGGAGATTGAATCGAACATTTCACATCACATTCATGCGGGGCCCACCACTCCTCCTCCGTGGCACTTTATTGAAACTCGGCACATGATCCCCGAGTTTCACTTTGATTCTGCTTGTGTCCCAGTATCTCTATCCTTTCACCCTCCTGGAAACAACCACAAAAGAGTCTACAATTGAATCGCAAAGCCCGCATTATGCAGCTTCAATTTCCTCAGCGTCACAATATGGAGCGATTTGCTCTGTTGTGATCCACATCGTCGCGGTCTTAGCTCAGCTGGGAGAGCGTCAGACTGAAGTACCTCCAAACTTCAATCTCCAATTAATTATCTGAAGGTCGTGTGTTCAAGCCACACAGATCGCAACTTTCTTTTTTTTGCGTCGATGCAGCTGTTCGCTGGAAGAAGTGACCAAGTGTTTCTGGGTATAGGTACAGTTACGGCCCGTGTGCTGCTCCCCAACGTTTGGATGCAACGCATTACCTTTTACTTGTGTGATCATGCCATCCAGACGAATGTGTGATCAAGATAGCAGCATATCATGAAGCACGGCCGAATAAGTAGCAAGGAGACGATATTTTGTACATGAGATTCTAGCAAGCATACTTGTACCGATGCAGCAGAGTTTACGACCGCCACGCTCAACGTAAATCACAGCCTTTCCACCCGCACATTATAGGGTATGACACCGAAACTTGTGTGCAACAAAAAGCCTACCTACCATAAGGCATTCAGCCACCGAGACCCAGAACCATTGTGAAGACAGCATTGCATCATTCTTTCGAGCAGAATCCTTCTGACTTTATTCGGGTTCAGCAACGTCATCGAATCAACAGTTACCAAGCAGCCTTCCATATCAGTCACATGCTTGGCTCTCTTTCCTTCCCTTAGTTTCTCGCGAGTTTAATTTCCGTGCCTCAGGCCTGCAACGGAGATCTGACGTACGGCCTTGCCAATCTCTGCATTCGCTCCTCCTTGCCGTCTCTAACCATCAAGAAGTTGATCGTCCTGACAACTCGACATCTCCTCCATATGCCTCTCCATTGTTGAACACCCCCAAAGCGTGAACAAGAGGCTCATTTTCTTTCGACATGATTGTGCCAGCTTAGCTGCACTTATATAAGCAGCCTCCGCTTCACCGCCTTCCTACCTTGGAAGCTCTAGCACGCCGATCCAAAATTCCATGACGCCTGCTCTTTGGCTGCAAAACTACTTGACGCAAGAGCTCCTGTCCCCAGGTGCGTAAATTTGAAGCTGTCGGAACAGAAATCGAAAAGACAACTGTACCAGCATATCATCGTCCCAGCCGGCCCAGCTTGCTCATTTCAGCCTCTCAAACAACAACTTGCAAAATGCCTCCCAAGAAACCCATCAACTGGGGACTGTGGATCAAGGTCCTGGTGGGGTGAGTAGCACTTTGACTCGACTCGACTCTCCCACAAGTCGATGATGGGCACAAGGCATTGTCGCTAATCGCCATGTCTTCACCACAGCGGATCAATCATCAGCATTGGCGGGCCAGCACTGACTTTCTGGCTGGTGCCAACTGAGGAGGAGCTGAGGTCCAGGTACAATCCTGAGCTGCTCAAGAGGAGCCTGGAGGGCAGAGAGGAGAGGCAGCAAGAGTTTGACCAGTTCGTCACGCGGCTCAAGGAGTACTCCAAATCTGATAAACCAAGTTTGTCCATCGCATCTTCCCCAGATGATTGTCCATCCTTGTCCACGAAGGCGGAGACTAACGCCCTGAATCAGTTTGGGCAGTCATGAAAGAAGAAGAAGAAAGGCAGAAGAAAGCAGGCCTGGAAGCAGCAAGGCTACAGCAACAGGAGGCAGCAGCCCGGAGAGAAGAGATGCGCCGACAAGCTGGCCTCGAAAAATAAAAAAGACTGATGCGGCAGCTCTGAACAAGTTCGCTGTCGCCCACACCGCTTCTGTGTACAGTACAAGGAGGCAGCTTGTATAATACGTTTGTTTGCTTGCCGTCGACTTTGGCTCTCTGCCGGATTCATGCAAGGCTGCTTACGATAAGAGGGTTTCGCGTCGTCAATATCGAAATGGAAAAAAAAAAATGGGAAGAAAGAGAAAACATGTGCCGCCACATGGAGGAAGAGATAGGCAGCTAATTGGGTCTCTCTTCGAGCTGCGACTCACACGTGGCGACGGAAACTGCCTGGACTCCAGGCCATGGAGAGGTACGGGGTTGGTGGCGAAATGGGCCCGGTTCAGGGAACTGGTTCTCACCCTCGTTACGATTAGCATGGGCTGAGTCGTTGGTTGCAGCCCTCAGCAATCAATGTCAACATTGTCAGCAACGTCGACTATCCCTGATATGGTGTCCAAAGGATACATCGCTGATCACGAGCGCGTGATATTCCTGAGTGATGTGAAGGATTACAGGGCTGACACGCATTCGCCCTTCAAGCTTATCTACGGCTGATTTTTTCGCTGCTGAATTGTCTTCAACTCTATCACGTTTACGCTGAGAAACATTGATCACAAGAGTTTGCTCAAGGTACGGGGCGGGAACCCCGACGCAGAGATCAATACAACGACAAAGGACAGAGCCAGGATGGAATCGAGACGACAAGACTACTCATCCCGATAAGAGCTGCATGTCTTGAAGTCAGACGCACCGACTATTGGACAGCACACACACAAGCAAGCAGCCGGGCTGGCCGAACATTCGTGGCGAGTGCTCAATGTTGGCCGAGTTATTGCCTGTACGCTAGAGACCGACCGATCTTGGCAGTGACAAAAGTCCGTTCATTGTGCTCCATCAGCTTGGTCAAGGAGTCTCATGTCACCGTGTCTCCGTTGGCCCATGCTGCCTCGGTGGGTGACGGATGACGGATGCCCCGTCACACCAACGCCGGGTCGGGTTACGGGGGTTCCATGCGCATTATCTGGGGTCTTGCCTTGCTTCAGCTGTACATGGAGACTCATGACTGGCCATGTCGGTCGTCTGACGAAGAGCCCCAAAGACTGAGACCAGGGCCAGATTTCCTCCAACATCTATCGAGGCCCATTCATCACTTCGTATCAGTGTGGCGACGGCTCCTCGTCCGATCTCTGGGCTCAGACTACAGTACATGTACTTAGTACTTCGAGCGAATGTCTGTATTGCCACAAGCAACGCAGGTACGAGCAAACAGTCGACCTACAGTGATACGGCCACAGCGCTTAGAGTCCGGTGATGGAGGCTCGTTACTCAGGAGCCATGATCGCTCCCACAGAATGCCTCGCCATTGCGTTCCCCGCGAAACATCAGATCTACCTTTTTGCAATTCTACAGCTTCCCACTCGTCACTGAAGCTAGACAATGGCCGGAGCTTTTCCACCATTCGGCTCAAAGAGCCCTAGTCATACAACATCAGCAGCACATACGAAGAAACCATGACACTATATCCTTCCACCAAACAAATCATCACACGCAGATTCTACGATGGCTTCCTCCGTATAACCAACGGATGGCCCATTTCAAGAATGGGGTATGTTGTTTGTGAACCACACCCTTGATGCGATTATTCTGACATGGCTCTCACCATGCCTCGGATCAATCAGAAGGATTGGGCAGGTATCAGCCGCGCCGTCTCGGCGGATATTTTGCGAGGGACGTCCCAGATCACTTGGTGACTTGTGCGCAGTCGGGCTACGCAAAAGGCCCTCTTGCTGCAAACAAACACGACGCGCCGCTGCGTACGAAGTACTCGTACTACGCTTGCCAGGTAGCTCCATGGCTGAAGACGGATGTCGGTGTCAAAGGATCCCCAGTGGCGGCACGACGAGCACCGGGCCTCTCCGAACATCGTCCTCACATGATGAAGCTCATTCTCGGACAATGAAGCACAGCTCAAGGCTGTTCTTGCTAGCAGCTGCCGACTCACCTTGCGGAGCACAGGGGCCAGCTAGGATGGCGTCTGTAGCTGTGTTGATGACAGCCTTGATGTGCATTTATAGTTATTACTACGGGATACTACCGTGTGTAGTATTACTCACTACGACGTACAAGGCACGACCAGGACATGCCTACAAGAGCAAGATGTTGCATTAGGAGATGAGAGCAGAAGAGATGACGCGGGAGAATAAGATCTCTGCCCGTTGCTGTCCACACTCACGCTTCGAGAACCCTCCCCCGCATGCCGCTCTCTCGATCTTCACACAAGCCGACTTGACGGAGCAACTGCGTCAAGGATGGCTGGCGGCAGAGCACTCTGCAGTCTTCCTTCATTCAGTCAGCCTCTTTGGTATCAACTTGAACGACTACTGGATTGATCTGTCAGCTCTGCTATATGGTGTTCAATTGCACGCGACAACCGGCGACAGAGGCGTACTCTTTCGGCATGTGGCTCCAGACGCAGTAGCGCCATCTGGCCGAGCAAAAGTGCATCTAAAAACGGTTGCTATTGCATGGGTCCTCATCCTCGTCTAGTTTTCAGCCACCTCGGCCCTAGTCTAGCCGTCCCTCCATGCAGGCGATGCGGGGACAGCTTGATAGGTGCCGGAGCATTTGAGAGAAAAGAAGTGCTAAGACGAGGGCAATGCCGCGGGTGTTCCCCATACCGGCACGAAGTACAATACCCATTGGAAGTCGCTCAGGCGGAACAGAGAGTGTGGCTGCTCGGTGACGATGGAACATTTCTCTGCGAGGATCCGAGAATGCCACCATGTGCTGAGCTTATACATCCAATATCGATGGAAAGCGACGGGAAACGGCTGCTCGATGCTCACTCGCTGACATGGCTTGTGACGAGAGTACTCTGCGCTTTGAGATAACGGGAGACTTGTCGGGGCTTTGCATTCCTGTGCGCAACTATGTCGTCAGCTAAAGATAACGGAAAAAGTGATTCGAAGGCTGAACCAACAGCAACCAATATGCGGAGGGCGAGGACCTTTTGGGCGAGGAGAGAGGGGAAGAAGAGGAGGGTGAACAACGCCGGCCGCCGCCCGATGCTATCAGCAACGAAAGAGACAACTCGCTGTTCCTGGACGATACCTTAGCATATTACTCCACGATTTCAGCATCCTCGTACACAGTACTTCGTACTGTACGACCTACTGCTTCGTATAGCAGGCGGTACATTTACGTCCATGTACTTCATATGGTCCCAGCTCTCTTCTCTATTCATCCACATCCTTTCGATATAGTCTACCAAGCATCAGGTAGGCATTGATGGATATACTCTCGGCACTTTTTGCCGCCTATTGCATATAGATTACTGTCTATGGGCGTATCGGTGTTGGTACTACGGAGCCGGTGTTGTTCGCATCAGTGACGGACTTCAACAGTACACTGTACCTGCAGCGGTACCTGCCGAAGGATTTACAGTACGCATTTAAGCACGAGATACGGAGGACGATTCAAGCGTTGAACACATGGCTACCAGCAAGGCCAGAACCAGCAGGCTGTGTGATGACATAGCACGCTGTCATCCTAGCAAGGAAAACGCGAGCGAGTGTACAAGTATGTGAGAAGTGGAAAACAGGCTCGGCCCAACCATGCTCGCCTCGTCTGGATCCCTCTCCCAGCTGCGGAGCCATGGCTTTTCCAATGATGGCGCTGTCTCAAGCTCACCCGCCTGCTGATAAGAACATGCGATTTCTGCGAATACCGCTTGTCGATGCGGCCGATTAGTCTTCGCTGAGCCGCGGAGTAGGCAGTACGTCCTCTAGCAGACGAAGCGTTGAGGATTTGTTTTATTTCCCTCCAGAACGCTGGCAGTCTTTGTTACCAATTTGAGGTTATCAAGTACTACTGAATGAATCAAGTCTGTGGCTGCACGAATAAGGAACAAGGCCCTGCGGCAGGTGATGGTTTCCGGACTCCCCTGGTAAATTGCTCATGGATGGCCGACGATAAGGCACCGTACTTGGTACCGCTTGGCAACAACCTTGAGGCCTATACCACCTATACCCGGCTTATTGGGCCTCTCCTGGGGTAAAGGGTAAAAGTGCCACTCGGACCATCCGTTACGGGCATCATTGAAAACCCACCACTTCTCAAGCCTGTGGTGGGCGGACCCTTGCCCTCGGCTGGTTCGTGTTTGTGCAGTATGTTCACTTCGCCCTTCCTTACTCCTTTCCTTTCCCATGTGTTTGACTTGCAGCTTGTTCAGCCCTGACACCCGTCATTCTAGGCTGGAGAGAAACCGCTATTGGCCACTAGACAAGAAGAGATCTATCCACTAGCCGAGGAACCAAGGGCGCCAGAGGCGAGGCTTGACCTGTCCAGCCAACGCTGGCCGTTGCGCCGCTCAAAAGGGCCTTTGTGGTTGAGGGTAGAGGACCTTTTGACAAGAAGCTGGAACGGCGAATGGCCACCCAGTAGGCATCCGAGCGACGGACACCCCACAGGAAATAGCTCGCTGATATGCAAGCGGCCACCCCCTGGTCGCATGGCGCGGCACCAATGAGGGTGATTGTGGGCGGTTTCCGTGCCGTGGGAGAGCAGGACCGCATCAGGCAGGTGGGCACACTCTGTCCCGAGCCGCAAACGTATCGTTGCGAGTCGGAGCATTTGTGCTTCTAAACCGAGGGACCATCGCCACATTGTCTCACAACGGAGGGACCTTTTGGAGAGGGCGAGCCTTGGCAATGGGCCTCTCGTGTGCTCACCGTGCACGGCTAAACCCAGCACTAGAGCTTATCGAGACCGAAGCGGGCTGATGGAACGACCAATGTCTACCGAGTTCACCAACAGTACCACCATGTCCTCTGCCTCTCCCGGGGAGACTCTCGCAAACTCGCGCGTTATCCTGGCACCTATACAATCATGGTCAAATCGCCTTGAGGGCCTGTCGCCCCCATTCTCCAGACCCCAGTCAGGCATCCCTTGCCTAATGGTGGACTAGCCCCCGAGGCCCTAGTTCGAGAGGTTGGCCGCCACCATCTTTGTTAGGCGCGCTCTCCATTTGCAAAGGGTCCCTCCGGACAAGGCGACCTCTGGTGACGAGCGGCAGATCGGGGAAAAATACCAGAGAAGGAAGATACAGCCACAAGTGTAGATGGCTTGTATGCCCGGCAAGGGGACGAAACGGGAGCATCAGAATGCATCCCAAGGCCATTGGGTCAAGCCACCAACCGTCCCCGCAGCCAGTTACTAGCACCCATATCAGCAAGACACAGCACAGACAATGGTGTTGTTGCAACCTTGGAAGGCGATCATAGCCGGATAGTGGTGGTGGTGGTGGTGGTAGTAGTATAAACACCCCGAGTTTCTCCCCTCGCTGTTCGAAGCTCCCTCCTTTTCTCTTCAAGGCCCATCAGCTCTTCTCGTTTTCAGCTGCTGCTCAAAGGCGATCGCCACACTTGACTGGAGTGGTAACACAGCACAGCATCCAAGATGGGCTTCAAGTTTGGCAAGAGTGACGCTCGCGTCGAGACCGAGGCCGTGTCCTCTGGTGCCGACGTCCTCCCCGGGGAGTCTCAAAATGTCGAGTCTGAGCTCCGCAACTTCAGGAAGCAGCATCGATGGGATCCCTTCCTCGACATCGACAAACTCGACAACATTGACGAGGCCTTGGCCTCGGGCAATGTCGAGAAGGAGGCGGCCATTGACGAGTCACTCATCCAGGAGGACTCTCCCTACCCGGAAGTCCGCGCTTCGGTATGGCTCTCCATGACACCCTTTGCACAGCATTTCTGTCGACTTTTTGCCGGTTGACTGACTGACGTGACGTGAATTCAGGTACCCCCTACAGATGAGGATATGCCGGTCGACACCATCCGAGCTTGGGTTATTGGCGCCGTCATGTGCACAATCGTGGCCGCCTGCAACATCTTGCTCACCCTTCGCCGTGCTCCCATCACCATCACGTCTACTGTCGTGCAGTTGGTTTCTTACCCGTACGTTGCTGTCCTAGTCTAAGCGTGAGCAACAATTCCTGACCGGCGCTGTACAGTATTGGTTGCTTCTGGGCCCGCGTCATGCCCAACTACACGTTCACTCTTTTCGGCCACAAGTTTGAGCTCAACCCCGGCCCCTTCAACGTCAAGGAGCACACCATCATCACCATGATGACGGCTGCCGGAACGGCTGCTTCCTATGCCATCGACATCCTGCTGGCCCAGGAGATCTTCTACAGCCAGAAGCTCGGCTGGGGCTTCCAGATTCTCCTCATCCTGTCCACTCAAGCCATGGGCTTCGGTGTCGCTGGCGTCGCTCGACGATTCCTCGTCTGGCCCTCATCCATGGTCTGGCCCGCTGTGCTCATCACCACCACCGTCATGTACTCTCTGCACGACCACTCAGCCGCTGACCCCGCCATGACTAACGGCTGGAAGATTGGTCGATATAGCTTCTTCCTCCTTGTCGCCGCTGGTACCTTTTGCTGGGAATGGATTCCTCAAGTCATTGCTCAGTTCCTTCAGCTCTTCATGTTTCCAGTGTGGTGTGCCCCAAATAACGTCGTTGTCAATCAAATCTTCGGAGGCAATACTGGACTTGGTTTATTGCCCATCTCCTTTGATTGGTCAATCATCTCGGGGTTCCTGCTCTCTCCTCTCCAGACTCCGGCTTTTGCCATTGCCAACGTTGCGGCCGGCATCTTCGTGATGCTCCTCGGAATCATTGGCCTTGCCTATGCTGGCCCCGAGTTTTACCGCTATCTACCCCTGAGTGCCAACCAAAACTTTGACCACTACGCCCAGCCCTACAACACGAGCCGCATCCTCAACCCCGACTATACCGTCAATTTGACGGCCTATAGGGAGTATTCCCCTATTCTGCTGGGCCCTGCCTTTTCGCTGTCCTACGGCATGGGCTTTGCCGGCCTCATCTCGACCATTACCCACATTGTCCTGTTTTATGGCCCTGATGTGTGGCGTCGATCTGTCGACTCACGATCTGAGGAACCTGATATTCACATGAAGCTCATGAGGAAGTATCGTGAAACACCTGAGTGGTGGTTCATAATCATCTTCGTTGGTTCGTTTGGACTCGGCATGGCTGCTTCGTTGGCATGGCCAACGCATCTTCCTGCTTGGGCTTTCATTCTGTGTATTCTCATTGGTCTCTTCTTCTTTATCCCCGTGGGCATGGTTCAAGCCATTACCAACCAGCAAACTGGTCTCAACATCATCACGGAGATGATCTTCGGCTATATGCTTCCGGGCCGCCCCGTTGCCATGATGCTGTTCAAGTCCTGGGGTTACATGATGACCTACAACGGTCTCACCTATGTGTCTGACATGAAAGTCGGTCACTACATGAAGATCCCTCCCCGCAGCATGTTTGGCGCCCAGGCGTTTGCCGTCATCTGGCTCTCTATTGTGCAGATTGCGGCCTACAACTTCTTGCTCGGCAACATCGATGGCATTTGCACCCCCGATCAGCCTCAGGGTCTTACTTGCCCTAACGCTCGTACCTTTTACAACGCCAGTGTGATCTGGGGTGTGATTGGTCCCAAGCTGGTGTTTGGTGCTGGTCAATTGTAAGTGTCTTGGTTTAAATCCTCGAAAACGGTGTTCAACAAAAGGAGAAATATGGGCTGACTGTTTGACCCCAGGTACTCTTGGACCAACTGGTTCTGGTTGATTGGCTTCCTGTGCCCCTTTGTCCAGTGGCTCCTCGCCCGGCGCTACCCTCGCTCCATGCTCCGCTACGTGGTCTTCCCTGCGCTGTTTGGAGCTGCCGGCATGATTCCCCCGGCGACGACCTGGTATCTCGCCCAGTGGTGCATTGTCGGCCTCATCTTCAACTGGTGGGTTCGACGACGCTGGCTCGGCTGGTGGACTCAGTACAACTATGTGCTGTCTGGTGCTCTCGACATCGGGACTGCTCTGTGCACCGTCCTTGTCGGGTTGAGCCTGGGCCTGGGCAATGCCACCTTCCCCGACTGGTGGGGAAACACTGTGATCAACAACAACCTGGATGCCGAGGGCGCTGCCGTCTTGAGGGTTGCGCCAACCACTGGTCCTGGGATTGGTCCGACTAGCTGGTAAAGCGGGTAGGGGAAAATGGTGGATGAGTATTGCAACAGGAGGAGATGTTTGTTGTGCAGAAACGAGAAAGTCCTTTTATGTTATGAGATGATGAAAACCCTCCCCTTTTCTATGAATACTATAGCACGTCGAACGGAAGTGTCAAACTGAATGATATACCCGACATCTCTCTTTCAGACAGTATTCATCCGCACCTGGTTTTGTCCCCGCTGTGACTGTAGAGTGCACGACAATTTGGGTATGCTTGATTTGTACTGCGTTACTGAAATTGAAACGAGGCATAAAAGGCAACTGTTTCCTCATATCTCTACGTTTGTGCTCGCAGCCTGCATGTCTTTTCGTATCAAGAGCTTTGTTGCGCAGCTCTTGCTTAGCTCAGCTGCAGTAGGTCCGTGAAGCAACGAATTAGCGTGGCCTGTAACATCTGCGGCCAGAATTCACAGGACACATCTCATGAGAGTGGTCAAGTTTGATTCAATATTTTGTATAGACAAACCAGCCAGTCCAGGCAATTATTCAGAGAGAGTATGGCGGTACTACTTCAATTGCAGCTGCAACAGCTCAGCGTGCCTAAAAAGTAGGTAGGTATGTATCTCGCAGGATGAGGAATGAGGGCATCCATTGCGACAGCGGTCGGCGAAACAGATATTCCGCGGCGCGCAGAAAAGTCTTGGCACGCACAAAACCTACTCTTGCCGCTTGAACCATTGCTCATAATCGAACGAAAGCCGACGGCGACGAAAAAGAACAAACCGACAGAGACCAGCTCTCCGCCCCCCCCTTTTGACTCTCGAATCTTCGGTACGTTGGATTTATTTTTCGAGTCCGCGAGGCTTCCTCTGCGGCTCTTTTCCCTCGTTTCCGAGCTCGAATGGCCCTGGTGCGGCGAAATAAAACGGCAGAGAGTAGAGAAGCTGATGTCAAGGCGAAATTGAAAAATGTAGCTCCTCCAACCTCAACCCCCCCCGCATTTCCCACCCCTAGTTCGTTCGCCTTCCGCACAACAAACAAGCATCATGTCCGACGTCCAGGAGCGCCTCAAGAAGCTTGGCCAGGCCGGCCGAATCGGTACGTTGCGTCCATTGTTGAACTGATCCATTGATTTATGAATTTCCGCTGTTTGATACTGGACTCAGTCATCTAACAAGTCGTCGCTTCGCAGGGTATGTTACGTCGTCGCCATCACCAACCACCACTGGCCCCCCCCTCCCACCACCCCTCCTCCTCACATATTGCTCGAGAAAAACCCACAACCATTCGAAATTCGACAGATCGCTTGCCGCATCAACACCATCCGATGACGAACTGATCAACTGACATATTGCGCCGTGCAGTGGAAAGGGAACCCCCCGAAGACCGGTTAAGCGCGCGCCCGCCCGGTCCAACAACGATGACAAGAAGCTCCAGGCCAACCTGAAGAAGCTTAACACTCAGCCCATCCAGGCCATCGAGGAGGTCAACATGTTCAAGTCCGACGGCAACGTCATCCACTTTGCCGCTCCCAAGGGTACGTCCCGTCCCTTGTCATATCGTCGCAAGCAGGCCTCGGCTGTCCCCCAAATAACCCACAAAAAAATAAACAAAAAGCAAAAACGACGATACAATCGCCATAACGAGATGCTGACGTGATGCTTTGTTCGCAGTCCACGCCGCCGTCCAGTCCAACACCTTCGCCATCTACGGCAACGGTGAGGACAAGGAGCTCACCGAGCTTGTCCCCGGTATCCTCAACCAGCTCGGCCCCGACTCCCTGGCTTCCCTGCGCAAGCTCGCCGAGAGCTACCAGAACATGCAGAAGGCTGAGAAGGGCGAGGATGACGACGAGATCCCCGACCTGGTCGAGGGCGAGAACTTTGAGAGCAAGGTCGAGTAAGGTTCTAGATTGAACCTTGCAAAAGAGAAAGAGAAGAAAAAAAAGAGAAAAAAGCAAAAATAACAAAGGCATGTATTTTGTAACCGGATACAAAACCGAAAGCTGAAAATGAACATATTTGGCGGGGGGGCATGTCTGGAATTTTTCCTTCTTCCTCTTCGTTTCTTTTCTTTCCTCTTTTCTAGCTGTCGTTGCGTTACACCTTCCGAGCAGCGGGACGATGACGACCTTGGGTTACGAGCCGAGAGACTGCGTCGGGGTGGAGAGGACAAGAAATGGACACTCTCTTTTTCCTTGGGCAGGATCTCTGCGCGTTGCCAATTGGTGTATTTTGTTATTTTTTACCATCACGAGTTCGGGTACGCTCATACCCGCCGGATTGTGCACATTTGAGCGTGGGAAAGGGAATTGCGGCAACGTCAGTTTTAGTAATGATGAACGCCAAAACAAGGGATGAGGGGGGGAAGGGGTTTGTACAAAGAGGCCAATCTGTATCCGGATACAAGGAAGAAAAAAAAATGACCAACCTTCGAACACCCTGAAACGATGTGAAGCTCTACCGCCTGCATTGTTGCCCAAGGGATGGAAGCCACCTTGGGAGAATGTTCAGATCTATGCTATGCTATGCCAAAGCCGGAGTCTCCTTCGTTCCGCATCCAGCCCTTTAGCGCAAGCTGTCGAGCTTGAGCCTTGACGTGCCTCCGCTCAGCCAACAGAGGTCCATCTTTGATGTCCTGGTAGCTGCTTGCTGATGATACGTGCTCTTGCAGTGCCCGATGGTTACCAGCCTCGGAAACAACCTCAGCATCCTCAGTAGTACCGAAGATTGAAGTAGGAGTCGAGAGACCCTCGGAGAGCTGCTTCGCCATGATCCACATCTGCCTCCTGGAGGACTTGCTGGCGCCTCTCACGTCAAACTGCTTCCTCCCCTGAAGCACGCCCCCCAGAATCGACTCCTCAAAGCCAGAAGCCGACCACGTAGCAGCAAGATTGCTAGCCGAGATGGCCTCAGAGCGGGCCTGAACCGCCCTCTTGGAAAAGGCAAACTCGACGCTCGTGGCCTCGACCTTGAACGGTCTGAAGGCGTAACCGCCAGGCCACTGCTTGCCGGCCACGGGCTTCATTCTGCCAGTGGGCGAAAAGGCTCGTTCACACGCGGCTGCAGAGTACTGCGGCTCTGGGAGGACGAGGGTGTCGATGTAAGCGTTTGCCGGGTCGACAAAGAGCGATACGAGCGATGAGAGCAGCGAAGTGCACTGCTTCAGGGAGATCTTGTCTGAGCAGGATTTGGATAGGGTGGGCGGAGCGTCGCCGCGGGCAGGTTTGCGGCGAACGATGCCCAGCTGGGAGAAGTAGGCTCGTCCGGGGAGTTGAGCTGCAGAGTCTGATTCCGAGTCTGTTGATGCACCGGATGATACTGGCTTGGAGGTCGGGAGCTGCCATGGTGAGGCGTCTGCTTGAGCGGCCATGATGAGTTCCATGCTGGCATCTCCACCTAACATTGATGTCAATGAGCTATACGGTACTTTCGTGGGGAAAAATTCAGGATTGTTTCGAAAACGTGTCATTAACTTACACGGAGCTTCAGAGCAGTACATGTGAAGCTTCACATCCTCTCTCACTTTGAAGGGTCTCCTGGAGCGACCAGTCTCCGTATCGATTATCTGACAATGACTACTCTGCAGGATGCTTTCATGCTCATGACTATTACCCTCAGTGAGTGTCTGACACTCATCCAACAAGAAGCGGTTGAATGTCCGAATCGCCAGAACTTCCGCATGCCAGTCATGAATGGCCACGCCCTTGGCCTCGGCAAGCTTCGATGCCGGAAGGCATTTCATGCCCGTGCTATAATCATCATTTTAGGACTGTTTGACATGTTTGTTAAATTTGGAGAAACTGGATTTCAACTCACGCCAAAGCTAGGCAGGTCAAAACACCATTCCTTTCGGCAACGATGCCGCTCAGGGGCACCCATTCGTTAAGGCCATTGTCGCGAACACGGGGCTTCCTCTTGGACGGGAGCTTATCAAACTGGCTGATGACGGTGCGCGCAATGAGATTTGCACGAGACGTCATTTATTTGCTTGAGTTGGTCCTATATTGCCGTAATGATTATGAAATCATCCCGTCGTTATACAGCATGCTAGGTACTGGTAGGGTATGTTGGAGTCCGTGTAAGTCGAGGCATCGCAGGTAAACTCAAGGTTGGAAAATGTGGTGTGCCGGCCGAAACAGGCAATTGGAGCTCCTAGCCGTCTTTCGCTCGTTCTCTGCTCTTCTCCCGAAATGCCCCCACCAATGAGCACAGCATGTGCAAAGTCACGTGCGCTACCCACTTGCCGAGATTTTGGCGCGCACAAACGCCTGCCCTAGGCCCGGCTTAGTCATTTTGACCACACAGCGACCAATTCGTGAAATTGAACCTATCCCAGCGAACCGGCTGCTCAACCCATCTTTTTCTGCTCCAAACGCCAAACCCGACGATACACCTTGTCGCCAACAACCCACACAACGCGGCAAGATGCGTACCTACGAAGACAGCTTTTCCGGCCAGAGGATCTACCCTGGAAAGGTACGCTGCTGCCCTTCTCTCAGCCCTCGCTTTTGCTTGGTTTCTGCCCTTGGACTCTGAGTTGGCGATATGCGACGTCATGGGAATGGGGATGCTGGACGAGGACGATTTGACAACGGAGGAGACGGGAGAGCATCGACGAGGCAAACGTGATGGAACTGCGCTGGCAGGACGAATGGGCAGAAGCGCTGCATGATGGAATTGGGAGGAACAAACACCACATCGCATCGAAACGACCCTGCTTGCATACTGTCATCACTCTCTGGAGGGGGGCGGAAACCAAGTCAAGCCAAACGTTAAGACTGTTCACACCCTACGGCTGCTAACTGCTCTTTGCTTTTCCTCAACAGGGTAAGATCTATGTCCGTGGCGACAGCAAGGTTTTCCGATTCGCCAACGGCAAGTCCGAGTCACTGTTCCTGCAGCGAAAGAACCCCCGTCGCATTGCCTGGACGGTCCTGTACCGACGACAGCACCGCAAGGGTATCTCTGAGGTACGATCATTCAACGAGAACAGCCGCTCATTCTCCCCGACGCGACGATAAGGGGCAATGATGTGAGAGAGGGATGCGGGTCAATGGACTTCTGGCTTGTCCATGCCTCGACATGTCGACATACAGATGCATCTCCTACACCTACGACCTCGCCTCTACATCTGCCTCGCGGCATTTTCTGGGGAAAATTTGGACAACCGCTGACAACCTCTGCAGGAAGTTGCCAAGAAGCGCACTCGCCGTGCCGTCAAGTCCCAGCGAGCCATCGTTGGTGCTTCCCTCGAGGTCATCAAGGAGCGCCGGTCTATGCGCCCCGAGGCCCGATCTGCCGCTCGCGCCGAGGCCATCAAGCAGGAGAAGGAGAAGAAGGCCGCTGCCCTGGCCGCCAAGAGGGCCGAGAAGGCCAAGAACGCCGCCGTCGCCTCCAAGGCCAAGACCGAGCGGAACGTGAGCAAGCAGGGCGCCAAGGGTGCCGCGTTTAAGGTCGCTGCCCGATCCCGCTAAGCGTCTGGAGCTGAAAGCGTTGAGGACGAAAGGGTAAAAAACTGGGCATCCGATGGCGACGGATGACGGAACGGGGGAAGGCGGATGTGTTGTGTGTGTGCAGCGCAGCGGATGAGCAAAATGAAACAACGTATGGAGTCTGTGGTTCTTGTCTCTTTCCGGCCGGTTCTTCTACACATATCGGGTGCATGGAATGCCATAGGGTGCATTGGTAGTTGAGCAAATGACATACCGGTGCAATGGGTTTACGTATATGGGACCTGTTGCTGCGAAACAAACAACACATACAAGCCCGTCAAGTCATGACACAGGCCGAGTGATTCCTGCTTCTGACGTGATGCTGCCATGGTTCATCTCGAGGCGAGCCGGTCTATATGATCTCGCCATGCTCTCGAGGTACTCTTGACGGACTCTTGATACACCCTTTCTTTCTTCCTCCCTTACAAGGACCTTTCTTTCTTCTCCGCCAACGAAAGTCCTTCCGAACAATTCATTACAACTGCCGTCTTTGCTTTTTCTTTCCTCATCATGTGCCTCTTTTAGTAACCCTTGTCTCACCATGATTGTCACAATTTGCCCATCAACACGAATACGATATCCAAAAGCGGCTCCGGGAGCAGCCAGTGTGAATGAAATCATTTGACTCCTCAATGGCGCTATCTAGTCCCTTGATGATGATACCCTTGAATCAACCCCCAAAAAACACCTCATTCTCCGAAGTGCCCGTTTTTCTTTCCTTGCTTTTCTCTCTCTCTCTCTCTTTACTCCAAATAGAGACCAAAGAGTCCAAAGCAAGCTTACAGCTTGGCCAGGACAGCCTCGGCTCCAGAGACATTGACGCCTCTCTCCGTCTCCTTGGCGGCATAGACAACCTTGCCGTGGTCGACGGCGATGGCGTACCGGGCAGTTCGATCGCCCTGGGTCCAGCCAATGGCCTTGCTGAAAGCAAGTTCCGAGTCGGAAGCGAAGATCTGTTGTAGACAAAAATTTTTTGCGTCCGTGTATTAGCTAATTTGCGTCCCACAGAGAGGAGATAATGACAGAAGGGGGGGGGGGGGGAAGAATGAGCACTTTGTCAAGGAGGGGTAAAACAAAGAAAATAGATACATGGGGAGAAAGAGGAAGCAAATAAGCAGGCAAAGAAGTAAACAAACAACTCCAAGAAGAGGGGCGGCGAAAAGAAAAAGCAAAAGAGAAACTCACGATAAAGTCGTCATTGGTGTAGTTGGCCTTGCCCCAGGCGGACATGACGTAGGGGTCGTTGGAGGCAATCACAATGACCTGGTCAACGCCCTTGGCCTTGAGGGCGTCAATGTTGTGGATGAAGCCGGGCAGGTGGCTGGCCTGGCAGGTGGGCGTGAAGGCGCCGGGGACGGCCACGATGACGACCTTTTTGTTCTTGAGCTCTGTTTTGGTTGGGATTTCGAAACGTGATTAGTATGATGAGAGAAGACGATAGCCAAAGGTTGGATTGGCAAGGGGAGAAGAAGCGTATGGTATCAAGGTAGAGCCTTACCCTCGCTGGCGTTGTACTTGGTGGGAATGCCGCAGCTGGTGATGTCCTTGCTCTCGGGAGTAAAGGGAATGTAGGTGAAGGACACGTTGTCCGGGAAGGAGTCGCCGACTTCAAGGACAGACATTGTGATGGGTTGACTGGGTTGATCTGGGGTGTCTATTTTATGAGAAGAAACTCGATGTCAGCACGTTGTGTATATGTCAAGCGAAGTGACGGGTGGACGGGGAAATGGTAGGAGAAGTTGAGCAGAGAGACCCGAGAGTGACAGCTGAGAGACAGGGGAGACATACCACCGGTTTTGGGGATGTATTATCGGTTCTAGGTGTAGAGGATGATGATGTGTAGAAGTTGAGTTGGCAAGGTGGGTATAGGTAGGTAGGTATGGAGGTAGGTAGGTAGGTATGGAGAAGGAAGATGAATCTACTAGTCTAAATGCTTGCCGGCAGGCAATATATATGCATATCACTGACGGACGTGCAGGATGTAGTCTATGCTCGAGTAAGGCTCCGACTCGCATACCCACCTGCTATGGACTCCTGCTGGGGACCACCGAGTCCCCACGGCATTCCCTCAAAGTATGTAGGTACTAACCTACCTACATTAGCACTACTAGTAGGTAGGTAGTATCGCCTGCTACCCGATATATTGACGGGTCCTCCCGCCAGCGATGATGAGGTACTGTAGTAATAGTAATAGCAGCCGATTGTGGTCCTGCTAGGAATTTGACAAGGCATGGCGCGATGCGGACCTCGGCGGGGGGACTGTCCCTCGATTTAGTAAGTTGCTGCTGCAAGTGAGACGGCCGGTTACTCCTTACATACCTACTGTAGAGCTTGCTGCTAGTCGCAGTATTGGGGCTGAAATATTGCCATTCCGTCGCCACGATAAAAATGGGTGTGGGAGTGTGCGAAGTAGATGCATGTAGTATTACTCTTTTTTTTTTTCTTTTTAATTTTNATTTTTTTTTTTTTTTTTTTTTTTCATGATGCATCATGTCTTGGGTGCGGCTGAGGTTTCAGTTGTTCTCGTTCATCAGTGTCTCAGACAGATGAAATCACAGGAAAAGAACAATGGGGAAAGAAGTAGAGGCACAAACAGAAGTTGAAGCAATCGATATCCAAACAAGTCTTGAACACTGTTGGGAATCTGTGAATCCATCCTCTCTTTCCTTTTCCCAGCACCTTCCAATCAATATAGGTAGGTACCTATCAACCACATCCTGGTGGTACAAAGCCGAGTCTCTACAGGAAGGTAATAGTAGGTACTAAACTTGTGAAAACCTCAACTCACAGGCACTGTAACCTTGATGGCGGGGCAGCTCAGTAGTGGTACTTTCGGAGGAGACACCGGAGGCTGTGCGGGTCTCCGAGTCTCGGCTCGAGGCGTGATGACCTGGCCTCTCCCTCTCTCTGTCTCTCTCTGTCTCCCTCTGTCTCCCTCTCTCTCTCTTCCTTCCTTTCTTCTTCTTCTCCCGATCCCTTGCATCGTTGTCATGTGCATGGAGGGCCCTGGAACCCGAAAGACTCTGCATCCTATGCTCACTCGGTCGTAGCGGCCATGCTGGCACTTAAACGCGGGTATCAATACTTGCATTGGTCTGTTTTCTCTGGCTCACCATGAAACAGTAGCAGTGGTAGCCCAGATCACTAGCAGCACCTCATCAACACCCGTCATGATCCAAATCAAGGCTGACAGGCGGCCAAGGGCGGCAGTTTGTCATCCCGGAGATCTGGTAACTGGTCGTCTTCCGCGGCTCAAATTCGAGCCGATTGCGAAAGCCCTCGAAAGCCACCGAGATTAGGTTGCTTCTAAAAGACGATCAATCTTCGTTTTGTTAGCAGCAGTGCATGTTTACTACTAAGACTGCAGTTGGCTCTCCCCTCCTCCTAGTCATCAAGTTCTTCATCTGAGTGTCTGTGCCACGGCTTGATGTCGGCAACCCTTGAACCTTTTGCAGCTCTGGGTTGCCTTACGGTATGTTGTGCTACCCGGCCTGTTTGGAATTCCGGCGATCTCGAGATTGCATTGCATGTAAAGTACACACATACGCCTGCATTGGGTGGTGAATCCATGCACCTCCTGGAAACCACCGTCTAAGAATACCAACTGTACACGAGCCTGTCAAATATTGAAGCATCGTGTCATGCCACATCAGCAGTTGGTGACTGGGGATAACGCGGTTAGGCGGCGCTTCGTGTGCGGAGTTGCTGCCTCGACCCATATATTGTGTGATGATTGGTGACCAGAGTCGCATGCCGAGAACCGTTGTTGGATGCAGGACAAATGGGCCGTCAATTGATGTCTCACAACGCTGATCCAATGCCATAATATCATTCAACCACACAAGAACACATTAGGCCAGCGGCATGTTCCTTCATAGCCAACTCTTCTACAATTGTCATGTAGTTACCAGAGATATAAAGGTGAATGAGCAGCATACCCATGTACCGTATACTGGCGCTTGTTGGTTTCGTCTGCTTGGCATAGGCATCGCTTTAGTGTAGAGCAGAGAGGAGGTGGGATTGACAGCGGGGTTGCTTGCAGGCAGGCTGTGATCCTCGGTTGCACATACAAGGTCCGGTGCTCTGCCCAGGGCTTACCGCTGTATTTAATAATCGCATCATACTTGGATTCTCCAACATCAATGCCTCCCGTTTGTTGTCGTGAATCCATGAGGCTTTGCCGTGACTGAACGAAAGGAGGTATGATGCAACTTCAAAACCAACTGCCACCCACCACCTGTACCTTGAGTAACCCGCATTCCTAGGGGCAACACAGCCAACATTTGAACTGCAGGCAACAGCTGGAGACACAAGATGCCTGCACGACCTCTGATCCGGGCACGGTCCCTTTCGCTGGCCACTGCCACCAACACCAGAGCGTCCAGAGTACAGCTGCATGGCCTGGCCAGGTCCGTGGCTGGAGCTGGAGCCGGAGCTGCACTTGCAGCTACAGGAGCTCCTCGCCTTTGCCGGGGCTATCGCGCCACTCCCAGAGTGCTCGCTTCTTCATCATCATCATCATCCTCAACTTCTAGCTCTGGATCGAATAGCGACCCAACTTCCCATCCAAGCAGCACTTCCGGAGCATCATCAGGCTGGTCTAGTGGCGGTGTTTTGGCTGTTGCAGCGGCCGCGGGCATCGGTGGCTGGGGTCTCTCAAGCCTCGTTTCTTCACAGAGCCAGAAGGGCGTCAAGCACAAGAACTCAACCAATAGCAGGACCACCAGGGATGAGGACGGGGGAAATGGTGACGACAACACAACAGACCAGCGGAGGCATGAAAGCCTTCCTCAAGTGGCCAATGACGATGCGGAAATAGGCTTCGCCAGCCGTGCCGAGATGCAGGAGGTGAGTTCTAACAACGGCCGCATATCGCACTGCAAGAATTACCAATAGTCTGGACTGGAACCAGGAAATCAACGTTGCGGAATATACCCTCCTAATCAGCTGAATATCCCTTCGTCTAGGCCATCTCGGACATCGTATGGGAGCTGGGCAACAAAAAAGACATCATCTCCACAGATCCAGACGACCTCCTTGCTCACGGCTATTCCAGCTGGTCGAGTGTGAACCCCGACGAGCTCCCAGTAGCTGTGGCGTATCCTCAAAACACCGAGCAGGTTGCCACCATCGTTCGGGTCTGCCATCGTCACCGAGTCCCCGTCATCGCCTATTCCGGAGGCACCAGTCTCGAGGGCAACTTCTCCGCCCCTTACGGGGGTGTTAGCATCGACTTTGCCTACATGAACAACATCATCCAGGTCAACAAGGCCGACATGGACGTCGTTGTGCAACCCAGTGTTGGGTGGCAAGATCTGAATGCTGAGCTCGCAAAGATGGGCACCGGTCTCTTCTTCCCAGTTGACCCCGGTTTGTCTCGACAATCACAATCTCCATCTCTGCTATCGATTCGCTGACTTGCCCCAGGCCCAACTGCCAAGATTGGCGGCATGATTGGCACCAACTGCTCAGGAACCAATGCCGTTCGATACGGCACCATGAAGGACTGGGTCATCAACTTGACCGTTGTCCTGTCTGATGGCCAGATCATCAAGACGCGCAGGCGGCCTCGCAAGTCGTCTGCTGGTTACAACCTCAACAGTCTGTTTGTGGGCTCTGAAGGTACCTTGGGAATCGTGACCGAAGGTAAGGATTCGACAGCCCGGAGAAGCCACTGACCATGTATGAAGCTGACAAGCCCAACTATAGCAACACTCAAGCTCGCCGTTGTTCCGCAAGAGACGTCTGTCGCCGTTGTCAACTTCCCAAGCATCCGCCACGCCGCAGCAGCAGCCGCGAGCGTCATGCAGGCCGCCATTCCAGTGCAGTGTCTCGAGATCATGGACGAGGTCCAGATGCGAGTCGTCAACCTGAGCGGCTTCACGGCGCCCCGCGTCTGGGTTGAGAAGCCCACGCTCTTCTTCAAATTTGCAGGCACCAAGGCCGGCGTTCAAGAGCAAATCGAGATGGTGCAGAAGATCACAGCGGTCAACAAAGGGGGCAACTTTGAGTTCGCCAAAGATGAGAAGGAGCAAAAGCTGCTCTGGTCCGCCAGAAAAGAGTCTCTGTGGTCGATGTTGGCGCTGAGAAAGGAGGGCGATGATGTTTGTAAGTTGACACCTCTGCTTCTGCCGCTGGATATACCGCACCTCTGAAGTTCTAATCATTTGCTCTCTCAGGGAGCACGGACGTGGCTGTGCCTTTCAGCCGACTGGCGGACATCATCGAGGTCAGTAAGAAGGAGATGGACGAGCTAGGCCTATTTGCCAGCATCCTGGGCCACATTGGCGACGGCAACTTCCACGAAAGCATCATGTACAACAAGCAGAACGAGAGCGAGCGAGCCAAGGTCGAGGCCTGCGTCAAGAACATGGTTCGTCTGGCCATCGAGATGGAGGGCACCTGCACGGGAGAACACGGCGTAGGATGGGGAAAGAAGGAGAGCTTGCTGTGGGAGGTTGGTTCGGAGACGTTGGGAGTCATGGCCGCCATCAAGAAGTCGCTTGATCCACGGTGGATTTTGAATCCGGGCAAGATCATGGATGTGCCCTGGGAGAAGCAAAAGGGCCACGTTGATGCCTAAGGTAGATGGGCATTCTACAGATGTCAGCAGTAGAGTTACTCAAGAGCGCTCGATATATCGGTATCTAAGAGCAGACAGATATGGTCACATGTACGGCTAGACCAATCAGGTAGAAATACTAGATGCAACTACATTTACTAGACATATCTTCTCAAGTTCAAAGTATCACTCTTGCCCTGAGTCAACCATCAGGTCCAGTCAGAGTTTCACCCTTGCGGTTGTCCTTGTGGCGTAAGTGTCGTGGCAAGTAAACGTTCAAGACAGAAGTCTTCCTTTGGTTTTGTGCAACCGTCCCTGCAAGTCTGACAGCTCTTGAACGATGGACGAACAGGCAAGAACTTGTGACTTTTCGCCCAGCTCATGCAGCTTTCCGAGGCCTCAAAGAACATGCTCTGAGTGACGATGTGGGATTATCTCGATCATGCCGGTAGCTAATCTAGGTAAACCATCATCAACACGCAGTACCTAGGCAAGGGGATGCAGTGCTTGATATGTGAGATTACCTTGACCCCCCCTACCTCCGATATGCCGGTAGCCAAGATGATGCACTGCGCCTGGTGGCTGCTGTGCTGCTGTGCCTGCGCCTGGCCTTTCTCCCTCTTCGTCCCTTCTCCACTTGTGCAGCTGCACGCAGCCTTCCCAGCTGGCAGCCTTTGCTTTCCCTTCCTTCTTTTCCCTCTCTTCTTCTTTCTCTTTCCCTCTTCCTCTTTCTCTTCCTCTTCCTCTCCCTTCTTCCTTCCTCTCATACCTTCTGCAAACCCCTCTATAAGTAAGGACACACTCCCCCCTCCCATCCTCCCCCTGTTCCCGCTTCCTGCCTTCTTCCTTACCTGCTGCAGCTGCCACCTGCCGTGGCCTTTGACGACCTGGTGCAGTCTTGTCCCGCCTCTGACCCAACCTCTCCCTCTTCTTCTCTTGCAAGCATCAGCTAACGAAGACACAGCCTGGAATCATGTCTCGCCAGCCAGGCCCCGAGAGATGGCTCGCGAGTCGGGCCCATCCCGAGTCCGAGTACCCTGCTCGGATCACCGCAAGCCTCTCGTCACTGGACTTTGGCTCCTTGGTGGCCCCGACTTCCATCAACATCAGGAAGTCCATAGCCTCCCCCGGCGGCAGCACGATCAGCATGGAAGTTGATGTGTTCGCAAAGCGCCTCATCATCCTATTCCCGCTTCGCGTTAAGAAGAATGCGAATACCTACCAAACCCGCCACTTCAAAATCCTGGCCGAGCTGGCACAAGCCAAGACCATTTTCAAGACCGCCCAGGAAGACGGCTGCGATGCCTTCATCTTCCCGTTCTCTACCCCGCCGCATTATTATTGGCGTGACGACGAAGCTCAGCGGAATCTCCCCAGCACGCACGCTCCCGGTTGGCGTCCCATCGACATGTGGCGAAGGGCCACAGACATCTCAGAGGACGCAACGCTCTCCTTCACATTTCCAGTGGCGGCAGACAGCACCCATTTGGATCCGGGCTTTCTTGAGGTTGGCCGCTGGACCGCCTTGCGCGTCGTCTTGAGCAAAGCAGACCACTCTTCCAAGCTGGCTGCTAGCCATCTTCTACTCGCCTTTGAGGATCGGAACATCAATCTGGAGGTCTGTGATGATTTCCGAGTCAGCCATTCTGCGGTGACTATGTGGGACTTTCTTGACCACCACCACCATGCCAGTAGCGACGGGGATGCTCTGGCTCTCCTCCAGCCGTCCAGATATCCGTTTGTCCACCTGGATTTTGGTGTCCGATATCAGCTCGAGGTCTGTGTTGGCCGTCGATTGCTCAACGAACACGCCGTATCGTTGGATTTTCTACAGGGGCTGGCTGCTCTCGATCCCCTTGACGCCAAACGCAGACTAGAGTTCCTTGCGGACCAGGGAGATGTCATGTATGACCCAATGGAGCTCCTCAACTGGGCCGCTGCCGCATCATATATGCCCAATACCAGGATTCCGCACTATTGCGTGTTGGCACGCAAAGCTGCCGTCACTCCCACCACCCTCCTCCTCAGCACCCCAGTCGTCGAAACCTCAAACAGGGTTCTTCGCTACTTCAACCACATTCAGGACCGTTTCCTGAGAGTCCAGTTCGTTGAAGAGACTGAAATTGGCCGGATGGCCATGAACTGCCGCAATAAAGAAGACATCTGGAAGCGGCTACTTCGGACCTTGTACCAGGGCATCCAGATTGGTGATCGCCATTACCAGTTCCTGGCCTTTGGCAGCTCTCAGCTCAGGCAGTGCGGAGCTTACTTCTTTTGCCCGACGGATCACATGTCCTGTGACGACATTCGTCGGTGGATGGGTGAAGTCGGCCACATCAGAGTCGTCGCGAAGTACGCTGCCAGGCTAGGTCAGTGTTTCTCTACTACCAGAGAGATGCGAGGCCTTCCTATTCCCGACGTCCGATCCATTCCCGACATCGAGAGAAATGGCTACTGCTTCACTGACGGAGTCGGCATCATATCCGACTTCATGGCCCGGATGATTGTCGAAGAGATGACTCTGGATGTCTACACCGAGCCTTCTGCGTTCCAGTTCCGCATGGGTGGATGCAAAGGTGTATTGGTAGTCTGGCCTCAAGCCAAGAAAGGGGAGGTTTACATCCGACAGTCCCAGGAGAAGTTCAAGGCTGAAGTCAAGAATCTCGAGATCATCAAGTGCGCCAAGTATTCGTCCGCCACGCTCAACCGCCAGACAATCACCATTCTGGAGTGCCTTGGAGTGACCAAAAAGGCCTTCTTGGACATCTTGGAGAGGCAGATTCGTCTTTACGAGGAAGCAATGGGGAAGAACGAGGTGGCGATAGAGATGTTGACCAATTGCGTGGACGAGAATCAGTCTACGCTGATCCTCGCCGAGTTCTTGCAAGCCGGCTTCAAGACGGACAAGGTTCAAGAACCGTTTGTGGCAAACCTGCTGAGCCTTTGGAGGTCTTGGTCCTTGAAGCTGCTCAAAGAGAAAGCTCGCATTCCTATTGACAAGAGCGCCTTCGTCCTGGGCTGTGTGGACGAGACGGGTACATTGAGAGGCCACTCCATTGCGACGGAAGGCTCTTCAGAGAAGGATATCAGCAAGCTGCCCCAAATCTTCTTGCAGGTGTCGGACTCCAAAACCTACAACAAGATGCATGTCGTCAAGGGACTTTGCGTGGTTGGGCGTAACCCGTCGCTGCATCCAGGCGACATCCGAGTCGTTGAGGCTGTCGATATTCCCGCGCTTCACCATCTCAAGGATGTCGTCGTCTTTCCTTCCATCGGAGATCGCCCCGTTCCCAACATGCTGTCTGGCGGAGACCTTGACGGCGATGACTTCTTTGTCATCTGGGAACCTACACTACTGCCTGAAATCTGGAATCACCCGGCCATGAGCTATTCTAGTCCCTCGCCAGAGACGCTTGACCGCGAGGTGAACGTTGACGATCTGCGTGACTTCTTTGTCAAATACATGAAGAACGACGTGCTTCCCCTGATTGCAACGGCTCACTTGGCACTTGGAGATCGCCTGGGGCCCTTGTCGAAGATTTGTAAGTCTATCCGGAGAGTGTTGTTCGAGATTATCTACTGACGTGCGGAAACTCCAGGTCTGCATTTGGCTGACCTTCACTCGCAAGCTGTCGACTATCCAAAGACGGGCCAGCCCGCGGAGTGGAATGCCGCCATGCACAACCCGCAGCAGTGGCCGCACTTTATGGAGAAGAAGTACTCTTACACTTCGTCAAAAGCCCTTGGAGACATCTATAACAGAGTCAAGCAGCAGTCAATCCAATTCCAACCCGGCTGGGAAACCGCTTTTGATCGGCGCATCCTCAACCGATTCGAGCTGGACAACGCAATGCTCAGGGATGCCAGGAGAATCAAGTCTCAGTACGATGGCGCCGTACGTCGCATCCTTGGGCAGCACAACCTGGAGACGGAATTTGAACTGTATACCTCCTGGGCCATGTCCAAGCCCCCGCTCGGCAGCGAGTACAAGCGGCAGGAAGATCTCGGAAAAGAGTTTGACGCGGTCAAGCAGAGATTCCGTGATGCGTGCATCGAAGCTGCTGGCGGCCACGACGAGGCCAAGATTGACAGATTTGTGGCGGCCATGTACAAGGTTACGGAGCAGGAGGTCAAGATTGCCCTCTTTGAGCATCACCGCGGACCAACGAACGAGGCCGGGGTGATGAAACCAGCCCGAGAGCTGCAGGCCAGGTCGATGCCGCTGATCAGCTTCCCTTGGATCTTCCCTTGGATTATGATTCGAATTGCAACTGATGGAAAGTGCAAGCCCAAGGATTCTGTCCTCGCCGCGGCTCATCGACGTGTCCCTGTGGCTATGCCCTCTTTTGCCCCTATCGCCCAGCAGGAGGGTGACGAAGCCAGCAAGGATGTCAAGCCCAAAGAGAGCGCAGCGAATGATGGCGAGCAGATCGAGATGCCGGAGTCTGAGGAGGGAACTGCGTCACAGCAACGGGGTCTCTTGATTGATCTCGATGACTTGGTCCTATTCTAAGGACATGAATATCCTGCATGATGCTGACGGAGGCGTAGTATTCTCAGAGAGGCCTAGTATTCTTTGTGTTTGCCTTTTTCTGCAGCTACTATACCTTTGCTTGTTGTTTTCTTTTCTTTCAAGAGGCGATACGCCGCTTGATGGTGGTCAATTTGCTGCTTTGTCCTCTAGGCCCCATTGGCTCGCTGAGAGATGGAGTGCTTACTTTAGTTCTGCAGTGGCATATTGCGAGACTGGCTTTGCATTGCCGGCAGTAAGATAATAGGGATCAAAATCAATGCATTCTCATTTCTCATTTTCTAATGGCGTAGCTTCTTTTTCATCGTCTTGCTGTTTACTCGCTTGCTAATCATACGTCGAAGGTAGCAGTCCTAACAACTTCTTCTATGAAGGCAATCTTCTATAAGACAATCTAGATATTCTTGACTCCCCATGTGCCCAAACATGGGCCGCATTACCGCCGCACACATAGATCAGTTCTCAGCACCCACTTTTCTCCTTGCTGAACTTCTCTTCCCTCATGCTATCGTGCGTGATCTTGTTAGCCATCCGAACAGAGATCAGACGGAATTCACCCTCGGGTCGACTTACGAGCAGACAATCATTACCGTGCTTGTGCAACAGCAGCATACCCGTCTCGAGCGATACGGCAATTTCCTCGGCGGCAGACTTGCGGTCGTGAGGATAGAAGACGGTCTCGCCGCCAACGCAGCCATCGGCAGAGGAAGTGAGATACAGAAGAAGCGTCCAGGTGGTGCGGACGGGTTCGGAGTCGAGGGTCAGATAGTTGGAGTCATCGTCTGCAAGCATTTAGTTCATCCCGCCGAGACTTGTAAGGCTTGTGACAGAGGGTGGTGCGTACAATGGCAGTCAAAGTATTGGCCTTTGGAGTAGCGGTATATGCGGATGTTTGGGTTGAGGCCTACAGGCTGGCCGCCCCTGTTGTTGTCAAAGAGGGCGAGTCAGTATGGCAAGTCATTCGTATGCGTGTGTTTGGGAGGACTATACAGAGCAGACTTGCCATAGATCTTTGATCGTGTCATTTTCTAGTATGACCTCCTTCAGTCCAGTCGTCTCCCACAACCTGCGTGCGAACACCGGATCGTCGATCTGGAACCTGTCGTTGACGCGGACCGCCTCTCCCTTCTTGGGCCTCGAGGGGGTCGTTTGCAGCGGGAGGGTCTTGAGGAAAGCGACGTAGTCGCGGCAGAGGGAGCGGGGGAAGAAGGAGGAGAGGAGGACGATGTTGGGAGTTGCGGGATGGAGTTCGGGATAGAGCTCGACGACGGGAAGAGGGGGTTTGAAGGGTGGCCATGATGGGGGTGCTGGGGGAGGTGGTTGGGGAGCGGTTGATGATTTGGATTTGGGCTTGGGCATTGTATGGGGAGATGCCTTGATCAGGGTTGTCTGATATTGATGAGTTGCAGCAGTGCCTTGAAGCTGTATAAAGAGTGTAAATGAGTCCAGACGGCGAATGTTGGGTTCGTGGCTCCAATCAGAGATGGTTCGGAACCGCGACCTAGCGCAAAGAAATGGCCTGGAAATTGTCAATCTGAAGTACGGAATGAGAGCAGTTGCAATATGTTAACAAAACCGGCATCTGCTTTGGATTGACTGTCTAAGGTAGTCAACATTATCCCATGGTCATTTTGGGCGAGTCCTTGGAGACCGCAAGGCGTTACCTAGTGTGCAGTTATCCGAACCGGACGGCTGACGCATACAGTGATAAGATGTGGCGGATATGCACTATCAGGCGAAAATTGCTTCTATCAAAATCAATCTCAGAGTACGACCGCTCATCAAACAGCAAGCCCTTTGTAGGAGAGGGAAAAGATCCCAATTTGACTTGGCATTGGGTCAATCTGAGGGAGGGAAGAAGGAAGAAACGGATCAACCATGCTCAACTGAGTCAACACCAACCACCTCATCCGCCATGTCCCAAGGACCTTCACAAGCCTCGCCCCAAGAGGCTCCCTCACAACCTCCGTCAATCCGCCGCCAGCCGGACATCAACGCATACTCAGCCTCGTGGTCCCGCCCCCTCAAGCAGTTCAGCCTCTTCTTCCTCGGCGCCGCCTTCACCGCCGCCTCCGTAGGCGTGTCCCGCCGCTCGGTGATCCGTCGCCAGCGCGACTCTTTCCCCAGGTTCTACTCGTCCAACAGCCCCGGCCCGCAGGACGGCAACAGCTCCGAGGGCGCCTTGCTGGGCGTCCACGCGCTGGGCTTGGCGACGCTCAATGTGGCGAGCTTCGCGGTGCTGTTGACGGGGGGCCTGTCGTGGGCGTTTGACTTGAGCTCTGTGCAGGAGCTGAGGGAGAGGACGAGGGCGGCGCTGCAGAGGCCGGGGGGCGAGGTCAGTGCGGAGGACGAGAAGGAGTTTGAGCAGATGATGGACAACCTGATGGCTAAGCTGGGGATGGACAAGGCCTCTGTCCAGAGCCGAGAGAAGGACAGCGAGAAGGGCCAGGCTGAGAAATGAAGCCGTGGCTTTTTTTCAATGCTTTGACGAAAAATACTCTTCTCGCTGTTGCGTTTTCCGGAAATCCGAGTAGGGCGTTACATTCACCGAGATAAGGAGTGGAAAGAAGAGCATTTCGGTGCGTGGAAAAGAACGATCACAATGGCATGCTACGTCAACAACGATCTGTTTGATAGCTGCGTTCACTTGATGCCCGCATGTTCTACATGTGGCCAGGCACGGGAAGCTTTCAGATAAGGATTCGGACTGCACATACGGAGTGCTTCTGGGCGTTACTTGTACAACACATATCGGGACATATCATGAGGGAAAATAGAACACATACCATGCTATGCCTGCCGCTTTCAACCTCTGATCCTCTACATCAATCTTTGTCCTTCCTTCAAGCCTGTCTTCCTCTTGGCACGACGTCTTCATACGAATACGATGCGAATACGGGATTTTTCCAATCACGGCACGGCACGGTACGGCACGGCACAACAAAAGCGCTGAGACCTGAGATCTGATATTGAGATAGAAACAGCAATGACTTGGCCTTCCCAAGTGCGATTCCGGCGCATTCTCATCAACACTCTATCAGAAATAGGTGGCGTAGTACTGTGATTATTACAACAATGTTATACAGGTTGGGGGTTTCATCCCGGTTCTTTCCTTTTAAACACCAACGATGCATCTTGTGCACTCAGATCAGCCGTAGCAACACGAAAAAAAAATCAAGAAGAACAGGAGAAGAAAAACTCAAAAGAGAACAGAAACATAACAAAAGTGGAAGAACAGTGCCAAACACCCCACCCCAGAACGCAATGCCCTGAAAAGATCTATCTCATGCTCGCCTGTGGCCAAGGCCTTGGGGCCATGAAAATGAACAAACTTGAAAATCATCAGAAAACGAAAGAGCGGTATAATTCTCCTCCTTTCTGCTTTGTTTTTCCTATTCCTTGGTCGTGCTTTCGTCCCTGGATTGGGTCCTCAGCGTCCTTCGCCATTCCTGAATATCGTCGGCGCCCTCGAGGCTCGCCCTGCGACCCCAGTTCGCGGGCTGTCTCTTGAGAAAAGCGCCAACAGCGCCCAGGTAGCCTTCGTGCCGCAAGAAATAGGCCTGCTTCTCGCCCTTGCTCCAGAACTTGATGGCGTAGCTCAGCGTGTTCATCGTCTGGCGGTGGCCCCGGATGAAGGAGCCGCCAAAGTAAATGTCGGAGAGGTTGTGGATCTGAGACTGCAGGTAGGCGATTTGGCCAATGTTGTTGGACACGGCGTATAGCAATGATCTCGATATGTCGGCCGAGGAGAAGGAGTGGCTATGCTGGGTATCGTCGTGTCCCGCATCGCCCGCGGCTGCGGCTGCAGCTTGAGAGGCCTCGCTCTGCAGCTTCATGCGAAAGACCTTTCCAAACGACGAGGCAATGGCCGTGCTCTTGAGCCCAATCTTGCCATAGTCGGCACCGTAGATGTCTCCAACCATCATGTCCACCTTGGTGTTGTCGCCGTGCTCAGCCTCGGCCAGCATGTCGTCGAATGACCGCGCGCCGGTCAAGAGGGAGAGAAGACCCCAGAGGGTGCCGCCGCCGAGCGAAGTGCCGCCGACTCGCTGGAAGGACCGGGGCCCCGTCACCTTGAGCATTGAGACGCCGGAGCCAATGTTCACGAGGAGGTAGGGGTAGATGACCTCGCGAGGACTGACAAAGTGCATGGGGTCTGCTTCGGAGTAAGTGAAGACTTCGCGTGGAATCTCCGTGATGAAGAAGTCGAGCCCTGAAATGTTCACAGGGATCAGCATTGATTCCTCTGTCTGAAGGATTTAGAGCCGGGGATGTCGTTTCTCTCTTACCAACTATGAGGCATTCCATCTCGTCCTCTCGCAAGACCTCGACCTCTAATTCCTCCCGGATACGGTCGTAGAACTTGTATGCGCCGCCGCCGGTAGCCATGACGCACAGCTCCTGCGATCGCGACCCGTTGAGCGCCTTGTGCTTGTCGCGCAGCAGCTTCATAAACTCGATGCAGTCGTCGATGCGATCCGTCTCGAAGTGTTGGAAGTTGAGGCGACCCCCGGGGTCCGTGGAATCGACCTCGCGGGAAAAGTAGACGAGCTTGACCAGAGAGCCGCCGATCTATACCAATTGGTAATAACACTCGGTGGTTAGACAAGGACAATTCAGAACAATTGGTCCCGAGGAAGCACTGGGGGGGGGAGGCAAAGGGGATCGCGCCTACATCTACTGCAATGTGACTGACGATGGCCGTGTGATTTGGCAGCCGGATGTCGCTCGTTTCGTGATGCGACGGGCTGACTCTTCCGTTGTCGCTGGCCTGCGTCGGCGTTGAGGCGTCCGGGTCGACGATGAAGGCGCCCGTGACATTGATCCTGACGCTCCCAGGGCGCGTGATGGTGCTGTCGATGTCCTCGGTCGACGTCATGGTCCGCGGCCGCTTGGCTGTGCGTCGTTGCTGCTCGTCGTCGGCGGCCTCGTGCTCGTCATGGCGCTGCCGGCTGTTGTTGTGCGTGTGGTTGTGGCTGTAGTTTTGGTTTGGCGGGGCAGCCGGAGAGGGCTCCTCGGTCGCAACTGAGGGCGTCATTGTCGGTTCTTTTGTTCCTCTCTCTTGCTTGCCCTGCTCTCGTATTATCACTTGTCTGGAGGAGTAAATAAATATGTTGAGAAAAGGAAGGAAGGAATTGGCCCAGATCAATGCGATGAGCGACAAGGCGGTTGCCGGCTCGTTCTTTTTTGGGGAAACGGAAGCTCAAAGTACTGAATCTACGCCGCACAAACTGGTACAGGGAGCTACTAATTTGATGACGCCGCAAGCAGTCTGGCAGAGGTTGCTCTCAACGTTACTTGTACTTCCGTCAAGTACCGGATATTATTGCACGCCCCCAGCTTTCATTTATTTTCGGAGCACCAAGCATGCTGCCATTATTTGTACCACTACCTTCAATCAAACAAGTTGGACAGCTACGATTGCTGCCATGTCAACATGGAAGCAGAACGACACGATAGCGACCGGCTGATGGCGGCTGGTATTCGTACTCGGGCTGTCGCCTCCACTATATTTCAAGCGTGGAGAGGCCCCTGTCTGGCTGGTTGGTGCATCTCTCGAACTTCCAAGCGTTCCAACACCTTCTCAGCGCTAAAGCATCGCTAACAATGGACGGGTATGGGGTACTTCGGGGCTCTACAGCGGGGCGCTGCTTATCGATACAGCGCCTTTCGCGTGTTTCCAACCTGTCCCTCAGTGCCTTGAATGCTTCGACTCCCGTCGACCCGCTGCTGGCCGAGGCAGCCCTCGGGCCACCGGGGAATATGTCCGTTTGCGACGCTTCTCCTTTGCCCCGGATTATAGATCAGTAGATACCCACCTACCTACTTATGTATGAACATCTTCTCTTTCTGCTCTACATACACGTACTACTACCTTCCGCACTTGCCGCCGCTGAGCCCAATGGCTCATGATTAGTAAATCAGTATCAAAAGGCAACGGCAACCCGCGGCAAGACCTGGCCGAGGCAAGAACTGTCTGAATGGGAGTTACATGCAGCTTCCACGCTGCTTCAGCGGATTGTGCATGACGTCGTTGGTACATTTATCTCTCCTCCTGCCTTACAGAGTGCATGGCAAAGACAAGGTTAGCACCTAGGTATGCGCTCAATAATGGTGCAGCAGGAGCGAACAGCCATTCGCAAAGTAGGTAGGTAGGTAAGCAGGTGCAGGTTCTCAAAACCTGGCACTATCGCTCGTCAGCACAATCTGCTCCCACCCGCATCATTCTGCCTCATCGCCCATACAGACTCATAAACAGTCCAAGCCTCCTCTCCTACCCGGCCGGCATCACGGGGACAACTTTCCGCCCCCGTCTGTCCATTCGCTGAGAGCAGCGGACGACAATCGAGCAGCGTCAAGCAGCTCACGTGCATGCTTGTACTGTGTCCTCCATGCGTTCCATGAAAAGAATCAATGTCTCTTACCATTCTACGAGAGTGCCCGTCTTCCCACCTCGATCATTTCAGCTAAACGAAGAAGGAAAGAGAAAGGGAAAAAAATAAGAAAGAGAGAGGAAAAAGAGAAGAAGGAAAAAGCACCCAAGACGAGCCAGGCTGCTGCAACCTCAAGACCCACCGGACGGACGGTACATATTGCATGCTTCCCCAACCTGTCAAGCACCTCTAACCGACACCTCAAAAGCGGAGCTCCCGCTATCCAGCCACCCGGCATCATTCGTTCGACTCCCCTTGTGGGATTCATGGCTACGCGCGATGTCTGACAGCGCTTCGATTACTTGCGGCATCGCTGGCATCGCTCCACAGATCTTCTCCATTTGTGGGGGAGAGTGAGAGAGATCCTTGGCTCGGTCAAGGTACTATGCATCTGCAAACTTATACGCAGATGTTCTGCTCGCGATTATCAAGTACTATGGCAATACCTAGTAGTTACTGGCTGCCTCGATCATCCTCACGGTCCCATCTTCGACGGCCGAGCGGCTTCTTCCGGAAATCGGGGCGGCGGCCGACGGCGAAAAGTGGATGCCTCGAACGGGCTACCCAGCCGGGAGAGGGCCATGCACGTCAAGGGCTACCTCTAGGCATGCTCGAGCATCACCAAAGCCACAGAGAAACCCAACAGTGGTCATCCTCCAAGTGATCACAAGAACGATCTCTTTCGGCTAATTCCCTGTGTTCCCAATCCTCAGTGAGCTACTCATGCACGCATGTTCTGCTACGACGCCTGCATGGTGGTCTTTTTCTCATGCTGCTAGTCCAGTTACTAGCCAGCACGCCACCTGCAAGCTCTGGATGAGGACCAGGACGCTATGCAGTCTTGCCAATCGGCTCCGTCCGCTTAGCAGCGCCGGCTCATCTTAGCTGTAAGGCAGGTGGGCGAACCTAGCGTTGGCCACTCCAAGTAATGGTAGTCTCGTGGCGCGGCAGGAGAGGAAGCCATCTCGAGCGCTGTGAGACGGCACGAGGGCGAGACCAGCTTCTAGACCACGGAAGAGCAAGTAGAGGGCATCATTTTCGCTCTGTCCCCCACACGATGTCAGACACGACCAACCAGTACCGCCGGCATGCTTTGCGAGGAGGTCGAGTTGGCGCATCAGCAGCTCTACGAGCACACATCCTTTTTGACTCTGCACAAAGAGACGACGGAAATTTGGGGGGGAGTCAAGAAGCCGGGAAAAGGCTTGGAGACACCAAGGCGTTGGAATGAGGTATGACAGGCACGTAAGGAAGCTTGATCTCTTCTCCATTGTCACAGACAAGCATCTCGCAAGGCTACAGTCGGTCGTTCAACGGGCTGCTACAGAACCATCCTTGCCTTCACGTCGCAACCACACGAACAAGGCGAACCCAACCTCTTTTCCCTTCACGCGTTCAGCCTGCTTTTCTCTCGCCATTGTCCTCACATTTGCTAGCTTCCGACACCCGACACACAAACTTCCAAAAAGCTTCAGGGCATTGGCGGTAACCCCTCACGCTACGGAGGGGAGCTGAGCTCCTTCCTCACTCCGCTCTGTCTGTTCCGTACCTACCTTGCTAAACCCAATTCGCTTCGTCCTCCTGTCGCATCGCGATGCGTGCCTGCCTTCGCAGTGACATCAGTTCAAGTACGAGATACGTCGCTTCTAAACTTCCGTCCGCAGTGCAAACTTTGTTTTTTCCCCCTTCCCTACCTTCTTTTGTTCTCTACCTACCTACCTCACCTCCAAGCTCAACTCAAATTGTCTTACTCTTGAGTGCCCTGAACCACCAACTATGGTCGTATCACCGCTGTTCATCAAGCCAACCAAGCTGCGCTGATTTGGCGTCAACACTAAATCAACGCAAGCCATCCCCACTGCACTACTGTACGGCGGCACTCCTCTTCCATTGATGCCAAAGCACCACCACCTCCTCCCCTTCCTCCTCCACCGCCACCACACCTACAGTCACCAACCAATCCCGCCAATGGCTAGCCTAGCCAAGTGCCGTCCCATGTCGACGACCGCCTCGTCTTCACAGGCATCCGTCTCTTATCAAGGATCTCTCAGGGAGCCCAGCTTCCTTGCTGCGCTCCATCGTCCTGCTACACGGGCAGCTTTTCGGCGTCCCAATCAACGGACTCGTCATCGTCCCCATGGAGTGGCTTGATTCACATCGATGCCGCAATCACCATGGCACGGCAGTCCTGCTCTATACAGGCACCCAGACAATAGTTCCCTCATCCGGCTACACAGCTACCACTCAACGGCAGACGCTACTTACGAAGAATCTAAAAGCCAATCAACAAAGATGAAGGCTGCTTCATCTATCTGCCTTTTCTCCCCGTGATCCACCTAGTCGAGCTATTGACCAGGGCAGCCCGGGCGAACCGCTGCCCCTCCTCTGCGACAGATGCCGCTTCATCCCTCCTCCAATGGATGTCTTGGTGTGGACTTGCAGGCAAGAGAACGCCTTGCATACATGTCTCAAGATATCAAGGCTAATGCTAACTGGTATTGGAGTGATAGGGCTGCGATGATGCAAAAATGGCGTTTGGCTGCATGGCAGTGTCGGTATATTAGCCATCGCCGTCGTCTCCATCAGTGACCGTTTCCTGGAGGCGTCCTGTAGTTCCTCCTCCACCGGCAATCCTGCCCTGTGGCACACCTCCGTTGAAGTGCCGGCTATCTACAGAAACCTTGCGCATCAATTCTTGTCGTCTACACTGCCTACCATGGATCGCATACTGGACATCTTCAACTCAGCCGGCAACAACCCCAAGATCAAGAGGTCGACTGTCATGTCAAGATGCCTCTGCTCTTCAGTTGCGGCGTTCTGGGCTCATGTCAGTCCTCTCCTGCCCTCTTCAACGGCCATGATATAGTCTCCTTTTCGCGAGAAACGTCTTATTATCCGCGTGCTAAGACACATCACAGGCGCATCTTCTTGCTCACACAGACAAGGCATGGATCTATGTTGCCAACATGCCGCCATTTCGCGTCACGAAGCTTTCAAAGGATACAAGGAGGCTTTTCAGGGAGTACAAGATCCACACCAATGTTGAAACCACATTCAAAGCAATGCCCAAGCACTTGACCATGCATGGCTTCGACATTGATCTACCCTATGTACCTGAGTGCTCAGGATTCTATCCAAACATTTCATCTTCGCCGTGCTCCGAAACGTTCAAGAACCTAGATGGCTTTCCTTCAGACGCAAGCGGATACTTTATGGAATACATCCGCCCTTTGAACGAGCACCACACCAAGTATCTCATCAGACGATATTTGACCCGGAGCGCACAGGGCCAAGCTCTGAGCACCTGCCAATCCAAACACTTCCTCGCAAAGGTCTACCTGGGAGATACCAAACCATTGTCCGATCCATGGAATGCTGACCTTCACGACCGCCCGGCTTATTTGGACCACCTACTCGCGGAGCGTGTCGAGGTATCTTATCTTGCTGCCTCGATGGGTGCAACGCTCGCCATACTTCACTGGAGCTGCGGCGTTGATGCTCGAGGCGTCGAATTCGTCCTCGGAAGAGACGTTCGTGGCCACGTGCAGTTTTGGCTGATCGACTTTGCCGATTGCGCGACGTTTCCAAAGACCCCTGATGCGGCCGTCGCGCAGCTTGTGGATGCGGTGATGGACAATGAGCCGTTTTGGCCGCGTTTCATCAATATCAAAGCCCTGAGAGATCTGTGGGCATGTTTCAGAGACGCCTATCTAGAAACAAGCGCTTTCATCATGACTGAGGCGATGATTGATTTCGATAATGATGCTCTGAGAACACTGCCCTGCTTATTCATGATGGAGTTGGAAAAAATTAGAGGTTCAGGTCAACTATTGGCATAAATTGCCTCCCCTTAACTTGCCTTGTGTTTACACATTTTCTATGGTCTCGTGAATCCTTTCTCTCCCCTTTTCCTTTTATCTTCCTCTTCCCACTGTTTTTCCATTTTTTCTTTTCTTCTCTCTCTTTTTCTTCAAAGCATCGACCCTGTGCGAACTGCAAGCACATCGTGGCTACAAAAGTCGACGTCTTTAGTGTCATGCAACGACAACCATGATTATACGACATCGGCAATGAGCGGCGCAAGGCGGCGTTGATGTTCAATTCAATTTTGATTTCAAGATGTCCCATTATATTCTCGGAACACAATTTCCTATGCGAACAGACGGACGAGGCGGGGCGAACAAGAACATGAAGAACAAATACAACAGACAAACAAGCAGACAGACAGACAGACACAACCAAGACTTCTGCACTTTGTGTTTTCAAAGCATATGGCGCGCCTCTAGAAGAAGTGTCCTCCTGGTACGGCAAGAAATATTGCCATGCAAATGAAACCAAAGCCAAAGCCTGCCAGCAATGCTTGGCAGAAGATGGTATCCTGGATTTGCCTCAGAGCAGGCTCCTGAATCCAGATCTCGCGATCGAAGATCTTACGAACAAGGTGCCTTTCTTGATACTTGACCACCCAGGGCTCATCCTCATAGCTGTTGTTCGAGCCGAAGGGCTCCATACTACACATGCCGAACTCCTCGCCGTCATCCTGGGTAAATAGCTCCCATGGGCGAACGTGACGGTGATGCAAGCCGTGCAAGACAACGCACATGCCCTTGTGGGCGGCAACTAATGTGCTCATTCCCAACGCCCAGGCAATGAGCGGAAGGACTCGATAGCCGCGCGCGGCCTTGCTTAGGGTGATTATGATGGCGCTGATGAAGCCTACCAGGATGAGAGCGACACCGAGGAACCTAGCGAAATAGACACGAGGAAGGTTGCCGTTGCAGATCGACCAGCGAACGAAGTTGGGGTGTGACTGGAGTCGAAGCGCTGCGTCAACGCTCTTGAAAAGAATTCGGAAGGCTGACGGATGCGTGGTATAAGCGAGCGCATGGACGGTTGCCCTTTGCTCCCACGCAGCCAGGTTGAGCTGCCGTGGAGCGCCCTCTATGAGGTAGCTTGTGATTATGCGGTTGATCTCTTGATGGAAGGGCTGGATGGAGACTGCAGAGATGGTGGTCAACAAAAGCCTTCTTTTCATCTGTAGACCAGGTGCTTCCTCCTGTGACTTACACGGAAGTCTAGCTCCAGCCGTCTGGAAAGCATCTGCCGCCAGTGTCTTCGAACTGGCGGTGGATGTGGTGTGAGTATTGGAGTTGCCGCCGACGGTCAGTGCCTCCCATGACGCAGCCAGCGAGTCGTGATCTGAGACAGCGTTTGCAGACCTAGGAGGGGTATTGAAGGGGTTGCCCTTTCTATCGCCGGCTTGCTTTTCGAAATCGGTCCCCTCGAAGATGGCAGCCGTTGCTGCAGGCTCTCGCCTCATCTTCTCGACCTGCTCTTTGCGAACTCTGGCCACGACTTCGTCTTCCATGGCCTGTGTCCATTCTGGAGATAGAGCAACCTCACTGCTCGTGGCCTCGGCAAAACGCTTCTCATAGCTCTTGAACCAGAGGTAGAATTGGAGGTTCTCGGCCGCGTGTTCGACATAGACGAGATAGTTCATGAAGTCTCGGATGGCCATGGGCTTCAGCAAGTGTTAGGAGCAGACACTAGCAAAGAGTGATCTGGAGCGGGCTTACCGGACAAGTCCCGCCATTGATGATTCTATCAAAGCTCAAGGCATCCGGAATACCGGATGAAGCGCCAGATAATCCCGACTTGACGGATCCTTCAGCTTCTTCTAACGTCTCTCGACGCTGGCGATAGGTCTCAGCATTGACCTTCTTGGGTCGCCGATACTGAAGGGAAAGGAAGTTCATGACAATGTTTGCGGGTGCAATCTTTGATGAACAAATGGAGGATCAACGTGAGGCGATACACGGAGATGCACCGGAAAAGTCCGTCGAGTACTTATACCACTCGAACAGAGACCTGGGGATACCGATGTGTACGCGCGTATATGAATGGAATATCCCCGAGAGAGCTCAGATACAAGAGGCAAACCATCGGTGGCATACCATTATTGCTTTACACCGGAATGCGTTTATAGCTCGCAGGAGGCTTATGCAAGGAAGCAAACATGGATCCACACTCTGCCAGGACGGTGACAAACTATAGACTGCTTCCTCTCCACCCGGGAAGGTTGATGGATGAGACCTGCATCGAAATCCCAGGAAACAGAGGGGTAAAAGAAGGCATTGCTTTCAGCAGGACGGAATTACTGGCTGGGGTTGATGAAGGCTGGCCGCCACCTACATCCATGAAGCGTCCTGGGCTAACTAGCCAGGCACGACATGGACGGCGATGGTATGGCTGGCTTGGCCGATGAGTGGCCAGGAAGCATTGGCTCAGAAGCCCCGATGGCATGGCTCAAATGGCTGAAGGCTGAGATCGCCGGCACATCGAGAGATCAATGTTCCCACCCATCCAGATCCTGCCAAAGGCTGGCGCCGCCTTTCAATCCCCGAGTTGCTTGGTTCCCCCCCCCCGGCCGTGTGGAGAGCGGGACACGGCACGTGTGAGCGGTGCTGCTCCATCTTTCCCGTGCTGTTGTTTGAGCTGAGACTCGGTTGACCATCACAGACATCAAAGCGCCACCGCGCTAACCTCCTCGCTTCCTTAGCTAACTCGCGGATGGCTGCTCCGTGTACGCAGCACAGTAGCACAACGCCAGGAGGTCAAGTTCAGCTGCGCCACAGGCGAGGGTTTTCAGAACTATCTCCTCCAGAGTGGGGTAGCTGGTAAGGAAAAGGCCAAAAAAGGAGAGGGAAAAGAAAAGAAGAAAGATGGAGAGTACAATGGGAATGCCGGGAGATATCAAATTCCACCGGGGGTATCGCGGAATCGATTAGATTTCTCCGGAAAGTCGGTGCCCAGGGGAGAGAGGTGCCACTGACTACCTTCCGCAACAACTACAACAGGATGACTGGATTCCCGTAGCATTCTTGTCTTGTCCTCAGCAAGCACGCCGTTAGCACCGACGACGGGTTCAAAACAATGGGACATGCATCTGTCTCGGTCACACACCTTCAGGGAGACTTGCTTCTACCTTTTCGAGCCGCCGTGCCTTCCTTTGCTCTACATACTACACCAACGCGCCTCCAATACGCCAAAATGACGGTGTTCAGCACGGTGAAGTGATGGCATAGTCGTTCTTGAGAGAGAGACCTTACCGAGCATCTAGCGTTCCCAGTTGGACTTTTGTGGAAGCAAGAACATCAGACTTTGACATAATCAAAAGCGTGATCTCATGCTTTCCTTTGCGAAACAGCCACTCACAGCTTGCAGTTTCCGGGCTCGCATAGGGATGCCTCGATGCTTGGTTGCAGCTCCCGGTGGTTTCTAGCGTCAGGCTTCGATAAGGAGCTGGACTCGGCTAAACTTGACTGTCTTGTGTCCTTGCAAGCCGAACCGTGAGACTGCTATTCCGTCCTGGCGTCGCAAGCTCCAAAGGACCACTTGTCTCTCCCTTGCATCCGCCACAACACACTACACTGAGACGCCAGCAGCAAAGGGCATCGATTCGAGGCTCTCGCTTAGGTGTCCCCGCCAGAAGGCAGTGCTACGACCTGTCTCTGCAGTCGAGATGCCCGGCATCTGCCTTTTTCGATATTGGCGTTTGGGAAATGGAGGAAAAGGGGGCCAGAGGCGATCTCACGATGCATGCAGTGCACCTCTGCAGCTGCAGTACTCTTCACGAGAAAGGCGCCATGCATGTCGAGAAAGGTGCCATGCATTCACTGTACGGAGTACTTCGCTGTACTATGTACCAGCTCTGCCAACGGGAGATCGAACTATGGGCATCGCCGGGATGCAGCCCTAGCAAGTTTTCAGCTGAGTTAGGGACCGTTGGCTTGGATTCCGATTAATCATCTCGCGCAAGCCGATCGATCTTTGGTCAGCACTTTGCGTCGCTCTCTGGCTATCAATAGCGTATGACGACGTCCATTCACTACGAACACGAAGCACGTACAGCTGCACCGTAGCTGAATTCGGTCCTCAGTGCAGTCAAAACCCAACATCATCTAGAGAGATCGTTCTTCGAGTGGCCTTTGCCAGCTCCCGGAATCAACCGCAGCCGCCCTACCTCTGCTGTCCCCTCCAACTTTCAGTTGCGCACTAATAATATCCGGCTTTCGGCTACGAAGCCCAGAATACGATGTATCGCGTCGACTCATTGCCTTTGTGCGGAACATGTCCCGCAGCAATGCTCCGAGCTTTTTTTTTTCCTTCTTCTTCCCCATAGCATTCAGGTCGTGTTGGATGATCTGTCAGTCTCTCGTTCGAAAACAATCGCCATCTCTGTACAAGCTCCACTGATAAAGTCTTGAGATGTCGCCGACCTCCAGGGATGACACACAATCAAGTGTCCCCCACTAGACCTGACTGCTCCGCACCACACTTCAGGAGGTGTCTTGGCTGGAACCGTTGTGCAGTTCACCGTCATGACCGCAGTCGCCAATCAGCCGCCGCCCACAGGACATCACCCCTTGATATCGCTCTAGGCCGCATGGTCCTGAGCTTTCGATAGTGTATGCAGGGAGAGATGCGGCGAAAACTCGAGCGTCAGAGTATGGCTTGGTGGTGCTGTTTTGCCGCCTATTGGACCCGGACATTGAAAGATTTTTCGAAATAGCTGGCCACCAGGCTGCTCCCTTTGCAAAAGATGACGGCACCGAGTGCTGAGACTTGCTGGGATATCAGAAAGGTCCAGAGCAATTCTGTCATAATCGACAGACACAACCTCGACTCCGACTAGTCGACTGAGATTTTTTCTCCAGAATATGTCTCTCTTTTC